>NW_024070203.1:59970534-60314983 GCF_014754425.2 Oryx dammah
CTTTTTCTTGTATTCATCATCCTTTCCTCTTCCTCTTTATTTCACTTACTAGAGTACATTCTTTCATGGGCTTACCAAAAAAAAAAAAAAAAACTCATTAGGTTAATTTTCTTCTTTATTACATCTATTCATTTTTATTTTCATTTGGCTGATGGCTATTGGTTTTAGAATGCTTCTTTAATGAGTTCCCTTTCCCTTTGGATTTTGAAGGGATTTCAGCACTGAAGATGAGAAGTTCAATGTCCTTTTTTATTTTTTGCCCTCTATGTTAAAGCTGATATTTTTTCCTCTGGAAGCCTCTCAGATATTCTCTTTATTTTGCAAAAAATACATATCTTATAGTTACATTTATAGAAAACATACATATCTTACCATTATATTTATGGAAAATTTTCAAAAAACCAAAACTCTAGTGACAAAATTAGATCAGTAGTTACCAGGATCCAGTGTGTCCTGAAGTGCCACAGTGGTATATACTGGTGGAGTGTTTTTCATTCATCGTGCTGAGCATTCAGCATGGGTCTTTTTCAATCTAGACATTTTGTGTCCTTCAATTCCATGGTGTTTTCTTGTCATTTTCCTGTGATAATTTTCTTCTTGTTTTATCCATCCTCTCCTTTTGAAATTCATTTTAATTGGATATTAAACTTCTTTGGATGGTCCTTTTTAAAAAAATTGTAGTTGATTTACAATGTTTATTAATTTCAGAGTACAGCATAGTGGGTCAGTATTTTTACAGATTATACTGCATTAAAAGTTACTATAAGTTATTGGTCTTAATTCCTTATATTATGCAATATATCCTTGTTGCTTATTTATTTTATACATAGTAGTTTGTATCTCTTAATCCCATACTGCTACCTTGCCCCTTCCTTCCCTTTCCACATTGGTAACCACTAGTTTTTTTCTATATCTGTGAGTCTGTTTCTGCTTTGCTATATACATTTGTTTATTTCATTTTTTTATATTCCAAATATGAGTGATATCATACAGTATTTGTCTTTCTCTGACTTATCTCACTAAGGAAATATTCTCTAGGTCCATTCACATTGCTGTGAATGGCAGAATTTCATTCTTTTTTATGGCTGGGTAGCATCCCACTGTGTATATACACACCACATCTTTATTCATTCAAGACTTCTTTGATTGGTCCTTTAAATCTCATTTCCCCCCTAGATTTTCATGTATTTTTAATTTATTGGAATTTTTTCACTTTATCTGACTTCTTAGCTTTCAGTATTTAAAAAATGTGATATTTTTTATTTTAGGAGCTGTTTCTTGCTTTCTAATTGTTCCTTTCTCATAGCACTCTGCTAGTATTGAAAGGAAAAAAATTCTCATGAACCTCTGATACTTTTTAGAGTTTTTTTTAGTATTTATTTTTATTTATCTTATTTATTTGGCGATGCTGGCTCTTAGTTGCAGCCTGTGAGATCTTCCATTATCAGTGCAGTATGCAGGATCTTCACTTGTGGCATATGGGATCCAGTTCCTTGACCGGGGATTGGACCTGGGCCCCCCTGTATTGGGAGTGTGGAATCTTAGCGACTGGACCACCAGGGAAGTCCCTCTGATACTTCTAATTAAAAGATCATTTGAGTCTTTTTTGTTCTTTTCATGTCTTACCCCCTATCCCCACATTTCATTCACCCCCTCCTTTTTTTTAATGTGGAAAGCTTTTCTTAAGTGTTAGCTGAACCATTCATATTTAAGACTAAGGCATTTTAAATTATGCTGAAGTTGTGTATCCATACAGTGGTATACTTCTCAGAAATCAAAAAGATTAAACTACTGTTATAAAGAACAACATCAGCGAATCACAAAAGCATTATGCTAAGTGAAAAAAGAGGAACACAAAAACATATATTTCTTATAATTATATTTACGCAAATTTTTTGAAAAGGCAAAGCCTAGTGACAAAAGCAGATCAGTAGTTACTAGGATCCAGAGACAGAACAAAAAATTTGATTGCAAGGCAATATGAGATAAATTTTCAGATGATGGAAATGTATTGTACTTTTATTGTAGTAACAGTTATATGATCATGTACGTCGGTCAAAACTCATCAAATTTCACACATAAAATTGGTGAATTTTATTATATACAAGTGATACCTCAGATTTAACAGAAAGTAAATTGGAAATTCTTCATGGAGGGGGCTTATTGACTTGGAATCTTGAATTGAGCTTTCTAATAGGGAAGCCATTCATTTCATTGAGGATATCTTACAAATGGCAGTACCAAAGCACCTTACCTGCCTCCTGAGAAACCTGTATGCAGGTCAAGAAGAAACAGTTAGAACTGGACATGGAACAACAGACTGGTTCCAAATTGGGAAGGGAATACTTCAAGGCTGTTTATTGTCACCCTGCTTATTTAACTTATATGCAGAGTACATCATGAGAAACGCTGGCTGGATGAAGCACAAGCTGGAATCAAGATTGCTGGAAGAAATATCAATAACCTCAGATATGCAGATGACACCACCTTTATGGCAGAAATTGAAGAGGAACTAAAAACAAAGATCATGGCATCTGTTCCCATCACTTCATGGCAAATAGATGGGGAAACAATGGAAATAGTGAGAGACTTTATTTTCTTGGGCTCCAAAATCACTGCAGATGGTGACTGCAGCCAAGAAATTAAAAGACACTTGCTCCTTGGAAGAAAAGCTATGATGTACCTAGACAGCAATTAAAAAGCAGAGATGTTACTTGGCCAACAAAGGTCTGTCTAGTCAAAGCTATACTTTTTCCAGTAGTCATGTATGGTTGTGAGAGTTGCACCATAAAGAAGGCTGAGCATTGAAGAATTGATGCTTTTGAACTGTGGTGTTGGAGAAGACTCTTGAGAGTCCCTTGGACTGCAAGGAGATCCAACCAGTCCATTCTAAAGGAATCAACCCTGAATATTGATTGGAAGGACTGATGCTAAGGCTGAAGCTCCAACACTTCGGCCACCTGATGCCAAGAGCTGACTCATTGTGAAAGCCCCTGAGGCTGGGAAGGATTGAAGGCAAGAGAAGTGGGTGGCAAAGGATGAGATGGTTAGATAGTGTCACTGAACAATGGATATGAGTTTGAGCAAACTCCTGGAGA
Source organism: Oryx dammah (assembly GCF_014754425.2). Taxonomy (NCBI): domain Eukaryota; kingdom Metazoa; phylum Chordata; class Mammalia; order Artiodactyla; family Bovidae; genus Oryx; species Oryx dammah. The sequence continues at coordinate 59,973,633 of NW_024070203.1, forward strand.
CAATGAAGGACAGGGAAACCTGGCATGCTGCCCTTCATGGGGTCACAAAGAGTTGGACACTACTGAGCGACTGAACAACAGCAACAACATCTACAGGGGAAATTTTTGGCCATTGAAGATAACCTATCGATAACTTATCTTCCACTTTGCTAGAGGTTTCCATGTTCAGAAACCAATACAACATTGCAAAGCAATTTACCTCCAATTGTGCACCTGTACTGTCAATGTATACATCTTTATTTCTTGCTATCTTGCTGAAAATTGGATTGTCTTTAAATTTGCTATTAATCCAAATGAGATCTCTTGCTGTTTTATTTTACATTTTTTTGATTAATAGTGTGATTGAGCATAATATATTTAATGTCCATTGTTTTTTCTTTTCTGTGAATTCAGTATTCTTTGCCTTTTCCCCTCCCAGTTAGGTTGACTGATTTGTTTTTCTATTTGTTCCGTTATTTCGTTGCTTTGTAGTTTTAATTGGTGGATGATTGCTTTACAATGTTGTGTTGGTTTCTGAAATTAGAAATGACTAGAAAATGATGATATCTAATACAGAAATTCTTCTCATACTCCATCAAAGTAATCTAATTTCTTCTTGGTCCTTTGGACAAATCTGTTTAGTTGGGTGAAAACTTCGGTTTACTGTTTTCAGTTGGCTCGATTTCTGTATTCAGTGTTGCCTATTTCACTGTAGTAATGTGTGCTTATTTGGACTTCGCTTCTTTTTTTGCAAAAATTTGAGGTAGATCTAAAAAGCAAACAAACAAAAAAGGCTGTAACATCATAGAATGTATGTGTGTGCTTGAAACAGGAGAAAAGTATGCCAACTATAAAAGTCATAAAATTACTGGACTAACCATAAACCCTTATTCAGAGCTTTCCAGTGAGGCTAAAGAAGGAATGTGTGATAAATATTTGACTCTTTTGTTAGAAGAAAACACACAAATTTTTGGTGGAAAAAATGTATTCTAATACCACTGTCAGAAATTCTTTATTTAATTTAAAGAATTTCACTGGAGTATAGTTGATTTACATTGTTGTAAATTTAATGTTGATTTTACATTGTTGTTAATTTACACAATGTAAATTTACATTGTTTTGCTATATAGCAAAGTGAATCAGGTATACATGTGCATGTATCCACTCTTTTTAAAATTCTTTTTCCATAAAGGTCATTATAGAGTATTTAGTAGAGTTCCCTGTGCTATATGCTGCTGCTAAGTTGCTTCAGTCGTGTCCGACTCTGTGTGACCCCATAGACGGCAGCCCACCAGGCTCCCCCGTCTCTGGAATTCTCCAGGCAAGAACACTGGAGTGGGTTGCCATTTCCTTCTCCAATGCATGGAAGTGAAAGGTGAAAGTGAAGTTGCTCAGTCATGTCCTACTCTTAGCGACCCCATGAACCGCAGCCCTCCAGGCTCCTCCATCCATGGGATTTTCCAGGCAAGAGTACTGGAGTGGGGTGCCATTGCATATAGTAGGTCCTTATTAGTTATCTATTTTATATATAGAAGTGTGTATATGTCAATCCCAATCTTCCAGTTTATTCCTCCTCTCCCCTCTTTCTCTGCTGATAACCATAAGTTTGTTTTCTACATCTGTGACTTTAGTTCTACTTTGTAAATAAGCTCATTTGTACCTTTTTTTTTTTTTTTAGATTTCACATTTAAGCAATATCATATGATATTTGTCTTTCTCTGTCTGACTTACTTCACTCAATTTGACACTCTCTAAGTCTATCCATGTTGAGGCAAATGAAATTATTTCATTCTTTTTTATGGCTGAGTAATATTTCATTATATATATGTACCATGTCTTCATTTTTTCCTCTGTTGGTGGATGTTTAGGTTGTTCCTGTGTCCTGGGTATTGTAAATAGTGCTGCAGTGAACATTCGGGTGCATGTATCTTCTCGAATTATGGTTGTCTCCAGATAGATGCCCAGAAGTGGTACTGCAGGGTCATATTAGCTCTATTTTTAGTTTTTTAAGGAGCCTCCATACTGTTCTCCACAGTGGTTGTATCAATTTACATTTCCACCAACAGTGTAGAAAGTTTCCCTTTTCTCCACAGCTCTCCAGCATTTATTGCTTATAGTTGTTTTTTTTTTTTTTGATGGTGGCCATTGTGACTGGTGTGAGCGAAACCTCATTGTTGTTTTGGTTTGCATTGTCAGAAAGTCTTACTTGCAGCATTTATTTCATAGGGAATATAGGAAAAAATTGGTTAATAAGTATAGAATTTCATTTCTTAATGGTGACAGTGAATACCATTGTAATGTTATAAAGTGAAAGTGAAGTCGCTCAGTCATGTCCGACTCTTTCCAACTCCATGGACTGTAGCCTACCAGGCTCCTCCGTCCATGGGATTTTCCAGGCAAGAATACTGGAGTGGAGTGCCATTTCCTTTTCCAGAAGATCTTCTCGACCCAGGGATTGAACCTGGGTCTCCCACGCTATAGGCAGATGCTTTACTGTCTGAGCCACCAGGGAAGTCCTATGTTATAATGTCATAAAGGTTGATAGCAAATAGCTAATATGATGTATTCTATGCCCTCCTGTGGTCCAACTTGATTCAGAGATAGAAATGCGAATCTCAAAGCCCTTAGGCAGCTGCACTTTTTCTCTCACTTCATGATTGGAAACCAGGGCTCTTGGGTCAAATCCACCCCACTACCTGTTTTTGTAAGTGAAGTTTTATGGGAACACAGCCACACTCACTTGTCTGCATATTATCTATGCCATGGGTGCGTTCGTGCCACCAAGGTTAGGTTTGTGTACTTACGCTAAGGACCACGTGGCCCTCCAAGCCGAAAGTATTTACTATCTGGCCCTTTCAAGAAAAAGTTTGCCATCCTGTGCTCTAAATGATCATTCTTTCAATTATTAACTTTATATTCACCCTAGGAATATTTGAAAATCACCCCTTGCCTATTTTTTAGCACCTGAGATTCTAAGCCAAATATGTAATTGGGCCTGATGGTCAAGGTGAGGCACTTGGCCAAAATGATTCGTTAATGCCTGTCTTTAGGAAGAGAATGTACCCTCCCTGTATATACTCATCCTACCCAGGGATTTCATCACTCAAAGAAAAAACAGCCTATAGCCTGCATTCTGAATTAGGGAGATTCTCTGTCTCGGCAACACACTCCTTCCTTTTGCTCTGCCCGGAGGGTGGTTCAGCCTCTTACCATCCACCCACCCCCTGGTCAACTATCTTGGCAGTGCTTCCTGGACTCTCAGTAAGCAGTTCATGGGAATCTTGAGATGGCATCTTTCTCCTCATCTGGACCCAAGTCCTGGTCAACCCTGTGATTTTTGCAGCTCCTTTTCCCGGTAGACCTAGTACTGAATTACTCTCAGCTCCCTGATGTCATCTTTGTCAAAAGATTTTTTTTTTTTTTCTGAAGGACTGGTTAACTGAACTGTCATGACTCCAAACTGGCAATATGTTCCAGTGGAAAAAAGCACAGACTTTAGAGCCAGCCGTCCTGTTTTTGAGTTCCTGACCTTGATACTTCCCAGATGAATGACCTTGGGCAGGTTGCTATAACTCTGAGGCTCACTCTTCTCATCTACAAAATGAGGATTCTAATGATACTCCCCATACCTGTTAGGCTTATTGTGAGAAACAAATGAGATATGGGAGAATAATTCGTAAACTACAAAATAAGACACACATGTTCATTGTTATTACCCGTTCTCAAAAGCTCCCTCCATGGTTTTTCCTAATTTCCAAAGACCTTTCATTTGTGTTTGGGAACCAATCCACTAGTTCTCCATTGCAGCCTCCTTGCCAAAGGGCCTCACCATTGTGTTGGCATCTTCTCTGGAAAGGAATATGCTGCTCCTCCAGGCACAGCCCACTGCTAGAGATCACCATTCTAGAACCTGAGTATCTCAAAACTGAGCTCTGTGATCTTTGATAGTTTGAGAGTGGAGGTCGGGGAAAGAATGTTCTCTTTGCCTCTCTCTCATTCTGTATTATCTGCTGGTCCCAGACTCCAAAGGAGTCCTGATGGTGCTGAATCTCACATACTGTGCAGTGACTGCTGATACTGCTGCTAAGTCGCTTCAGTCGTGTCCGACTGTGCGACCCCATAGACGGCAGCCCACCAGGCTCCCCCATCCCTGGGATTCTCCAGGCAAGAACACTGGAGTGGGTTGCCATTTCCTTCTCCAATGCGTGAAAGTGAAAAGTGAAAGCGAAGTCGCTCAGTCATGTCCGACTCTTAGCGACCCCATGGACTGCAGCCCACCAGGCTCCTCCGTCCATTGGATTTTCCAGGCAAGAGTACTGGGGTGGGGTGCCATTGCCTTCCCCGACTGTTCAGTGAACACCACTCTAATTTCTTGCCCAACTTCTCTGTCTGAGTTCAAAAAGAGGACAGAGACAAAAGTTGGAATGGGGACACAAGTACCCCACACAGACTCTGCTCATTGTCCTCACTGTTCCCATCTCTTTTCTTAGAGCCCCAAAGAAATTCCTCTCTATGTGAGGCTCTCTTTCCCCATCCCTTTATCTTGCCTGTTTTCTATATCCTCCCACTATCTAGGAGGAAGGATTGTCACTGGATTCATCCCGTTTCAGAATGAGGGTAGGGTCACCTAAGAGTGGGTATAGCGTCATTCTTTATTAAAAGATATCATCATATATGGTAACCTTTAGTCTTTATTTTCCTTCCTGTATATGTCCTCTTTAGCGTATGCATTGTTTTTTGCCCATCTCCAGTATCATGGAGCCAGCTCAAGAGTGGTCAGGTTGTAAGATTTGGATTATGCTCAGAGGGAGGTAGAGATCCACACTGGCTACTAGGGCAAACTTAGCCTTACTAGAACTCTGCCCTGGATGTTGGACTAAACGTAAAATTAGATTTTTTTTTAAAGCTCAGTTGTTCTTATTTATTGCCTCTTCTGTGGATATTTCCCCCAGGGCTCTCACAGAGGAGGGGTGATACAAATGTTTTTATATCATCAATAGTCCACAGTAGTTTTATCTGTGAACTCGTAAATAAATTCCCAGAATGGTCACCAGTCCACTGTTTTCTGCAGATGGCTAGTCTCTACATCCTGGGTTAAGCTCAAGTGGGACACCGTGTTACAGACTGTAAATCTAAATTTTCTTCAGTTTTGCACTGACTGTTTTCTACAGAAAGCAAAAATAAGAATTACCAAAAAAAAAAAAAAAAGGAAAAAAAAAAAAAAAAAACCCAAAACCCAAACCTGACCGTGATATCTTTGCCAGATAAAACATAATTTGCTTTATTTTTCCCCTTTGCACCATTAAGAGATTTATTGTCTCCTATTTATTTTCAGCACTTTTCTTCATTTCTGGGAAGTCTGACCTGCCTAAATCATTATTGCATCTGAACAGATTTCCAGTAATGGACTCTATTTGGTATTTGAATGGCCCTTTAACAACACAGAGAAAAGCAGTGTTTCTTACATGTTTCCTGAGAAACCAACATGAGTGGCCGCCCCTACCTCTGCACGTCTCACCCCTCCCCACCCAGGGGCCTAGTGACATCTTCCAAAACAGCCCACACCTAAATTTAAAAATTCTTTGTAGTTCATAGTCACATGTTACGGAAAATGTGCATTCTACATCACAATGTATTTGTTTCCTTATATATGAAAATGTCTTAGTTTTTGTATTGACATTTCAGGCATGTGTTGCTTTTGTATCCTGGCACACGTGCGCTGGTTACGGCTTATTCTTAATTATCTCCAGTCTGACCCATATGATTTAGATGAAGAAAAACTGGATTTGAATTGAATCTGCCACTTTTAGGTTCCTAAACATGGACGCATGCAGTTTCTTAGAGCAGTAGATCCTCATCTATAAAATGGGCTGTTGATTAAATCTGCAATGGGGGGGGTACATTTTTGGTGAAGAATTTTTCAATGTTGAGAGGGAAGGATTGAATAGAACCAATATGGAAGTCTGAATCCTAAACTATTTTGAAGATGATTAAGTGCAGACTTTTTCATGAAATTTAACTGCTCTCATTTTGCAATAGTTCCAGTCTATCATATTAGTTCCTTGGGGATGTTTATAGAGTTTTTCCTCATAGGAGTGCCAATGTTAGGAACAATAATTCTCATAGGAAACTTTTGAGACAGCTGCCAGCCCCAGGCTCCCAGACTCACCCCTGGTGAACCTAACTTCAACAGATACTTATCAAGGAATATTTCTGTGTCTTTCACTTGCTGGGTACACGGCGCCATATGGAAAAATTGTCAGCTACAGTCCATACTCTTAAGGACTTGAAGTCTTATTAGAGGAAACTCACAAGGCAGTTATAAGAATTCAGGTGGCACTCGTGGTGAGGAACCTGCCTGCCAACGCAGGAGACGTAAAAGATGCAGGTTTGATCCCTGGGTCAAGATGCCCTGGAGAAGGGCATGGCAGTCCACTTCAGTGTTCTTGTATAGAGAATCCCATGGACAGAGGAGCCTGGTGGGCTACATTCCATAGCATTGCAAAGAGTTGGACATGACGGAAGCGACTTTGCATGCATGGTCCTTAGTCTCAAGGACTTGAAGTCTTATTAGAGGAAATACACAAAGCCGTTGTAAGAATTCATCAGTAATAACATAAGAATGTGTAAGAATATAATACATAAGAATAATATACACTTATCAAGGGCCTACTGAGTAATATACTTAGCATGTCTCCTCTAATTCTCAAAATAACACTGAAGGATAAAAACTATTATTTCTGTTTTACTGATAATGGAAATCAAGGCTGTAGCTCAAGACTGTATAATCAAATGCCAACAATGAAAAGTAGATTTAATAGCAGCATGTATCAGCTGCCACATCCTACTGCCTTGAGTTCCTCTCTGTAAATGGATTTGTCCCAGGCTGATTCTTTTTAGGTCAAGTGGAGGTAAAAGTGATAACCTCTGTGTTTCCAGAAGCAAAGCTTATATGAGATGTATTCAGTCCTTGCTGCATTGGTCAAAGAGGCTCACTATTGTAATGCTCAGTCACTCAGTCGTGTCTGACTCTTTGCGACCCCAGGGACTGTAGCCTGCCAGACTCCGCTGTCTGAGGAATTTCCCAGGCAAGAAGACTGGAGTGGGTTAACATTTCCTTCCCCACACTATTGTAATAAATAACCCCAAAATTCAGCACCGTGGCTTATATTCTCTGTATAAAAATTTATTTTAAAATTAAAAATAAATTTAAATAAAAAGAACGTATGATTTTAGTTTTGGCTGCAATGGCTCTTCGTTGCTGCCCATGGAATTTCTCTAGTTGTAGTGAGTGAGCGCTGCTCTCCAGCTGCGGTGCACGGGCTTCTCGCTGTGGTGGCTTCCCTTGTTCCGGAGCACAGGCTCTAGACCTCAAAGGCTTCAGTAGCTGTGGTGCTCAGGCTTAGTTGCCTTGTGGCATGTGGCATCTTCCCCGACAAGTGAGTAAACCAGTGTCCCCTGCATTGCAAGGTAGAGTCTTAAGGACTAGACCCGGGGAAGCGCCCCCGCCACCCCTTTTATCATTGTGCCTCACACACAACCAGACAGCCAGAAATTTGGTGCTCACTAATGCCCATGTGCTATTTCACCTTCCCCAGTCGGTGGAATAACTGAGGCAGTTAAGAATCTGAGGTTCCTGCCTCATTCCCTCTTCCTCCTGTGTGCCCGCATGGTGATTCCAGAATGACCCTGGAAACACCAGAGGGCAGAGGCACAGTATGGAAGACACCTGGGTCTCTGAGTCACTGTTTGGGGCAGAGCTTCCTGGAGAACATTCCCAACAGGGACATCCCCATGGGACTTTATATGATAAAAAATATATTTTTATTGTGTTAGACCACTGAGATTTTGGATCATTTGTTACAGCAGATACTCTGTTTGACCAATCAGCAGGTGCTGAATAGTACTTGCTAAGTGAAAGACATTCATGTGCTTCATGTTAAAGTCACTTGGGAAATTTTTTAAAATCCTTATACCCAGGCTGCAGACCAGTTTAATCAGACTCTTTGGGGCAGTAACCAGGCATCAATCTTTTTTTTTTTTTTTTTTACTTTCTAGGTGACTCCACTGTGTAGTCAAGTCTGAGAACCATTGTGCTTGCTGTATCAGTGCTATTCTAAACACTGGGGTCCGTGGATTTTATTAGAAATGCAAGTTCTGACATCTGCCAATCTATGAAACTGCATCCTCTTGGAATTTGTGTTTTTAGTAAGCTCTCTGGAGAAATTCTTTGGTATAATAAAGTTGAGAAGCACTGTTCTAGACCATTCTGCTCTAGTGATTCTCAAAGTATGGTCCTCTGGCTATTAATCAGAGTAACTTGGAATACTTCCTATAGACAGACTTCTGGGCTTGGCCCCAGGCCTCCTAAATCAGAATCTCATGATGGAAGTGCCTGAATGGCTACATCCATCAAGACTTTTGTGGATAATTCTTGGCTCACCAGATTCACAGTTACCAGCATCTCTTCCAGCACACTACCGGTTACCAGTCTTTTGCCTGGAATCAAAGACTTCCCACAACTCCTCCTTCTCACCAACCACCAAGTCCCTCTGAGTTCTGTCCATAGGATCTGGGGAGGGGAAGGTCAGTTCTTGAACCCACATATCATGTAGTTGCTTGCGCGTTCAGTCATCTGTGATTCTTCATGACCCTATGGACTGTAGCCGTCAGGGCTCCTCTGTCCATGGGATTCTCCAAGCAAGAATACTGGGTGGGTTGCCATGCCCTTCTCCAGGGGATTTTTTTGGTTACTTTAAATAGAGAACTCCTCTAATGCTTTCAAATGTTTGTTTACAGACCAATGATTAAATATAGACATTATGGAGCAGAGAACTTTTAACTTAAATGATGAGAAATGATGCGGGTTGAAGAGAGACAGAGTTGAACATGAGGACTCCCTAAAATATGATTCACCTGATGGAGCTCTGATGTCTATTCATCTTTTCAAGGATCCATACCTACTGTGTAAAGAAAGCTGCCTGTGAGACTAATTTAGATGATAAATGGAAAGAGCTTAAATGAGAAGTGGAAAAGGACTTTGCAGAAGCAAGAAGATGATGGAAAAAACGACTGGAAGTCCTGTCAGTTCCTGGGCAGGGGCGTATTTTAGTCATGGCGAAAGACCTTGTGAGTTTCTAAAGACAGATTCTATGAAAGGTCTTTTTGATCAGAGAAATCAAAATCTCATTCTTCCCCCATTTCTTTTCTCTCTCTCTTGCTTTTTGATTATTTGAAGTTAAGTTTACGATGGGTTTTGGGAGGCCATGTTGGTAATTTACGTGGCTGACAGAAGATGTGGGTTCTACAGGTGGAAGACACACCAGCCTTTGTGCCTGCCATTTGGCCCCTGTTTTGTGCCCTTTTTCCTTACTTTGTGTTGCTATCACAGGACCTTGTTGAGCAAGTCTGAGCTGGAGAGCTAGAGGTGTGGGCTGTGAGTAGGGAGCTCTCTGGTCTGGCCCTAAGGAAACTTGCTGTTGAAGGAAATACATGCGCAGGAGGGAGGGTTCTGTGCAGTGTGTTGAGCAGGAGGGGTGCCTGGACTGAGCAGGGAGATAAGCAGATTGTCTGAACTGTGGGGAAAGCAGCATCAGCTTGCTGTTCTTCTTAGAACTCTTCCACTCCATCCCTTTGCAAAAGGGAATGGCGGGGTGAGGATGCAGGGGTCCTCTCTGTAGTAGGAATGGTCTGGGTATGAATACCTGCAGACGAAACTGGACGGAGTAGAAGAGAGCATGTTTCCTGTTTGGTGAGACTGACCCCCAGGCCTCAGCCTCGCCTGCAGGCATTGAAGGGAGCTTTCATCTGCCACACAGAACACGCGGTACCACAAGTCGGAGGACATCAGTGGGTTAGAATCCTGTAGGCACTTGTCCACAGAGCTCAAGTCCTAGGAGGTGACCCCAAATCTCAGAAAGTGACTGAATCATGACAGTCTGCAACCCTCAGGTGGTTAGGCAGAGGGGGCCCCAGTCACTCTGTTAGAATTTAGAGTTTCCTCAGAGGAAGCGTGAGAGAAAGGCAGTGCAGATTGGTAGCTGGAAACTTGGAACTGGAGTCGCGAGCTTGTTTATACCCTCACTCTATCACTTTACCAACTGTGTGGCCTTGAGCAAATGACTGGATTTGTTAGGACCTCTGTTTGCTGCTTCCTGAAATGGTTAGAATATATACGTGTATATATACCTTATAAGGTGGTTGTGAAAAGTAAACAAGACAATGTCTTTAAAAGACTTGGCAGAGTCCCTGGTGCAGAATGAATAAACTATAATCACTGTTCCTCTTCATGATAGTTGCGTGTCTGGAAGGGGTAAAAATGGAAGGCAGCAGTATAGAGCAGGCATGTCAGAAATACGCTAGGTTATAAAAGCAATGATCAAGGCAGAAGCCCAAGTTTTCTATAATGAGTGGAACTGCTGCCTGCAAAAGAGGTAGAAATCCATTCGCCCTAAACTGCCAGCCACCCAGGGGCAGGGCAGTGGCTAGTGTAACATGTTGCTAGCCCACAGCCACATGGTTGGGGCCACCAGTACATCCTTCTTCAGGGAAGTACTGAGTGCTAGTGAGCCATCATGAAAAGTTCATAGAGTTTGGACCTAGATTTAAACCCAGCGTCTCTATACTGTACAAGCTATGTGACAGATTCAAGTCACTTATATTACATTTGTGAAAATAGGGGTGAAGGGAGATTAGAATACTTGCCTTTCAGATTTGGAGCAAAGAGTAGAGACAGGGACTAAGTGCCAGACACATGGTCGAAACTCACTGCGTGACAGTGATTTGTTCATTTATTTTTGATTGCACTGGATCTTGGTTGCTTTGTGCAGGCTTTCTCTAGTTGTGGCAAGTGGGGGCTGCTCTTCTTTTCAATATGAGGGCTTCTCACTGGTGGCTTCTCTTGTCATGGAGTCCACGCTCTAGGCACACAGGCCTCAGTAGTTCTGGCATGTGGGCTCAGCAGTTATGGCTCTTGGGCCCTAGAGCTTGGGCTCAGAAGTTGTGGCGCACGGGCTTAGTTGCTCCAAGGCATGTGGAATCTTCCCGGACCAGGGATCGGACCTGTGTCTCCTGCATTGGCAGGTGGATTCCTATCCACTGCACCACCAAGGACGTCCCAAGTGGCAGTTATTGAACAGAGGTGAAGCTCAGACTAGGCAAGGCCTCTCCTTGCTTGAGTCATCGAGGGAGAAGAGATACAGAAGCCTCCATGGCAAAGAAAGTTTGCTTTAATAATTAGGAGTAACTAACTAAAATGAGGAGAAGGCGATGGCACCCCACTCCAATACTCTTGCCTGGAAAATCCCATGGACAAGGAGCCTGGTGGGCTGCAGTCCATGGAGTTGCGAAGAGTTGGACAGGACTGAGGGACTTCACTTTCACTTTTTACTTTCATGCATTGGAGAAGGAAATGGCAACCCACTCCAGTGTTCTTGCCTGGAGAATCCCAAGGATGGGGGAGCTTTGGTGAGCTGCCGTCTATGGGGTCGCACAGTGTCAGACATGACTGAAGCGACAGCAGCAGCAGCAACTAAAAATGAGACTTTGTACTTTCCAGTGCTTCCTGGGATTCTCAGTATGTATAATAAAAATTGTCAATCACTGCATACCTCTTCCTTGAATATGCAGACAGCTTGGATTCCACACTATGATGGAGGCTACTTGCAGCTCTGATTACACTTCACTTTGCTTTCCACTGTATACATAGCTTCAAAGTGATTCTTCATTCCAAGTTCAGTTTCTAGTATATCCTATTAAGGGCACTCTACTAAAGGGCAGTTTTCCTCCCCTCACTGCCCCCACCCCTTCTGCTGACATGGGGGCTTAACAGATTAATGCATTAGTCCTTAATACTTTGTCCTTCTAAGGTCTGGTTCAAGTCAGTACCCTTTGATTAGCACCGTCTTTTCCAGCACAGCATCAGACTCTTTTGTATCTCTTTCTGCTGTCATTTATTCCTGAAAGGGAGGTGAAAAGATTAACCAAAATAACTTGTCAAATTTGCAAGATCACATTATCTGGTGATAAACCTCTTCAAATATTCCAAATTTTCTAATCATAGAAATGATCAATTTTCTACCCGAGCAATTTATTTAGGTAGGGAAACATATCTGTACGTATATAAACACCATGGCTGGTGGGTGCTCAAGAATATGCTTTATTTCAGCAATAGATCCTTGAAACTCAGTAGTTTCACAGAGTTATTGATGCAGTAAACTTCAGCAGTTTGTTACAGCATTAAGGGCCCATTGTTTATTTCAAACTGTTAATCAATACACCAGCCATTAGTTGCTGGCAACTTACGATATTTTGAAAATTATTACTAATGCTTTTTGTTACAATTTCTTCTTTTTTTTTTTTTTTTCGCTGCATTTAGCAGAGAGGTAAGAATCTGCAGTTGATTAGATGTGCTCTCACATGCAAAGCATCCCTGGGATATAATAGGCGAGAGATTTACTTAGAGAAAACATTTTTTTTTTTTTTTAAAGCAGCCGGAAAAGCCATGTGTTTCTTAAAACTGAAGAAGGAAATGTGAGTGTTTCATATAGTGGCTCTGCTGATACATGTCTTCTTCCTGGGCACTTTGTCAGTGGCACTGAGAATGGAACATGGATGATGGTAAAATTGCCCGTCGAAGAATCTCCAATTCTCTGTAGTGCAGTCTGAAGACAGGCCATTTTGTAGCGAAGTATTCCCCAAAGATGTGACCCTCTAAACCTTGGAAGATTTTCTTGTTTTAATGTTTGCTTTTTTTATCCGTGAATATTTGGCTGTTTTTTTCCATACACTTTGGCATGGCCTCTGTTAGAACACATGTAGCTTATGCTTAGCTTTAGGGTCATGATGACTATCAAGCTACAAATCAACAGGGCAAGAAAAATGGTTGTGCAGCCGGTGCTTTCTAGAGAACTGAAGCTGGGACTTCCTGTCTGGGGACAGCGAGCATGAGGGGCATTTCCAATCATGGGGACATTTCCCTTGGAGGAAGCCTTTCATTTGTACTCATGTGCTAATTCTGTGCTGTGGCATTCGGGCTCTAAATCTAGGTGGGTCATTAAGTACTGTCCTACCTGGAGTTTATTCCTTCCCTCCTCTGTCTCTGTATTTCTGAGCTTATTCACGATCACTTAGTAGGTGCCACAGGGCTGCTTGTTTCTTGCCATATTAATAACTGAAGTGCTATGTCTATGAATAATAGTAACATCAGGCAGTTGGCTGCAAATGGCTCCCTTGATATTTCTTAATAGGTTTCCTTAAAAATAAAAAATCCAAGGATAGCTCTATCATGCATTTGTGTACCCTCAAAATTCAAAAAGTGAAGTCAGCAAAAATGATAGTTTTTTTTTGTTGTTGTTTTTTCCAGAGTTAATCTCTGGGCTTCCCTAGTGGCTCAGTGGTAGGAATCTGCCTGCCAGTGCAGGAGACATGGGTTCGATCTCTGAACTAAGACGATCCCCTGGAAAAGGAAATGGCAACCCACTCCAGTATTCTTGCCTGGGAAATCCCTTGGACAAAGGAGCCTGGCAGACTACAGTGCAGGCGGTAGCAAAGGAGTTGAACACGACTTAGCAACTTAGTAACAAGTTACTCCTTACTAAGACTTTTTCTTCTTTATTGTTAGCTCAATGACCCAAGAGTAGCTGTGCTTAAGTTCTTTTAGAGAAGAAAATTTCATTTTTCTCAGTTGACTGTTAAACTGAAGATATTAAATCAATATTATTAATAATAAATTAATGAAAAGTCAGTCTTAAGAAGCAGAATTAAATTGCCACTGAAGCATTTTTATGGCTTTTCAATTTGCAGTTAATGTTACCGAAGAAGGATCACCAGGCACTTGAGAAATCCACATAAACATGAAACTTAACCCTTATAAAAGCATAGCATGTTCAGAGCTGAGAAGGCAAGAGTGCAGTGAAAGGAAGTGAAAATCAGTGTCTGCCAACTTCAGGTGGAACGCTGGTATCAACAACTCTACTTTGAAGCAAATACCTTGATGTGCTTCTCATAAGATGGAATAATGAGGGAATGCTGCATCGTCAAGGATGGTGATCCTCAGAGCTGAGATTCTCTGTGTTACCAGAGTTTGCTTCTTCCGGAGATTGCTGACCCAGTGCAAACATCTTGCAACCCTCTCATGTGCAGTGACTTTGTTTGCATCACACTGAATCTTTGTGGGAGCTGAGTATGTTAAAACGGAAATATTTGCCATCACACTGAATCTTTGGGGGTGCTGAGTATGTTAAAACGGAAATTTTGCCATCACACTGAATCTTTGTGGGAGCTGAGTACGTTACGTCCATAGCCACATTCATTAGATGATACTAGTCTTAAGAATTAACTAGGTGCTGCCCTATTTACAATAGCCAGGACATGGAAGGAGCCTAAATGTTCATCATAAGATAAATAAAAATGTGATACATATTCACAATGAAATATTACTTAGCCATAAAAAGGAACAAAATTGGGTCATTTGTAGTGAGGTGGATGAACCTGGAGCCTGTTATACAGAGTGAAGTAAGGCACAAAGAGAAAAATAAATATCGTATATTAACACACATATATGGAATCTAGAAAAAATGGTATTGATGAACCTATTTGCAGGGCAGGAATAGAGTTGCAAATATAGAGAACCGACTTGTGGACACAGTGGGGGAAGCAGAGGATGAGATGTATTGAGAGAGTAGCATCAACACATATATGCTACCATGTGTAAAGCAGATAGCTAGTGGGAAGCTGCTGGAGAGCCCAGGTGACTCAGTTCTGTGCTCTGTGATGACCTAGAGGGGTGGGGGAAATTGGAGGGAAGCTTAAGGGGGAGGGAACAGATGTATACTTGTAGCTGATTAATGCTATTGTGCAGCAGAAACCAACACAACATTGTAAAACAATTGTACTCCAATTAAAAAAATAATAAAATGCAAAAAAAAAAAAAAGTACTGCCCAGGGTTCACATCACCCAATGTTATGCATTGTGACTAATTTAGCCTTTCAACCCATCACCAGACCCTGTCATCGTCCTTGAGCTGTCCTTTCAGTTTTTTGCCTGGTGTGTATTTTCTTGAAATGGTGGCAGAATCCTTAACTGTCCCTCAAAGTTCTGTTTGTAGTATGTCTGTCAAGCATCTCCTTCAGCTATATTTTTTAATTGGTTAATCTAAATTCTGTATTTATTGTGTTCATTTTCTGGGACTCTGATCATTTGAGATAAACTTAGGAGCATCTCCTTTAAATTAACTAGAGATATGATTAGAGTTGGCTGAGATCTTCAGCCTTTCAAGATGGATCTGAATTCTTTTCAAATGGATTCAAATAACTCTGCCAAAAAAATATGTCCTTAATTATCTATTCTGAGCATGTGAAGTTTACTTTCTCATGCAAATTTTGACAATAAGCAGACATACAAAGTAGGTGTGCACATTGAAGAAATATTTTTATTTAAAAGTCTGCTTTGATCATTGCTCATTAATCGTTAATAGTAAGAAAAGTGGACAATTTCAGAGAAGGTTTGGAAATTTAAAAAAAAAACTGCTTCTTAACCACAAATACTACTAACCAAGATGTTCCGTTTATGCTGCAGCCTGCTTTATTGTTTCAATTTGTCTATTTTCACTTTAATTTCTTTAATACCTAATTCTGTCTTCTTACTTACTCAGTTTCAATCAAGAACTTTTTTCTTGAAATAGTTTCCCAAACAGGAAAAATCCTTCAACTTGATAGCAAGAAATTAAAACAGTGAACTGAAATTAAATATCAACTGTCAAACTTGAGTTTAATTAGATTTTCTTACTTACAGATTTAGTATATTCTGGGTGCCTAATGGCATATTCTTATCAGTAAGAATAAATGTCCTTTTCTGCCTGGCGTATGTTCTTACCTGTCCTGTATATGTGAATACACTCTTATTTCCTTTGCATCAGTAACATTGTATACCTTTTGCTCATGTTCCCCTCCAGCACCCTTCACCATATTTCTCCTAGTACATAAATCAACTTAAAAAAAAAAAAACACACAACTATTTCCTATCAAGATTCTGCTAATGTCTTTTATTTCAACTCCTACTTGTGGCTTGTTTAATTTGACTGCTTGACATTTTTCCTCCTATCTCAAGTGGATTATACATATAAATGAAAGTCTGGATTTGAGTTTTCTTTCTTCATTAGAATACACATCAGCTTTGAAAGAGTTCTGGTATATTTTAAATGTGCTTTCCAGAACTATAAGAAATGAGCTTCTTTCAATCAAGCCTGTTCAGATTAAATTAATTTTTCCCTGACTTCTTGTTTCAGACTGATTTTGTTTTTAATAAAAACATCCAATGAAACCAGAAATATAAACCAACTCAACTCTGTAAGGGAGAACAATCGGATTATAAAAATGCAGTCATCAGGATGTCGGTTAGATATGTTTGGGGAGATTGGGAGCAAGAAGTGATAGTTTCTCTTCACCTGTAATAAAAGCTCAGCTCTTCCCCATCTCCTCCTCACCATGCTCAAAATGTCGCTACACAAGAAAAGACTTTTAATTGAGTTTTAATAGCAACTTGCTGAATATTGGTCATTCAAAACTCTAATTGAAATGCTCAACTGTGGATTTGTTAGGGCCTTCCTTCCAAATCCATAAATCCTGTTTTTGGGTTGCCATTGGAAATTGTGTCTGCTAAGGACAGAAGAAGTGAAGCCCTCCTATAGAAATCAAACTTATCCATCTTTTCTGTGCTAATAACATGAAATCACAAGGCCTTCCATAGAACCCTGTAAACATAAAGAATAGATGACAGGGTTACACTTGTTATATTAGAAATATAGTCCTAAATACCCCTGAATGTTTTGAGGCATGTTCCCTAAATTTTATGAACTAGTACAGGATAGCTTTTAGTATCCTTATGAGATTGAGGAAAAGCAGTGAACTGAAAGGCAACATTTAATCAGAGTTACTCAAATATTCATCTCAATTAGACTGCTTATCCAACTGGGACTCATTCCAAGTCTTTAAAAACAATTCCTGATAGAAGTTATGAATATCTTAAGATAGGCTAATCCCCAAACCTACTTTTTTTGCAGCCTTACGTGTGTGTGCATGCGTGCTAAGTCTCTTCAGTTGTGTCCGACTCTGAGACCCTATGGACCGTAGCCCACCAGACTCCTCTGTCCAGGGGATTCTCCAGGCAAGAATACTGGAGTGGATTGCCATGCTGCCCTCCTCCAGGGGATCTTTTCGACCTAGGAATACATTTCAGCAAATGTCATCTTGGCTCTTCTAGTTGTTCTTGACAAGTTCTTGATGTAATCCTGGACCCCAGTCCTTTGACACCCTGTATTCAATCTATTAGCAAATTCCTTTTTCTCTGTCATCAAACTGTATCTAAAGTCTTCTCATATTTCACAACTTTCCCCACTACTTGGAAATTTTAGGCCAAACCATCATCATCTTTTGCTTAGATATTTGCAGTAGTTTTTTTTTTTTTTTAAACTACTGTCCCAGCTTCTACATTTGCCTTCTTATTCTCAGACTAGAAATCAGAACAATGTAGTTAAAAATAATCCAGATCACATCTTTCCTCAGGTCAGATTCTCCCAGCTGCTTCCCATCTCTCTTAGAATAAATGCCGAAGTCTTTACCATGCCAACAAGCCTCTCACTGTCTCCTCCTCCACTGCCTCTCTGATCTGCTTCCTATGAATTTATGCTCATTCGCTCCATTCTGTTCACTCTAGCTTCCTTGTTTTTTTAACATGTCCAGCAGGCTCCGATTCAGGACTTGTGCCATTGACATTTCTCACTGTGAGAAAAGGCTACCAGTTCTGCCAGTTAGCTCGGACAGCGTAACAAAGTACCCCCAGATTCATTGGCTTAAGATGTCAAACATTTATTACCACATCTCACAGCTCTGTGTTCGCTGGTATCCACTGATCCAGGCTAACCTAGACTGGGCATGTTATTCATTCACAGACTGGTTGTGGTCTTTGCTCCTGACTAGGTTTAGCTGGGTCATTTCCAGCCCTGGCTAGTCTTCATGCTAATGACAAACATGCACAATTCGAGTAGGGATATTTTTGTAAGGTTATGTGAGTATTTGCTCTTGACTCTGGTCATCATCTTAGAATAATGCCTTTTGGTTTCTTGGTAGAACTTACTTGGAAGAATAGCTTTGAGCAAAATGGCAGCAGGCTGGGATTTAAGTAAATGGTGGCCACGAGTTTGTGCTTAATTGCTCAGTTGTGTCTGACTCTTTGCAACCCCATGGACTGTAGCCTGCCAGGCTCCTCTGTCCATGGGGATTCTTCAGGCAAGAATACTGGAATGGGTTGCCATTCCCTTCTCCAGGGGATCATCCCAACCCAGGGGTCGAACCTAGGTCTCCTGCATTGCAGGCGGATTCTTTACCGTCTGAGCCACCAGGGAAGAACACCAGATCAGTTCAGCTTTAATACTTGGTGAACCAGGACCATGTTTTTGTTCCTCCTGGGTTAACTAGTTTCATGAGGCTATAGATTTAAATTAAAGGAGAGGCTTCAGTGCGATGCAGAGAGATGATGTGGGATGACACCAGTTTATACAACTTACTTGTTATCTTTAGATCTTCTCATGACCTATTCCATTGAACAAGTGGGCAACTGCTTTGCCTGCCTGCACTTCGGACTCACTGGATCTGATTATGCTCACATTATGATAGCAGCTCCAGCTGAAATTCGAGTGTCTAATTGTCAGTCACTGTCTTCACTAAGGTCTAGAAGGCTTACTTTTAAAATGGCAACTTACTCTCTCCTGCTAATGGCATGGCTTTGTGGCAGAACCCTTTGCTGTCTGTATGACACTTGCATCAGGGTTTGTCAGAGATTGCAGACAGCATCTTAATCTACTATATGTACCTCTGGCACCATCGGTTTGTTAGGTCAGACATCTCCAGTAGCGTGACAGCTTCCATGATAGCTTGCACAAGTTGTACAGACCTCTGTTCTTCCTGACCATGCTTACTCTAATAAGCTTTTTGAGTCACCCGATAAATAGCTCTTTCCTTGACTCTTTATATATAATAGCTGTGTGCCAGTGATCAGGAAATCAGCCTGAGAATTTTCTCAGGTGCTAAGGATATTCATTCCAAATATGTACTCAAGGACTAGGCAGATAAATTTAGGTTCGATCTGATTATGATTCATGCAATTCCAGTGCCAGTACTACTGCACGAGTCCAGTGTTTTACCTCCTGCGTGCGTGTGCGCTCAGTCACTTCAGTCGTGTCTGACTTTTTGCAGCCCCATGGACTGTAGTGCGTCAGGCTCCTCTATCCATGGAATTTTCCTGGCAAGGATACTGGAGTTGCCATGCCCTCCTCCAGAGAATCTTCCCGGCCCAGGGACTGAACCCACATCTCCTGCATTGCAGGCGGATTCTTTACTGCTGAGCTGCCAGGAAAGCCCCCTTACCTTCTGCACTTCGACTAAATTCACCACTGACAAACATCTTACTGATGTTATAGCATACAAAGGGTTATTATCAAAGGTATTCTATTGTGATTTAACCAGAGAGTGAAACCATTTCTGAATCCCATCTGGAGGGTCTGATTTTCCAGAGCCACTCCTTTTAACAGTGATTTTAGCCTCAGTTCAATTCAGTCACTCAGTCGTGTCCGACTCTTTGCGACCCCATGAATTGCAACACGCCAGGCCTCCCTGTCCATCACCAACTCCCGGAGTTCACTCAGACTCACGTGCATCGAGTCAGTGATGCCATCCAGCCATCTCATCCTCTGTCGTCCCCTTTTCCTCCTGCCCCCAATCCCTCCCAGCATCAGAGTCTTTTCCAATGAGTCAACTCTTCGCATGAGGTGGCCAAAGTACTGGAGTTTCAGCTTCAGCATCATTCCCTCCGAAGAACACCCAGGACTGATCTCCTCTAGAATGGACTGGTTGGATCTCCTTGCAGTCCAAGGGACTCTCAAGAGTCTTTTCCAACACCACAGTTCAAAAGCATCAATTCTTTGGTGCTCAGCTTTCTTCACAGTCCAACTCTCCCATCCATACATGACCACTAGAAAAACCATAGCCTTGACGACGGACATTTGTTGGCAAAGTAATGTCTCTGCTTTTCAATATGCTATCTAGGTTGGTCATAACTTTCCTTCCAAGGAGTAAGCATCTTTTAATTTCATGGCTGCAATCACCATTGGCAGTGATTTTGGAGCCCCCAAAAATAAAGTCTGACACTGTTTCCACTGTTTCCCCATCTATTTCCCATGAAGTGATGGGACCAGATGCCATGATCTTAGTTTTCGGAATGTTGAGCTTTAAGCCACCTTTTTCACTCTCCTCTTTCACTTTCCTCAAGAGGCTTTTTAGTTCTTCTTCACTTTCTGCCATAAGGGTGGTGTCATCTGCATATCTGAGGTTATTGATATTTCTCCCGGCAATCTTGATTCCAGCTTGTGCTTCTTTCAGCCCAGTGTTTCTCATGATGTATTCTGCAAAGCAGAGCCTGAGGAAAGGCTTGTGTGTGATTGGAGTCTCTTGGGAAGTGATCCTCTGGAATGGAGTTGGAAATGGGGTAAATTAAATGGGGAAAGAGGGAAAAATCAGTCTGTGTTATACCAGGCTGATCAGCACTCTGCGGACCTGGGCAATGGTCTCAGGGATCTTCTTAGGAACAGTGGAACACATTGAAACATCATTTCTCAGAAAGACTGATACCTTATATAAAGTGTTTTCTGTTTTGGAGAACAAACATTATGAGCAATATGAAGAAATAGTGTTTGAATCACAGTATACCTAGGTGGACTTGTACTAATGTGAAAGGTTGCCATCAATCCCAAAGAAAGAGATGAGTGTCAGGCCTTAAGGCTTTAAGGCCTTAAATATTCCTTAATGATGTGTTTGAAATTATAGTATGTATATTTATCCAAATTGGTTGTTGTTCATTATTCATCTCATCTCTCTGCCTGTTCTTACTTTTTAGAACAATACTATCCAGCAGAAATATAACATGAGCTGCAGAAGTAAATTCAACATTTCTAGTAACCAAGTTAGAAAAATAAAAAGAATCTGTTGGAATTAGCTTTAATAATGTACTTTAACCCAAATATATCCAAAATATGATGATTTTAACCTACAGTCAATAGAAAAATTGTTAATGAGATATTTTATTTCCACTTTTTTACCAAGTCTTCAAAATCAGATGTTTGTTTATTTTTGGCTGTGCTGGGTCTTTGTCGCTGTTGGGCTTTTCTCTAGTCGCATCCAGCGGAGGCTTCTCGTCATTGCCGTGCGTAGGCTTCTCATTGTGGTGACTCCTCTGGTTGCCGCGCACAGGCTGTAGGGCGTGAGGGCTTCCGTAGCCATGGCGCATGGACTTAGTTGCTCCGTGGCGTGTGGGATCTTCCCAGACCAGGGTTTAAACCTGTGTCTCCTGCACTGGCAGGTGGATTCTTTACCAGTGAGCCATCAGGGAAGCCCCTCACTCCTCACCTCCATGCATATTTTATACCTAGAACACATCTCAACATGCACGCACTGCATGCCAAGTGTTCAGTAGTTGCATGTGGCTAGTGGCTAACATGTTGGACAGCACAGTCTATAGTATCCTTTATCTGTTCTTGGCCTGGTTAATTTCTACTACGCTTCACGGCACACATCAAATATCACCTCTTCTGAAAGGTCTTCATAGTGTTGCCTTTTTATTTGTCTCCCTTGAGACTTCAACAACAAGAATAGTAAAAGTTTGTGTGTTCCTTCTATAGGTCGTCGTTACTTTGACTTCATAGTCATTGTACTTACCCTGATTTATGATTCTTTGTTAAATTGTCCATCATTACCACTAGACTGTGTTCCTGGAGAGCAGAAATTGTGTGTGTCTTTCATCTCTGTAGTCCAGAATCTAACTAGTTTTTTAAAATTAAACAATTAGCTGGAGTTAATAACATAGTGACATTAATTTATATATATATAAAGATAAAGAAACCAAGTTCCTAAAACTATTTCCTTAATTATATAATGGGAGGAATGTGACTTAGAAGCAATCACTTGACTAAGAACTAAGGTAATAATTAGTTCAATAGGAATAAATATTAGCAGTTTCGTGCCCCAAACATGATCACTACTAAGTTTCTATTAACAAATACAGTGAACAAAGAAAGAGTAATACACTAGACTTTCCTTTCATCTGGTCTGATCACATTTGGAGCAATAATTTTGGTGATACTATTTTTGGAAGAGTATAAACAAACTGGAATGGAGGTGAAGACATAAAATCATGTCATAAGAATAGAGAATTCAGGCACTGGAGATGTTTAGTACAGAGATAAGAATGACCAAGGAAGAGGACATTCCCTCCAAATACTTGAAGGACTGTATATAAAGGATGGATTAGGCTTGTGAGCGTCTAAGAAATTAAAACCAGATTTATTAATGTAGGTTGTAAGAACTCACACTTCAACCTCACATAAACAAATAACTATCAGAGTCTGAAATGATGTCTGAACATTTGAAAGGTAGTTTAAAGTGTTTGAAAGTATGAATAAGCAAACTGAAGTGAGAACTGACCACCTTGGTAGGTAGGGGATTTCTCTTTCTGCAGAGTATTTAAGTACGAGCTGGATAACAACTAGGAAATGTTGTAATGGGGATCGATGGTGAGAATAGATGTACTCTGTGGTTCCTTCCAAGCCATGAATTCTCCTTCAATAATTCTATTCACTTTAAAGAAAAACAGCATTGCTTTTACTCAAGTCAGTGTTGACAGTGTACATAGCTAGTTATATATCAGTCATAAGAAACTCTCCAACCAAAACAATAATGTCATTTTCCTTTGAGTAATTCTCACCAGGTTTCTGCTTTTGGAAGACTCTTTTGGTTAGAGAAAGTTTATAATCAATGTTTTCAGAATACATTTCGGGACATGAAGCAAACCTCATACCAACAATGCATTATTGCTCATTTATTTTTAGCAATTAGTCATGGAACAACACAGGTGCCCAGAATTTCCTGGGCACGTAAACACGAAACCTCTGCCTCCGAGAGCTTCCAGTCTAGGATGAGACAAATACAAAACAGGAAACCTGAGTTTTACCACAAGAAGATGAATGGGCATTATTGATACCTGCCCCTGTGACCTCTTCCAGACAATAATGCTTTATTTATTCAGGAAGCATCAACTAAAAAGCAGCTCAGGGCATATGTTGGTCTTCTAGAAAATATAATAATCAGGATCACAATAGTCGCTTTGAATACATGGAATTTGCTTTGAGACTCATGAGTGGTCCTCTTGCCTTCTTCATCGTCTCTAGTCAGGAACTTTGTTCTGAGTGCGTCCTGTGTTCCAGGAGTAGGGGATACACAGATGATTAAGACATGGTTCTTGCATTAAATGAAATTCTAATCTAGAAAAGGCAAGCTATACTAATATGAAAAACTGATTGTACGCAAGCAGCACTGCCAGTGGAAAGAAGATAAACCTTTCAGACACAGCTCAGCTGGAATTTCTGAGCTTGTTTCATTGGCACTATGTAACACCCTACTAGCATGTTTGTGGTGAGAATTGAGTGAGATCTGGTAGAAAAAACAAAATACAAAAATTCAGAGAATTGTTTTAGTTGCTAGGTGGGTAGACTAGATTAAGGGCTGGTGAACGTCTCCTATACAAGGTCAGATAATAAATATTTATAGCATCGAAGGCTGTTTCGTCTGTCTTACAACTACTCAACTGTGCTGTTGTAGTATGAAAGCAGTCATAGATAATATGTCAATGAAAGAAGGTGGCTGAGTTCTAATAAATTTTATTCATGAAAACAGGGGGTCTGGTCTATAATTTACTGACCCCTGGACTACACAGTGAGTGCTCTAAGAGTTAAGAAGAAATAATGATTATTAACGAACTGGGAAAGTGTCTTCAAAGAGGAGAGGGAATGTATTATTTGTTTATTTTGGATTTTACTTTTTATCCAAGTTAAACATGCACAGAGTAGAAAGGGTCAACTTAGTTGGCAAGATTTACTATGAAAAAACATCAGCTTTCCCCATTCCCTTGTCTGGGAGCCAATTATTTTCAACTTCTGCTGATGCTTCTAGTATTAACCTTTAAGTTACAGACATATGTGTGTGTGTGTATTTCTCCAAATTGATTTTTCAATTTCAGGTACTATCTATGGACTTTCTACTGTGGAAGATGGCGATCTCACTTTTTTACATACCCACCTCTCACTATATAAGCAACCTTGCAGTCACCCACCTTACTTACTAGCACAGTTACATTGTAATTGTAGTTAGGACAGTATTTAGTATTTACATGATTATGATAACTACACGTGTGACTCAGATCTGAATTATATAGTAAAGCTATGGTTACTTAATCTTTTTTGTATAATGTTTTGTTTTCCCTGGGTTTAATCATTTCCTTTTCTTTTCCTTTGCTTAGTTTCCTTTGTGTTACATTTCCTGCTAACTTATCCTCAGCCTCTTTAGCAATTGTCCAATTATCTTCATAAATTATTCCCAAGCAGCAGATGCTCTTACAATTTTATCTCCTGGAAGAATAATCACCTAGACCAGTTGTTCTCAACCTTGCACATTCATCAGAATTACTTGGAAGGCTCATTATAACACAGATTCCTTGGCTCCAGTCCCAAAAGACTCAAGTATTCTGAGGTAGGGATAGAACATTTTCACTTGTAACTAGTACCCAGGTGATGCTAATGTTGCAAGCCCTGTTCCTCACTCTGAGAAGCCCTGGGCAAGGGCCCTCTGCCTTGCTATATAGTTTGGACTGGATCCCTTCTTCATTGAACACAGCCACTAAGGCTGATATTGCCATTCACCATCATCATAGGAATTTCCAAGCCTTCCCTCCTGTGTTGCTACTGAAAAATCCAGAGCCATCTAAATTCTGATCCCTGTATATTACCTTCAGCTAACAGTGCCCAGCACTATCAAATCAGCTCAGCATTATTTAGCGTGTTGTACCTTCTCTATATGTGAGCTTGTTTTAGTCAAGAACAGTGTCTCTGTCATCTTCATATTGCCCATGCCTGGCACATAGAGAGAATCCAGAGCAAAGTGCTTGACTGATGATTTTCTTCCTAGAATTTTACAAAAATATTTCTTTGTCCTTTGGAGAAGGCAATGGCAACCCACTCCAGTACTCTTGCCTGGAAAATCCCATGGATGGAGGAACCTGGTAGGCTGCAGTCCATGGGGTCGTGAAGAGTCGGACATGACTGAGGAACTTCACTTTCACTTTTTACTTTCATGCACTGGAGAAGGAAATGGCAACCCACTCCGGTGTTCTTGCCTGGAGAATCCCAGGGACGGGGGAGCCTGGTGGGCTGCCGTCTATGGGGTCGCACAGAGTCAGGCACGACTGAAGCAACTTAGAAGCAGTAGCAGCAGTGTTCTGAGAAGAGGGACTGTTAACAAGTAGCTCCATATAGAGGAAACAGATTTACCTAATTTTCACATCTTCCTTCAAATTTACCCATGTGCATTTTCCCTGTTAAACGTTCCTTCTGTGTGTACTCAATTGTTGAACATACACACAGTTGATATGTATTTATTGACTGTTTTGATAGATCTGTATTTGTTGAGAGACCTGGCACCACACTTCCTATACTAGAAGAGATTCCTATAAGGAGTTCATTTTCTCCTAAGGGATGGGTTCAAGTTTGTTTGGAACTGATACAGAAAATCAAATGTTTAGTCTAATTAAACACATTCACTCTTAACACTGCAGTTTTCCATGATAACACACAGTTGTCTGCTGGAAAGTTTATAGTGAGGGAACGCACACAAGTTGCATGTAAGGCAAAAAATGCTATTAAATAATTTATTTTTACTATTACATAATTAATGACAAGGTCCACAGAGACCACATGGATCACTGTGAATCTTGTAAAGGAGTTCTCTTTCATCCCTTCACATCAACATCAAAGTGTGCTCTTACATCCAAATCCATAATAATAATCTGAAAACCACCAGAAGGAGACTTAGCTGTATACAATATCAGCTCTAAGATTTCATCCAGGGAACACATTACTATATTTACTTTCCTTTTCTTGCACAGCTGAAGGGGCATGTCAAGCCCACTTTGCATACAGGACGATAATATCGTACACACCTGGGAGCAAAGGCGTGGACCTGTACACAGACGATAACTAGGACAAGGTAAGTGATAAACACGGTGATAGAACTGAGATCACCTTCTTTAAATGGAAGATACATCTCTGAGAGCAATGCCGGGTGTTGAGTAGATGGACCATCATTCATCCCATCATACACCACTGCCAAGCCCTTCTGTTTCATCTAGACCGTATTGCAGCTGAATACATCTTATGAGTTATATAGCAGTTTCTTAAAGATGAAATTCTGTGTTGCAACAGGCCAAATGTGTTTGCTGTAGGCCCATCTGTCTCAGTAGTGCTTGTTCGCACACTAGCTATTTTTTCATACTTAAGGCTATTTATTGCACATAAATACCCCAAAGCACAAATAACAGGCAAGAATATTTTAGACAAACCCATGACATATATCAAAGTATTCAAAGAAAAGCAAATAAGTGGGCAGAACTCTCTGTTGAGTGTCAATAACTTGTATCACTTACCAAGAATTTAGTGGATGGCAATCCAAAGCTTTTAGTTCTCTTAAATCAAGGTGGTAGTGTGATGGATTAGGTATAAATCTGAATATGACAGTCTTTCCAATGGGGCAAGCTATTTGCCTTAGAAAGTGTGAAATCCAAAATCTATCCAAATTTCACCCAGATAAGAACTGAAAATATAAAATCATAGAATACCAAGATTGGAAGGAACATCAGAATTCATTGAATATAGACCTCCTATTGATGTTTAAGACCCTTTTAAAGTATTGAGACTTAATGATTTTTCTAGCATTTGGTTGACTATTTCTTGTGATGGAGGGGCCTTCCTGAGGCTATATTATGCTGTGTTCAGTCTCTGACTGGACTGTTTGATCATTCACACATTTGTGCTATGTTGGAACAATTTAATCACTTAAGCCATTCGTATTGATTAAATGCTCTGGTGTCCCAGGAATTGTTCTAGGAACTGAGATGTTTCCTGTACCATTAAGTATTCTTTTACTTAGAAGTACCAAACTCAGACCAACCAACCCAAACATATTATTTAAGCCAAAAGATTTAAATAAAATCTCATATTAGTGAAAAATCCATGAGTGGATCTGATTTTGATGTGATTGGATTCTGGAGCTCAAATGACTTCATTAGAAGGAGGTTTTCATTTCTTTGCTCTCTTTTTCTCTATGCTGACTTCATTCACAAGCAGGCTTTCAACCTTGTGATGACAAAATTGCAGGCATAGGTCAGGATCATATATTCTCAATCTTCCTGTAACTTTTCAGCTTGCCATCTGAAACCAGAATAAGTATAATTCTTCCTTTCTATGACAGACTTCCACTATGATGTCTCTCCTTGAGTCTTTTGCTTTCCAAAGTGATTTCTCCATTCTTTCTATCTGTCCATAGAGATTATAGAGTTCTTGATGTCTGCTGCTGCTGCTGCTGCTACTAAGTCACTTCAGTCGTATCTGACTCTGTGCAACCCCATAGATGGCAGCCCACCAGGCTCCCCGGTCCCTGGGATTCTCCAGGCAAGAACACTGGAGTGGGTTGCCATTTCCTTCTCCAATGCATGAAAGTGAAAAGTGAAAGTGAAGTCCCTCAGTCCTGTCCAATTCTTAGCGACCCCATGGACTGCAGCCCACCAGGCTCCTCCAACCATGGGATTTTCCAGGCAAGAGTACTGGAGTGGGGTGCCATCGCCTTCTCCGTCTTGATGTCTAGTGCTTACTAAACATTTGAGTGGAGAAGTGAATGAATGAACACTTTTTCCAAGCTAATATGTGAATCATTTAGGGATCAAGTTTAATTGTGCTTAAAAGTGAAGGTTCTTTTCACTCCCCACTACTTTGTTTCCAGTTACGTAAGCAGACAAGCAAAAGCAGCAGCAAAATGTCACAATGCAGTGCACGAGGAGCTGTCATAAAGGGCGCAGCAGAGCTTGTGAACACCTTCACTTGAAGGCCTTAATTAAATATTTGAGGAGTTTTCTGACCAGAGTATGTCATTTATTACACGCTAGTAACAGGTGGTAATGAGTAAATTTATAGGTAAATTAGGAAAAAAAATTTGTTTACAAAGTTACATTTTCATTAGATTGTTATGCTTTTAAAATAATATCCCCAATGAAATGAGCAGTATTCAAACTGTACTCAAGCGGTACAGTGAAGAGTGCCTTTTATTAATGTTTTTGTTCATTTCCTCTGATTTCCTTTTTTTTAAAAAGATAAAACTGTGATTGAAATATAATTGAAATTATATCTAGCACTGGAGCTATGTGGTAAGATCCACATAGTCCTTGCTTCAGAGACTAGCATGAACTAAATCAATAGGGAGTCCTTCATGTTACAATGTTGGGAATAAGGAAGCACAAGTTTGCTATGAGAGCCCCTTACAGAGTCTGTGGGGAAGGTGGGGTTAGAGAAAATGTTTCAGAGGAGCTGATAGCTGAGGGCAGAAGAATTTATAGACATTAGACAGGTAAAGAAAAGTGACCTACTCATTATTATGACTGATTTATAGTCATGGTATGGAATTCAGAAAAAGGGCCCTGGGTTTTTATTCCTCATCCTTCGTGACTTATCTTGGACTAAACCATGCTCTGCTTGCTTTAATCCATTGGTGTAAATGATATCCAGTTGATTGCAGAGCATGCATTCCTCTGGTAACAGCACAAATGTAGAAAACAGCTGACCATTTTTTGTCCCATGCCTCTTGCCTCTGGCCTAACTACCCCGCTCTGTGTAGGAAGGGGCAGGTGATTTGGCTGGGCCAATCAGAGCGCTGCACTGTGTTCACCATAGTGATTGCTTACAGTAAGTGGATGACCCAATCTTGACTTATGAGTGTCAATCTTAGAACTTTTTATGGTACCACTGTGAGGACCATTCTTTCTTTTCTCTTAGGGTGCTAAGCTGGCTGGTTGGAAGCCTGGTGTGGGTGGCCATCTTTGCACCATTTGGCAAATGTTTGACTGTGAGGCCTACTGATATAGAGGGCTGCTGCTGCTGCTAAGTCACGTCAGTCGTGTCCGACTGTGCAACCCCATAGACGGCAGCCCACCAGGCTCCCCCGTCCCTGGGAGTCTCCAGGCAAGAACACTGGAGAGGGTTGCCATTTCCTTCTCCAATGCATGAAAGTGAAAAGTGAAAGTGAAGTCGCTCAGTCATGTCCGACTCTTTGCAACCCCATGGACTGTAACCCACCAGGCTCCTCCATGGGAGTTTCCAGGCAAGAGTACTGGAGTGGATCGCCAGTGCCTTCTCGGATAGAGGACTGCAGATGGGAACAAGGATAGAGAGGCAGAATAATGATTGTGTAATTGGAAGACCTGTATCCAGCTGTGCCTGCTGAAGAAGCTCAGTGTTTGGGAATTTTATGTATGCCAGTCTATATGTTCCTCATTCTACCTGGGCCAGTTGAGTTGGGTTCCAGGCATACATAACCAGTGTATCCTGCTCAGTACGTTTGATTACTTCGATTATGGTCTCAGCCAGTACTCAGGAATGCAGTAATAATTAGCACATTTTTATTCTCCTAATTGAGGGAATACAGGTCTGAAAGAAATAAGGCACTTCATGGAAGCCTGGTCTGTGGTCAGCTGGACTGGACTGTGGTCCACTGGATAGTGAAAAGTGTTTTCTCTCCAGTTTCATAGCAGGGGCATTTGAACTTTAGTTCCATCACTTGTTTTAGTGTGACTGAGCAAATCGTTGAGTATCTGCAGATTAGTTTTTGAAAAAAGATTGCTCTATGCATCATATTTATGATATGAGTTTCTGTGAATAATCTGTGAATATCATAAGATCATATTAACAGGGTATTAATAGCACTGCCTCTAGCATTCAACTACTTATCAAGGAGTTTCATTACCTAGAAGGAAGCCCTCGAGAATTGTTGGAAGATCTCCTGTGGTTATAGTACACCAGCTTTCAGAGGGGTCCTTTATAGATACTGAGACCTCCCTAGAGGACCAAAGATAAGAAGTAACCAGTGGTGGGAAAAGAAAGAACTGTATACCATCTTCTGTGTCACTGTCTGTTAGAGGAAACCTCAAACAGTACAGCTTAAGCTGAAATATTTCACAGATATTTTAGTACATCAGATAATTTAATCTTTATTATACTTTACTCTTCTACACAACAATAATTAACTGGGCTTTACTAAGTACTTATCCTCTGCCAACACTATAAATTAGTCCTTTACATTAATTAATTCATTTTATCTTTGTGACAATCTATACAGTATTATTATATGTTATTAATCAAATTTCATAGATGAAGTTAAGCAACTTGTTCAAAGTTACATGGCAATAAGAGGCAGAGCTGGATTACCAATCCAGGCACTTGATTCTCAGGGTTGTACTCTGTACTATATTCCTTGCCTCAAATTATCATATGGTCTCATGGAGTTCATATTGGTTGGATTTGATGGCAAGGTATTGTGGACATTAACATGCACAATTTTTCTTTAGTGGCTGAAGTTTTTTGTTTTTTTTTTTCTGGCTCAAAATGGTCAGGTCTGGCTCCTTTAAGAGTCTTCTTCAAGGAGAATCCCCAAGCACACATGCA
The DNA here is from genome assembly GCF_014754425.2 of Oryx dammah. NCBI lineage: Eukaryota > Metazoa > Chordata > Mammalia > Artiodactyla > Bovidae > Oryx > Oryx dammah. The sequence goes on from NW_024070203.1 coordinate 60,004,253, forward strand.
GAAAGATTTCTAGGGAATGCAAGTGTTGTGATTAGTCCTACCTGTTGATTACACATGATCTGACATGTCTGAATCTCAAGCCTGGATCCAGTTGGAGCCCTTGCTAAGCAATTTATGGACTTTGGGTGTAGAAGAAACACATATCAGTATCTACATTGTGCCCAGATAAGCCTCTTTTCAAACCAATGAATAAAAAGTGTATAGGAAATATTTTATTAATTGGGTTTATAGAGGTGTCACCTATTCACTCAGAATGCTAGTAATTTCTGGTCTTGACCACTGTTTTCCTCAGTATGAACACAGGCCAGACCTTTCTGACTCATGCTAGGATTAACTAGTTGATCCTGGTCTTTTTCTTCATGGAAGTGTGTTATGTGTTGATACTCACTAGCGCATAGAAACATGGCTGAATGTTGATGGAGGCATTGTTCCCTCCCTGGACACGCCCTTCCCAACCTTTTAAACCATACCACCTCACAAAATCTTACTGCATCAACAGAATCTGCTCTAACCCTTCTGGCTTCCAGGGGTTTTTCTGTCTCACCTTAGAGTGACTGTAGCCTAATCAGGGTTTGTAGCTCAATCTCAGTTTCTCAAGCTCAGTACAGTAGATATTTGGGCTGGATACTTTTTTTTTTGGTGAGGGCTATTCTGTGCCTTCAAGGCTGTTGAGCTGCACCTCTGGCTTCTATCCACTAGGTGCCGGTAGCACACCCCTTGCCCCTACACCCTCCCCATCCTCTGCTCCCGCTCCTAAAGCTCCTAAAGACCTCCAGTTTTGACAATCAGAAATGCCTCCCGACATTGCCAAATGTTCTGGGGGAGCAAAATGTTCTCTAGTTGGGACCACCAACCTACGCCAAAACATTTTAGTTTAAAATGATCTGCCATATACTTATAATTTTCTGCTGCTGCTACTGCTGCTAAGTCGCTTCAGTCATGTCTGACTCTGTGCGACCCCATAGACAGCAGCCCACCAGGGCCCCCCGTCCCTGGGATTCTCCAGGCAAGAATACTAGAGTGGGTTGCCATTTCCTTCTCCAATGCATGAAGGTGAAAAGTCAACGTGAAGTCGCTCAGTCGTGTCTGACTCTTAGCGGCCTCATGGACTGCAGCCTACCAGGCTCCTCTGTCCATGGGAGTTTCCAGGCAAGAGTACTGGAGTGGGGTGCCATTGCTTTCTCCGTATAATTTTGTAGTTGTCCTCATTCATGTTTTCTCAACAAGATGGCAGGTCTCTGAGACAGTTGTACATTATTCTATTGCTTTGTTCTTTCAAATGCAAAAAGAGAAAAGGAAGGTCAGCCAGCTATCTCAGTACCTGTTGAGTGCCAGCCAGTGATTTTTCTAAGTGTGTTGCATATGCCATTCCATCAGTTCTTTCTAAAAATGTTTATTGTGTGCCTACTTAACCGTACGGTCCTTGAGAGGCAACATTCAAATTCCAGCTCATCTGCTTAGTGTGACCTTGGGTAACACTTCATCTCTGAGTGTCTCTGTTTGTCTCTGAAGTGGGGTAGTAATCTCACCCATCCCATGAGGCTCTGAGGATTACACAGATTGAAGTGTTCGAAACATTTAGAACAGGATCTGGCAACACATTGTATAATGTCTGCTGAGCATTAACTGTCTCTGTGACTACATGTCCAGCATGGATTTGGTGCTGAGAACTCGGCAATGGACTAGAGGTCTTGTTCTCATGGAGCTTATATTCTAATCTGGTCTCACACAACCTTCATAAAAAATATCTATAGTATAACCAGGCCCCATTTCACTGGTGAGGGAAATGTAACTCAGTGAGAGGAAGTAAATTGCTCAAGGTCACACAGCTAGCTACTGGGCCAAGACGTGAACTCTGGTTCACCGCTGTCTCTGGTAACAAAGCCACGTTGAACATTTAATAGATTCTCAGTGTACTTGTCGATGTCTAAACTGAAAAGGAAATGATTTCCTTTTCCTTTATCCTTTCCTCTTTTTGTGTTCTCTTTCTTTTCCAAAGACCCTTGAAAACTCTCTTCTGAGTTTTAGAAGTAAATTTTGTTTCCCATTTCATGTTTGGGTATTTATTTTGCTTGTGACCATCCTGCTATCTCTGCTGGTGAATCAATCCCAGACCTGAGATACATGGAATTTCATTGAAAATGAAATGTCCACAGTGATTCATCTTTGCAGCAAATGGGTAATGTGTACTTTGGGTTTTAAAAATAGAGATGAGTCAAGAAAATCATATGTTTCCTGTTTTAAAAAAAACTTTTCAAAGATTCGGGTGCCCCTCCACCCCTTACCATCAGATTAAACACGGTGACCATAATTGGGGTACACTTCCAAAGACAGCCGAAAATAGCTCGTTCCTTTCCAACTTTAACATGTAGAAATACTATTTATCAAAATAATAATTTCTTCTATTTCTAGCCACGTTTCACGTCAGCTCAGGGACTCTCCCATGTGTCAATATTCCCCATCCGGGGTTTATCACCACAGGGAATGTGGTGGGTGGTTAGAGGATCCTCCTTCACTCTTCCTTGCTCTGTCTCTGGACGCGGGTAGCTGAGGCACTCAGGTCATGGACAAGGGCGCCCTTCTTGCTAAATGGCTTTTGTGTTATTATTTTCCCAGGACTGTGCCCATGTGTATTTACGTGTGTGCCACTTCATAGTGGGTGTGACAGAAGAGCAGCAGCCAGGCTGGTTAGGCTGCAATCTGGAAAGTTGGAGGAAAAAACCCTATGTTTTGCACCTCTCCAATCCATGCTTCAGTGGGAAGAACAGCCTGTTTGCTGTTACAGACTGCTTGTCCTTGGCTCATGCTGATGGCAACGAGACGTTGATTTTCAGGTTAATTGGAAAGAGTTTCGTTTATTTGAATGGAATCTTATCAAAATGCATCCTGAAAGTACATCCTGGGCAAAACCTTCACTCTTTTGAGGTGAAGGTAAAAGAGATGATGTTTTCAGAAATTTCCTTGAGTTAAAAACTAGACTGTATATTCACAATTACATCTTTGTTTGGAAAAAAGACTCAGAGCGCAGTGACCTTGTAGGTCTATCTTTGTGAACAAAGAGCTTATCCAGAAGAGCAAAGAAGGAGGCAAAGAAGGAAAGAAAGAAGAAAGAAAGGATGAGAGGGAGAATGACTGCATGAATGACACTAAAGACCAAATGTGGCAGCTGCATTTCTAGAAGATTCTATCTCCTCTTAGGACTGGTCACCACTCCCACTCCAGATGCTGAAATGCCCTCTTGGTTCCGTGTGTCGTGTCTGCTTCTCTCCTCATGCTGACTGCCAGGTTTGGAAAATCACACCTTAGTTCCATGTCCTGCTTCTTATCCAGGTCCCCAGATCAGCCCTCCTCTTCATCTCCAGGTGGATTCGTGGCATCCGCAGCAGGTGTGTCCCACCGCAGTATGGGAGCAGCTGTGTGACATGGTTCAGTTATGCACTTACTCTCATTCCGCGATACAAGTTCTTTAAGGTGGTCTGTCAGTTGCCAAAACTGTTGAGAGAAGAGCCAGACAGTATTGTCCCTACCCCGCCTCACATGAAGAAAACATAATCTTGTCTCTGTCTTTACCCTGCCAAGTCTCGGTATGTATTTGGCACATTTAATATGTTTACTATCAGTTATAACATGAATGATTCTGGATTTCCTACTTCACACACACACAGCACAAATACACCAAGAAAATACCAAATTTCCAATTATGAGCAGTCAGTTCTATGAGAAATACACTAACATTTAAAATACAGAAACTTCAGAAGACTGATTTAGAAATAGTACAAACTTGCTCTGCTTCCGAAGAAATAAGACTCTACTGGAAGAAGTTGGGTCTTCCCCGGCGGCTCAGTGGTAAAGAACCCGCCTGACAATGCAGGAGATGCGGGTTGGATCCCTGGGTTGGGAAGATCCTCTGGAGAAGGAAATGGCAACCTACTCTAGTGTTCTTGCCTGCGAAATCTCATGGATAGGGGAGCCTGATGGATTACAGTCCGTGGAGTCAGAAAACAGTCAGACATGACTGAGTGATTAAACAGTAGCAAGGAGTTGCTAGAGATTGACTGGCAGTGAGCAAGACATTCACAGGGGCAGATAGTTCACCAGCACCAAGCAACTTTCACTGACTCTGAATCTGCCGTTTATTTTCCCATCCCTGTGTCTCTGATGCATCTTTCTTCTCTTTACTCGCTTTTGAGAGACCCAGGTGAAATTCAGTTTCCCCCAAGATGTTTCCCACTGGTTGTCTCTTTCCCGTCACAGAACCACCTCTGCATGTTTGGTTGCTTCTGTGGTGATTGCAATGTCCCTCTCTGGAGTTTTCTGTATTTGACACATTAGCCTTGAATTGAGAAACTGGGTCTCATTTGCTTTTCACAGAATCACATTGCCTAGCACAGTGATGGGAATAGTCATGGTTGTTCCATAAACATTTAAGGAATAAATGGAATGAGTGCCTCAATGTTATATTGGGTTGGCTAGAAGGTTCACTTGGGTCTTCCATAAGATGTTATGGAAAAACTCGAACTTTTTGGCCAACCCAGTACTTTAAGTGTGAGGGATTGGCATGTAGGCCAAGAACTTAAACATTGACACTCAGAAGATCTGGATTCAAATTCATGCTCTGCCTTGTACAGCTCTGTGAATTACAGTAGAGGGAGATCATTTAAGTCTTTCCCCAGAAAAACTGAGGGTACCCATGCTTAGCTGTAAGCTCCCTAGGATCATGTGATCTGCGTAAATTGATGTAGGTATTGCAAATTTTGAATTGTACCTTGTGAAGAGATAGTTGTTAATATCTGAGCTAGTACTTAATGCTCAGTAGGCCTCTCTGCCTTCCGTTTTTCTGTTCTTCCTCATTACTCTAATGCTAACGACAGTTTGGTTTTGGGTATAAGAATGTGCAGTGGGTCTGCGGCCAGGCGCAAGCACATGATGGGTTCTGAATAGTTGGATCAGTGCCTGTCTTCTCTCTGAACCCCGATTCCACTGTGGCCACTGAGACATGGGTGTGAGAGTTCAGGATTGGGCTCTGGGTGTATGCAATGCCTGTGAAAGAGGAATACAAGACCTATATGTACACATAGGGATAGAACTTAGAAAACTGGGCTTCACATGCACTGCTGTTTGCATAAATAAATCAGTCAGTCATCCAGCTCTGTAATTTATTGGATCCTCAGCACAGTCTTGAATTATTAATCAATAAACTTATGGAATATTCCCTTTTTGTGATTGCTGAAGTATTGATGGTTTTTTTCTGGTTTGGAAAAGACTAAGTTTAGCTTCTCCACAGGGTATTTTTGAGAAATAAGAGGAATAATAGAGTAAGTGCTAAAAATAATTGTTGAATGAATGAACGCCCAGTTAATCACAGCATCAGGGGCCCTCTGTCACTGGATAGAATATTCTGTGACATCCCTTTTCAAGAGTAATACTGGTAACCTCTAAGTTGAAACAGAAAGTAGGGGGGAATTCAGAAGTAAACATCTTCACAGAATCCACATATCTAGGATTTTCAGTGTACATTAGGCCTTATCAGTACAGTTATATTTTATGATATTTGTGGCAGTGATTTTAAAAAAATTAGTTTTAAAAATAGAAATCCAAATACAGAGGGCAGAGAAAAAACTCTCCATTGCATCAGTATGAAAATTTTTATGGGATTTTTTTTCTTCTTCTGGCTTCCTGATCTCTTTGAAAACACTCTTCTCTCTACTTATGGGGAAAAAAATACACCTACTAACAGCCTGGAGGAATTATGCAATGTGCTTTGCACAACTCCCAATGGCCTCAGGTAACAATGTAAGTGAACCTTATTAGACAATTTTTTTTCCACTGTGCATGTGAAAAAATTATTTTTAAATTGAGTTTTTTATTTTTCTTTTGGATTCAGTAAAACTGCTCTCCTTGAATGAAGAGGAGCCACATGAGAAGGAATTAGGGCATGTTACAATTCAGCTGTTTGAGTCAGATGTAAAAAGAAAAAAAAAATTGGCATTTCTCAGGTGGAAAAAGCTAGGTCTTCCTTCTGAGGAATCACAAAAATAACTGCTGAAAACCCTCACACTTTCCAAGAGAAACTTCTTTAAAAGTTATGTGTAACTAAAAATAGGGAGATTATAATGGAAGTCAGTGTGCATGTGTATAAAATCCCAGAGCAGCATAGGAGGCGTGGGCTGGAAACTCAGGGTTTGTGATTTTAAATCTGTCGGTAGATTTAAATCTGTTGGCCAGAGAGCATTTAACCCTGAGTCACCTGTGTTACTTACCTGTAGAATGGAGATCTCAAAGGAGTCTCAACGAAATGAACTTTAAATTTATCATGTGGCACCAAAGGAAAACCCCTAGCTTCACAAAGGAACGATGATACCCTTCTTAAAGGACTATGAAAAGCTCGGCTTCTGACGGGTAGCTTAGAACACTGTCCTGTGTTTCTGAAATGCCGGAGACCTCTTCTTTGGGAGCATTGTTTCAAGACCTGAGATCTTCATTGTGACTGAACCTCGAGAAAACCCCTAACCCAGCATGTGATAGTGAAAGTGATAGCTGCTCAGTCGTGTCTGACTCTTTGAGACCCCTTGGGCTGTAGCCCACCAGGCTCCTCTGTCCATAGAATTCTCCAGGCCAGGATACTGGAGTGGGTTGTCAGTTCTCCTCCAGGGCAACTTCCTGATCCAGGGATCAAACCTGGGTCTTCTGCGTTACAGGCAGATTCTTTACCATCTGAGTGGTCTTCAAATGGGAACATCAGTGCTTACCCCATCATGACAAAGAACATATCAGGGACTTTCCTGGTGGTCCAGTAGTTAAGACTCTGCCCTTCCAATGCAGGGGATACAGATTCAATCCCTGGTCAGGAGAGTAGGATCCCACATGTCACTCGACCAAAAAACCCCAAGAAACAAAAACAAAACTAAAGCATTAAAAATATTTAAAAAAAAGAATATATGAAAAAATACTAAAGTACTGTCATGTCAGGAACTAGGAGAATGGAAATGGAGCAGAACAGTTTAATGCATACAGGGCTTCTTTGGGGGGTGCTTAAAAACATTCTGGAACTGGACAGAAGTAATGGTTGTACAACGCTGTGAATGTGCTAAATGCTGAAGAACTCCACTGTAAAATGGTTAATTTGGTGTTATGTGAATTTCACTTCTGGAGGAGAAAAATACATTTATAATTCAAGGTAGAAGGAGCTCGCTCAGTGCAAGCATCGTTGCATCACCTCTGGTAGATAGGTGTTGGGTCTTTTAATGATTTTAGGTAGAATGGCTGCTGTTTACAATTTTATTTGTTCAGAAAGACGGCATGAGTAGTGTTCATTGGAAAAGATGCATGGCTGAGCGACAGGCGATATCTAGACATTTGGAAGAGGAGTTATGATTTTGAAAAATTGTGTTTATTTTACCAACCAATATAATAACTGTGTTGTGACTGATTTTGATTGGCAGAAACAAAACTTAGCAGAGAGAGGGAACAAATGGGTGAGTTACAACATGATTGCACGGGGCTTGAAACTTGAGCTTCCTGGTATTGATGACGCACAGCCCTTCGGAGGCATCTTGACTCATCCAGCTTTCAGAAAGTGTCCTGTTCAAAGGAATGCAGACTTGGGAAGAATTTCGTATGACTGGAAATTGATAAAAGAGAGCTCAAGCAGCTTGCCCCACCTGCTAGGGCAGAAACACCTTGCTCTAAACCTCCCTTTTCCCAGGGTGCCACCAGCCTTTTGTGGTTTCCATTTCCTCTCCTTTTTCATGTCTATACCCCCCCAAGCCCTTAGGTAAAATGGCTAATTTCCTCTTGAACCCCATTCCTTATTTCTTGCTTCTGTTGTCCTTGTGTGCTTAGGAGAAAACATTCTGGATGAGAAATGTCACATCAGGTCAGGACCAGTCAAGGATCCAGTTCCTGCAAATACATCGTTTGTTTCTAATCTAATGACGAGGCTCACACCCAGGATGCTCTCGGTGGCTGTTTCTCTCCAGGTGGAGCTCCAGACTCTCGGGTGCCAGATGATTAAGCCTCGCTGCTAGCAGGGGTTGGAAGCAGCTGCTTCCATAGCAAACCGCCTTTTCTCTCAGCCAGTTGCGGCAGAGTCTACACCCAGCTGTGCTATGAGGTGCCCACTGGCGGCTCTCATGTCTCCCGACAACCTTTCATCTCGATTCTCTATAAACTTTTCTTAATATCTGCTTGTTAAACCTGACAGAATGGCATCAGAACAAAGCTAACCTGGCTGCCGAAATGCTGGCAGCATCATCTGTCAGGCCTTTTTTGCTGCTTCCTTTGATAAAGTTTTGCCCGGCTATTATTATGGAGGCCTGGTTGGAGGGTGCTGAGACCTCGACGCAGAAAGGCAACCATCTGATGCAGAAAGCTCAGAGGGTGATATGGTCCTGGGGTGTACCCTGCGTTGAGTCATCTATTTCTTCTCCCACATTATTCCTCATGAATACCAAGTCCACCCTCCCTGTCTCTGCTTATGTAAGTGCTTTAGAAACCTTTCGAAATAAAACTTTCAAATTTGGTTGTTCTACTTAGAAATTCCAGAAGCAAGATTTTAGGCAGTTTCATAAAATGATCATGTGGATGCGTTGCTTTCTAGGGGTCTCAAAGTAAATTCACATCAAAGTGAGATGTGAAGTCAGAACTTCTTATATAAAGAAGAAAACAACCTTACTTGTGGTATGTAGGATGTTTCCATCCTTCCCTGAAACTCAGCTAGTGCTTAAACAGTCATGCTCAGAGATTAGAGGGCTATCTGTAAGTGGAGGGGCAAGTTCTTCAAATTCATATTGCAATGGGGAGCCTACTGTCTTCAGACCAGTTCAGAACTATTTCTAAGAATGGTGCATGCCCATTGCCGCTGACGCCAGCTTCAAGGATTTCTGATCAATAATGGTTTTCCACCTGTGGTCTTCAGACAGACCTGGTGAAGGTTGGAAAACAGCCCTGGATGCTGCCCTCTAACACTTAGCTAGCACAATCCTTGCCAGAAGAGTAGGTGCCCCACAAATGTTGTTGACTTAGAAGTAGAGCTGACAAGTTAAATTAGAGGGGGTGGTAGATCAAAAGTGTTCTTCCTTGAGAAGGGCATCCATAATTTAGTTTGCCAGATTTAGCCTTTAAACTTCTGGAGCAGCTTCCGCCCCGCCCACCCCCATCCCCACCACTGGCCAAGAACAGATTACATGGTAGTGTTTATAGAATCTTCATTAGCATAGTCCTCTCACTTTTCTATATAGCTGAGTTTTCCATATTCACTTATTTTAACCTATGGGAAAGGCAAGTACTAGAAATATTCTCTGTGATCATTCCTGCCCTCTTCCATAGAATGTAACTGGCCTTATTCATAGTTAAACCTCCTTGAATGCCTTTGGCATTGCACACCTGGCTGAGGGCATCATAAGAGGCTGAGGAATCAGAGCACTCTTTTTCTTTTATCTCAAGTGCTTCTTTTATATGGCATTTATTTACAAGAAGGAAAAAAAGACATTCTCTGAAGAACTGTGGGTCATCACTTTGAGAACAATGCTACAGCATAATAGTAGTTAAACTTAGTTCATGTCAATTTCAAGTTCAAGAACAAACAGATGAGCTGCCTGGTTCTTCGCTCCCCCACACCCATACTCTCCTCCTCATGAGCCATGCCAAGGAGAGTTCCCCTCTCCAAACTTTTCTCCTTATAAGGCGTGGTTTCTGCCATTAAGAAGTCTGCTTGGACATGGAAGACTTCAAGCACTAAATTATGTCTCCTGTTCCCTGCTCGCTGGCAGCAACTGTGCCATGGTCCAAAAGGAGAACGGGGTAGGTGTGTCCGAGTAGGAGACAGTGTTCCTCCTCTAATTGCCTTCAGAGCTTTTGAAGCCATTGTGTGGTGGATCTAAGAAGATTGATCCCGAAGGTGTGAGCTAAGAGCTGCAAGTCAGGAGCTCAGAGTTGTAATTCTCGAGTTCTCAGTGACTCACGGCAGGGCCTGAGGCAAACTCACTCATCTTCTCTGTGCACCAATGGATCCTCTACAAAACCCAGGGGACTCAACATCCAATTTCCTGATGGGGCCTATTATATGGTTTAGACATTAATAATTATGGCAAACCAATTGGATGGAAAGCACCCCTAGAGGTTTTACCTCTTGAAGTCTCTACAGACTTTTAGGAGGCTTTGTCAGTCTTATTTCCAAGTCGGCACTTCCTTCTTTGGAGGTCTTTCCAGCTGCAGTGAGGAAATTCAGGTTCCCTGATCCTGATAAGCACAGATGATTTCCCTTAGGTCTGTGTTATATGGTGGTTTTGCCAAAGAGACTACTTGCCTACCGCAGACCGTCCCCCACCCCCACCTCCGGCTCCGCTTTAGGACCAGATACCATGGAGGACAGGAATACCAACTTCTGTGGCAAGACCACCTGGTTTCTGAGCCCATCTGGGTAAAAGCCTCCTCGTGGTCTTGGCAGAGCTGTGGTGTCAGCCCAGAAGCGGCATAAAGACATCCTGTTCTGTTGACGGTCTTCTTCCATGTCTGATGAAACAACCCTTTTGGGGATAAAAATGTCAGAATGAAAAACGACGTGTCAATAAGTGGAAATTAAATGAATGTGTTAGTATTAATCTGTTACATTCTACATGTGCTCCTCTGAAGAAGTGGTGTTTATATTCAGGGCCAGCTGCAGGCTTCCAGGATGGTAAAGTCAGAAAGGACCCAAGAGAAATTGACCCAGCAGCCCCCACGTGGCTTCCATCTCAGCTGGATCCTCCTGCAGCTTTGCTCACTTACTTCCCTCATTGAAAAGGGTACACTTCCTAAGTATTCCAGTTTCTGGGTGTACTGGCCTCTGTTCTCTGTCTTCCGTATTCCAGGTCTCTTGAGTCCTGAAGCATATTTCTGTCTCATCTATTTAACTCCGCTGTTAAATCTCTACCACCATGCCTGTCTCTTCAGCTCACCAGATTTCACACTCATTTGCCAGTGGCTGTGAAAGGAAATGACAGCAGAATTTCTCATGGACCTGGCTCCCAGCCAGCATGGAAAACGTACTAAGTTGATGTCTCCCAGAGCCCTGTCTTTAGCTCAGGTGTCCCCATTTCATTGGGCTCAGCAGATTTCCTACATCTGTGGTGTATGACATTGTAAAGAGTTCAATCTGGAGACTCGTTTTCCCCTTCTGCGTCCCTGTTCCATGTTTAAGCCAACAAGCCTTCCCATAGGTGAAAGAACAAAAAAGTGCAGATTGTATCAGTCCTGCTTTTAGCAGTGCCCTGTGGAATAAGACACCTCCTGCTCAGCATTCCCTCTACTGCTTCTGAGGTGTGAACAGACAAGCAGGATCCATGAGCTGACAACCAGGCTGTGTGAGCACCAGAGATGGTGAGCAGAACTCCACTCATGGCTTAGGGCCTTGGAAGGAAACAATGGGATACAGGCATTCCGTTCTCCTTCATTCATTTACTTAGTCTTTCTTTCACCCAGCTCTTATGTGCTGTGCACTAGGTTGGCCGTTGAGATATGAGAGCTGGCATTTATTGAAGGCCTGTCATAGAACTGAGCCTGGGCTAAGTGAGGTCTTCTATAGGCTGAGAGACAGTACTGTGGTTTTCTCTGCTTTAAGAAGAGGCAATTGACATGCAGAGGTATTAAGTAACATTGCACAGTCCATAAGTGATAGAACCAGGATTTGAATGCAGACGGTCTCACTTGAAGTCCTGTATTCTTAGCAGCTAAACTGCGCTGCTTGAATGCAGGATCTTTACTCGACATTGTGCGAGATACCAGGACAATTCCTATTTTCCAACAGTTAATGATAAAGAGGGAGCAAACACTTGCTGCACTGCCACTGACGCAGTATAGTCTTGGCGATGTTACTTCTCCGTGCGTCAGTTTCTTCATGCTTAAAATGGATGTGATAATAATTTCTATTTCTTAGGTTTATTTTGAGGGTTGAATATGTTAAAATATGCAAAATAGGACAGTGCTCTGATCACATGAGAGTTATTAGCTATTTATTATTGCTTTTATTATTGACTATTAATAGTGTTATTCATTTATGGTAAATAAATGAATAACAGTTTTCGTTGTGCAATTGTGGAGTAGCAGACACTATGTTGGGCTTCCCTGGTGTCTTGGTGGTAAAGAACTTGTCTGCCAATGCAGGAGATGAGGGTTTGATCCCTGGGTCGGGAAGAGCCTCTGGAGGAGGACTTGGTAACCTACTCCAGTATTCTTGCCTGGGAAATCCAGCCTGGCGGGCTACAGTTCAATCTGGAGACTCGTTTTCCCCTTCTGCATCCCTGTTCCATATTTAAGCCAACAAGCCTCCCCATAGGTGAAAGAACAACAGCAACAAGATACTATGTTAATCACTTGGGGATTAATAGTGAATAGGATGTATAGTCTGTGTCCCCTTTTATTTCTTCATTTAAGTGAAGATGACCCAAAAGCTGATTCTAACAGGAAGGAAGTAAAGCCCTATAAGACAATACTCATACCTGCTTGAGACAGAGTAAAGAATGCTAAGATAATTCATCCTAACTCTCCCAAGAACATAGGCCTCTCCTGAAGATTAACTTGAGGAGAAGGGGGCAGAGAGAATGCTGTAGTTGGAGTAGAGAAGGTTGCTTGGAAGTTGTTAAGGCAGAAGGGACCAAAGGTGAGGCGTGAGCAGCTCAGGGACTCCATAGGCCATCTCGTCTTCCCCATTTCTCTAGTGGGTCACCCGAAAGCTGTCCTGAAAACTCCTGGATAGGTTCGCCCATCCTCTGTGATTGGAAAGGGGGAAAGATAGAGTCACTGAGACTCCTTGGTAAGCCCCTTCCATTGTGTGTTGTGGATCAACTCCATTGAGTAAAGGACATCAATTTTCTCTGGGCTTTCAACACAGAGAGTTGGGGGAGGCCACAGGAATTTAGGAGGAAATGGGAGTCTGTAGACTTATTCGCTTTGTTCCAGAAACATGCTATGTACAGGGACAAAAGTGCAGGCAGGAACAGTCTCTGTCGTCAGTGAACTCGAACCCTTTCTCCACTTTGATCACCCCAGATATGCAGGAACTCCACTCCTTGGTCTTACAGATAATATTGCCATGCACACTATTTGGTTGCCTTTATTCCTCCCGAATTCAATTAGTTAGAGACTGAGACTTATGTAACTGCTTTGATTCAGAAAGAAGTGTTCCAAAGCAGGAGATAGAAGTGGGATTTGAAAAGTCCTTTGAAGATCATGAAACTGATTTGTCTTGGTTTTGCTGGTGGTAAAAATCCTGGAGTATGACCGAGTTGCCCAGAAATGAAGAGATGACCCCTTATTCTTATTACATCCCTGCAATGACATATCCTTTAGTTTCTGCAAAGAGCAAACGAAGATATAGGGCCACTGGAGTCTCGGATAGGGCCACTGCCACCAGCACGTCCTGCCTCCTCTCCTCCAAATTCCTTTCCACACTGGAAATGGGCTTCCTTTTCAGATTGCAAAAGAATAGGGTCTCCCCGCTTTTTTCTACCCAGAGTGCCATTTTCTGCCTCCCACAGCTTTCTTTGTTTGGAACTGTTCATTCTTGGCAGTGATATTCTTAAACCAGGGAAGGATGAGGAAATTTCACTGTCTTGGTGAAATTACCTCATTTAGGAATAATTGGTATTCACAGAAGAGATGCACATTTTCATCCACCTAGTAATGAACAAATTAACAAGACACCTACTGAGTTGTGTTAACAAAATTACCAAATGTAAAAGGAACTAATTACTCTCCACTTCATCCAGACAAACTCAAAACTGCATTCATAATGGGTTTTGTGGCTGACTTGATGTAGACTGCAGAGAAAGGAAATAAACAGGTGCCTGATGATCAAAGACTCTGTCCTTGGTGATAGTTTTGGAGGTGGTGCTTGCTTCTCAAGAAGGCCGATTGCTTCTGGAAGCCTTTCTTCCTTGCTGGTGCAGATGCTTATAACATGCACGCTTTCTTTTCAGAGATAACTGATTGCTATCCATTAAACAGCAACCAAAGCATGCAGAGATGAATTTCAGAAACAAGTCATCTTTTATGAAGCAATGCAGGCAGCAGACTGCCTCTCTGATTATGGGGTCAGCTAGCCAAATTCACAAGGGACTCCTGGCCCAGTGCCTGAAAGAATTCAGGCTGGGGGGAAGATTTCTGATAAAAGTAGAGTTCCCCTACATGTATTGGACTTTTGGTGTTTACTCATACTGAATACTTCTTTTTTGGAGGATGTTTGGAATAGGCTGGTGGCAGGGTTTCAGCCTAGACAATTGTTTGGCCCTGCTTTCCTGAATTAAATCTAATTGCATGTGATAAATATGTTTTCATTAGAATTTATAGTAAGGCTCCAGAGGAATTCAAAGTAATTTTTTGGACTATTTAGTTTCAACTAAAGAGCTCAGCAATTAAAATGGGAAATACAAGAAAAAATAGGTTATTATACAGGTTAAGATGAGGTAGGACATGAAAAGGGTTTTTAGTCATTGCACACATTCATTCGTGCATTCGTCCATTTAACAAGTATTATTGATTGGCTGATATGTGCCCATAAAGTTCAAAATGCTGGGGATAAGACAAGAAACAAGTGAAAAAATGCTCTTCACTCAACGTAAATTCTGGAGAGTAAAGAGATATTTTTAAAAAATAGAAAAAGAAAAAATAATTTCTGAGAGTGATAATTATTGGGTTTGTTCAGGTTCTGAGCAAACTTGTTGGCCAACCAAATACTGCTACGGCTAAGTCACTTCAGTCGTGTCCGACTCTGTGCGACCTCATAGGGGGCAGCCCACCAGGCTCCCCCGTCCCTGGGATTCTCCAGGCAAGAACACTGGAGTAGGTTGCCATTTCCTTCTCCAATGAATGAAAGTGGAAAATGAAAATTGAAAGTGAAGTCGCTCAGTCGTGTCCGACCTTCAGCAACCCCATGGACTGCAGCCCTCCAGGCTCCTCCATCCATGGGATTTTCCAGGCAAGAGTACTGGAGTGGGCTGCCATTGCCTTCTCCGTGGCCAACCCAATAGTATGAAGTAAGGGAAACAGGTGGTATGATGGAGTGATGGGATGGGAGAACAGACAACCTCATGAAGTGAGGTGGTCAGCGGAGGGTTGGAGATGTGTTCTTCAGGTCAACCTAATTTTTGCCAGCCTAGATTTCACAAGAGAATCGGTTTGAAGAACCAGTTTCCAAAGTCTTTACCAGTACAGAGTCTTTGATTAGATTTTCTGCACTTGATTCTGCTTTCATTGCTCAGCGACATGTTCTGAGGTACTGATTGTCCTTCATTTCTGCACTTTGTAGTAAATTTCCAACTACCACTATAAGGGGAGGCACCCTTCATTTGCTTCTGGGAAGTCAGTGAGGTCACTTCATTGAAAGCTTCCCGTTTTGCTAAATGGTGACATATTGAGTGGATCTCAGCATTAAAACAGACATACCTGAGCTTGGAGTAAGTGTGGGTGGAAACAGAATCTGGAATTCTAGGAAGAAATTTCTGAGTTCCCACCACATAAACACACACTGTCAGGGTAGGAATATGGTGGGCCTGAGGACTGGGAATCAAGCCCTAAGCACTGAGAGTCAGAAGAGCTCAGTGAATGCTGGTTGGTTGTATTAGTGAATGAATGAATAATGGAATGAATGAATAAATGGAATCAATCTATAGTTCTTGGAAATGTTATCAGGCATAAGGGAGTGGAATCAAAATATGCCAATAGAAAAGCCAATACCACACGCGTTTATGCACGTTACACGCACACACAACTTATACTGAGAATTTTTCCAAGGCAAGAACACCAAGGGCCTTCTCTGAGTTGGCCTAATGTAGTAGGTTTTATATTAGCATTTCCCTTTCTTCAGGGAAAGTTGCATTTGAGACTTGAGTCCTAGAATGTAACCTCCTATTTCTGAGAATAAGTCAGCTGCCTTCACTTTTCTGATATAGCTGAGGTCATCCCAAAATAAACAAATAGGAGAACATTAGATTTTCTTTTTAATAAAGCTTAGAGATGAAGATAGGAGAAGGCGGTAACATCAAAATGAGAGGACCACTTAGCTATTTGGTGACTACTGTGAGGTAGTGGAAAGAGCAACAGGTCAAAATCAAAAGACCAGTGGCTTGGCTAAGTTAATTAACCTCCCTGAACCTCAGTTTTTAAAATGTAGAGGTTGGTTTTTTAAAATCAATTTTCAAAATATAGTCTATTGAGAGTAGAATACACTACGTCTTTATGCCTCCTTGTCAGAAGTTCATAATGACATTGGCATTAAAAGGCTCTGAAAGTCTTATAATAAAGATTTCTACTACACTTGGTTTGAAAGAATATTTCCAAAACTTTTTGCCTTTTGATGACATGCGATGGAAGTGTTTTTCCAATAAATGTGAACTTAAGATGCTGTTCAAGACTCTGTAGCTGATATCTGGGTACACACACAAACACACATGCACACACACCCACACCCACATGCACGCTGAATATCCACATCATCTTCTTTCCCAGAAGAATGTCATTTATTTCCCCTTTTCCCTCCATGTAACTGAAGCTCACTGTAACTTTGGTTCATCTCGTTTTAAAATGCTTGTTGTAAGAGAAGCCTGCTCCTATTAAAACTCTTAGCAGGAATCACAGCTTCCTAAATATTCTAAAGACCAGTCCTCCTCAACACCTAATCAGGATTTTAGGTAAGAGCCACAGGGAGAGGGGCTCTTATTGCTTGTAGGTCTTCTGCTAATTTTTCGGAAATGGAGTTACTCAGTCTCTGGTTATTCTTTTGTACATATAGGGAGGGATGTAGGTCAGAGGAATTAGCCTAAGGAGGTGCCATTTGCTAATGTTCAGAACCTAGGTGAGGATGGCACCGGTTTTTGAGGCTTTTCTTGATTCTGTTGGCTTTGTGATCTGCATAGCAATCCACTTTCTCTTCTCCTTCATCATTTTCTGACTTGGTCACTACTGATTCTTCAATTCCAAACATAGTTTCTGGCATGGAGATAATAAATATTCAGTAAAAAAAAAATGGTGGAATAAATGAGTGAGTCAGAGGAGGAAGAAAAGAAGGAAGAAAGGGAAGAAGGAAAGGAAGAAAGAGTGGGAAGGAGGGAGGAAAGGAAGAAAAAAGAAAGACATAGTCTCTTATATCCCCTACTATTATAATCTGAGTGCTTCCTGCAGATTTTCACAAGCAGCATTCTCATTTCACACTGTCTTATGCGGTACCCAGAAGGCTTCTGCTCTCACCCGAGTTGAATGCTTGTTTTACTCCCAATTATCTATAGCATCTGCTTTTATAAGCTAGTGGTGGCCACTTGTTACCAGAGACACTTTGAGAGTAGCTAAAGGCCAGTCAATAACATGCTGATACTTTTGGAGAGATTCTGTGCCCAACACATAATTGTTGGAAATTTTATGCCATTGTTTGGCTCGAAGCACAGGATGTAGTTGTCACAAGGGGACATTTGCTCTGGGGGTGAGTGTGACATTGATAGGATCTAATTTCACACCCAGTACAACAGGTTGAAGAGCATCACTACTTTGCAGACCTTAAGGTTTGTCTGCTGCTTGGTGCCTTTTTGTTGCCAGACTCTATTTCCTAGCTTGCTCTGCCAAAACTGGCAGGCTAGCAGCTTTTCAAAAAAAAAAAAAAAAGTGGGCAGAAGATAAAATTTTCTGTAGCATATGATGAAAGATGGGAAAAAATGAAAGCACTCAAATGTCCTTGTACAAATGCAAAGACTATAGGAGGTTGGCAGGATGATAACTGTGCATCTGAGTGAAGGAGGTTATGACTACATTTAAATAAACAAAATCTGCTGAGATCATGTTTGTTGCTAAGATGCCATCCTTAAAAGATAAATACCATAGAGGGATTGGAGAAGGGAAAAAAAGATAAAGAGATGCCATCCACATCAAAGTGTTTATATACATATGAATGGGCTCATACTTGGTGCTTAGCATTATTGTTTAGTCATTAAGTCGTATCCGACTTTTTGCAACCCCACGGATTGTAGCCTACTACGTCCCTCTATCCATGGGATTTCTCAGGCAAGAATACTGGAGTGGGTTGCCATTTCCTTCTCCAGGGTCTCTTCCAAACCTAGGGACTGAACCATGGTCTCCTGTATTGGCAGGCAGTTTCTCTACCACTGAGCCACCAGGAAAGCCCCTCTCTTAGCATTGAGATAAGCACTAAGTTGAGTTGTAGCTTTGAGACAACAGTTTGTAAAAGGTGTACAACATGTTGCCTACTTTCAAAGTGCTTCCAATATTGTGATAGTTGCTGCTGCTGCTGCTGCTGCTGCTGCTGCTAAGTCGCTTTAGTAGTGTCCGACTCTGTGCGACCCCATAGACAGCAGCCCACCAGGCTCCCCCGTCCCTGGGATTCTCCAGGCAAGAACACTGGAGTGGGTTGCCATTTCCTTCTCCAATGCATGAAAGTGAAAAGTGAAAGAGAAGTCGCTCAGTCGTGTCCAGCTCTTAGCGACCCCATGGACTGCAGCCCACCAGGCTCCTCCATCCATGGGATTTTCCAGGCAAGAGTACTGGAGTGGGGTGCCATATCACTCCGGTGATAGTTGCTACATTCTTTGTAAAATGTCTAAGACTAGGTTTTACTTCTCCTATTTAAAATCACTGGGACTTAATTTATGCATTAAATATATTAATTGAACATACAAATAAGCAAAGAATAGATGTAGTTTCAATCCTAAGAGATTTTGTAAACTATGAGAAGATTCACAGATGAATCTCAGACATGGCAGAATGTGGTGCTCACCCAATTAATTGTACCAATAAGTTTCCTAGGAGTTCGGAGATTGCTTTTCTTTCATATAGTCAAGGCAAGTCTTTTTGGGGAAGGTGGCATTTGAACTGCCCCTTGAACAGTTGGTAGGATTTCAGGTAGAGGAGATATGTCTGGGGAATTAATTGCAAAAGGAAGTGAGCAGAGGTGAGAGGGCAGAAGGAGACTTCTCTGTGGCGAGGGTACTTCTCTGCTCTATTTCCACTGCTGCATTGTCATCTCCACCTGGACACCCAAGTCAGGAATCTGGAAGCCCCTCATGACTCCTCATTTTCCCTCACTCCGCAAATCTAATGAATCACTGTTGTTGTCCAGTTACCAAGTCATATACGGTTCTTTTTGACCCCATGGACTGCAGTGCACCAGGCTTTCCTGTCTGTCCCCGTCTCCCAGAGTTTGCCCAAGTTCATGTCCATTACATCGGTGACTCCATCCAACCACTAAGTTCTACGGAATTCACTCCTTATACCGCCAACAACTTGACCCTCTTGTTCCATCACCAGTGGAACTGCCTTCTTGAGGGGTTAGCACCTTCTTACTCAGATTAGAGCAGAAGCCTTCTTTCCAGATTATACCATCATAATCAACCCTGTATAGGGCTTCCTGCCAGAAAAATGGTTCTATAACTCGAATTTCATGATGTCACTTTTGCTTAGAATCTTTCCATGACTCTCTGTTGTCTACAGGATGAAGTCCAAACTCCTTAGCCTGCCATGGATGTCTGCCATGAATTGGCTCCTGCCTACATCTCCAGCTTCATCTGCTACCTCTGTCTTCATGATGGTCTTTTCTTAGTAGGTCATGAGAGATGATCGTAATTCCTCTTGCAAGAAAAAAGCAAAATCAAATCGAAAGGTTAGTTACTCTCTATTTGCAGGAAAGATTGAAGACTGAAATGATTGCATACCTGATTTGAAGTCAGTAGACATGGATTTGAATTCTGGATTTGACGCTTAATAGTTGTGTTACTCTGGGCAATTTACATAACTGCTGTAAGTCTCACAAATTCCTAGTGTAGATTAAACTCAGTGACATACAAAGTGATTAACAAAATTGCTGGGATGTATTACCCTCTGTACATGCTTAATAAATGGTAGTCAGCTTGTTATCTTTTCCTCTCTTCTTCCCTCACCTCCCTTCCCCCTTCTCCTTCTCTCCACTTCCCTCCCCACTCCTTCCTTCCTTCTTCTCTTCTCTTTCTTTTTCCTTTCTCTCTTTCCTTTCCTCCTTCAAGTCAGAAAGTCTGCTTAGAGGACCAGGAGCCAGAATCAATGTGTACAAATTGATTTTTGCAATAGATTCCAAATCTATGTTGAATGAGATACATTGCAAAGCTTCAGAACATAAAATGCAAAAACAAGATCAAAAGTAAAATTACACAAATGACCTATAACACAAATACAAAAAAAAAAATGGAAACACTTTCTACTAGATATTTGTCTATTAGCACTCTATATTTAATGTATAATTAAACATTATTCTTTACTATGGTGTTGGAGATTATTTCTATTAAAATTAACACACCAGCAGTACATTTATTAAGAGTCTAATTTTCCCAACACAGAGCTAATGGGCCATTTTGGTTATTGGACACAATTATCTAAATATAATGCCTAGGACCTATGCACTTTTCAAGTACCTGAAAAAAAAAAGGGAGTCTGCAATCTCAGAAGCTCATCTAGTCATAAAAGATATAATTAAAACCGCCAGCAGAACCCAATGCATGGAAAGTTAGTATAATTGAAGTTCTGACTTGGAGAACTGATGTAGGGATTGTGAGATTGTGATCTCACTATGGTGTTTTAGACATTTTCAACAGTGCCTAGACAACTTGTAAGAATCCAAAGAAATAAAGTCAAGATATAGGTAATGATTGAATGATCGAGTACGTCAGGGATAATCTGTTTTGCGGAATATGTATAGACCTATATTTACTTTAAAAGAGAGAGAGAAAAGGTTAATGAATAAATTAATCTTCATAACAGCCCTGTGAGTGATATACTATCTTGTTTGTACTAGTTTGTGGAGATAATTGTTTTGTCTTCTCTTTTATTGTGTATATCTTTTAAAGACTTTTCTTGATATGTGTTCATCATAGTTGATTTGTTGCACCAGGCATTTTTAGAATGGAAATTTTGGATTATGTAATATAAGTCATGCATCTAGAGTAAAAACTTAATCTCTTAAATATTGGAAACAGACAGGTACTGTTGTTGAAGAAAATAGTTGTAAACTCTTGAAATTAACGAAGGAAAATGTTAGATGTGTTAGATGAAGAACTCAAATTATCTTTAGCTTAAAAATGATCTGAATAGAATAAAAAGTATAAGGGGATTAAAAACTGAGTATGTATTTAAAACAAGTGGAGGAAAGACGCAAGGACTGAAAGAGTTAATTTTAGTGAATACAGTTAAGTGTTAATGGAGGAAGAAGTACATTCTAAACGTTAAACAAGAAAGGCCATGGCAATATGATGAATACAAAATGGCAAAATTCCTGACCATTTATATTTCTAATTTTATTTAAACAAGAAAAACACAGATAAGAAAGTCTACTATTAGAAACTAATGAAGACCTTTTGGGAAAAGAAGAAAAAGTAATTGGCAGAAAACTATCAGCCAAGGCTTGAAATATGGAAAGTTAAGAAACCATATACATCCAAAGGTGAAACAAGATTGGTATCCTCTATGGAGCTGCTTATAATGACTTGTGAAATGTGCCAGTGGATTAGAAACTTTCTAGGCTGAGTGGGGAATGCAAAAGTTGCTCTATTAATACTGGTCTTGTCCAGTAGGTGTGACATCAATGCTTGGTAAAATGGAGAGATGATAATATATATGTTCTAATAGGTCTAAATACTTTATAAGTCATTGTCAGGGAAACTACTCACTAGAAGTAAATTTGGCACTTGTTGATGACTGTATTGAGTAGTCTTTGGGGACTTATGGTAAATAATAAAAATAATAATAACCAACAAGGTGTGCCAGACATTGTTTTATAAGTACTAGTCATGTATACATTTATTTAATGCTCAAATAGTACTATGAAGCGTATACAACTATTGTTATTTTAGTTGCTAAGTGGCTGACTCTTTGTGACCCCATGGACTATAGCCCACCAGGCTCCTCTGTTCATGGGATTTCCCAGGCAAGAATACTGGTGTGGTTTGCCATTTCCTTCTCCAGGGGATCCTCCCAATCTAGGGATCAAACATGTGTCTCCTGCATTGGCAGGTGGATTCTTTACCTCTGAGCCACCTGAGAAGCCCTGTTTATAACTATTATCTCTAGTTTATACAGATGAGGAAACTGAGGCAAAGAGGTAGAGAAATGCATTCATGGTTAAATAACAGTGGTGACACAGGTACTTGCTGAGGTTCACTAAATGATGCAAAAGTGTTCATCCACTCACTTACCAGCTATTTAGGTCCTACCTTTCATGTGTCTGTGCTTAATAAAGGAGATAACCCTGTAGGTACAAAAAAGATGAAACTTCTGCCTTTGTCAAGTTGGAATCTAATTCCAAGTATTAGAGTTTGAGCCATCAGGGCCAAATGTAATGGCCAGCTGCACATCACTTAGAATGCACCCCTCATATACTACAGGCATCTCTCAGGCTTCTGTTTAGATTATTATTATTATTATTATTATTATTATTTTGTAATTCCATGGAAGGGCATTGTTGACCTCTGGGTATCAACATTTTCCAGTGGACCTCAAGAATCTTAAAGCCAGAAAATTAACATGAGATCCAAGACTCATGGATTTCCATTTGGATGTAGGAAGACACACCAAGGGGAGCTCCCTTAGGCATATAGTATACTAGAATGGTCAACTTTCAGGTCACGCTGTCTAGGTTTGACACTCAGCTCTGGTACCTGCTATCTAGATGACTTTGAACAAGTTACTTAGCGTCTCTATTAAAGACGGAGAATAATAGACACCGTCTCAGAGTGCTGTAGCAGGAATTAGATAAGATGCTATAGGTACAGAGCAAGTGTGGCATGAAAGTTAGTGATAAAATCCTGATGCTCTTCATGGTGATGGTATGATAATGATGATGGCAGCCAAGGTGTATGGAATGGAATAGTTTGTCTGTTGTTGGCTCATGCATTCTCTCTCTCCTTTCTTCCCCAAAGCCAACTATTTAATATTCAGGGTCTCTCTACTACACAATTTTCAACTCGTTCCAGTTCATTGTGTCTATCATCTCTGAGCAAAGGTAATAACATGTTAAAAAGCAGTAAGAATCACTATTACCCATTGAATCCCTTATGACCCAGTCACTGCCGTGGGCCCAAATCATACATTAAATATATTTAATCCTCTCAATAACCCTACCAAGGAACTGAGACTCAATTAAAGAAGCAGCTAGAAACAAGTGAGAGCAAGAATTTGAAATCTTGTGTGTCTGACTCAGAGTCCAGGCATTTTCACCTTACTCTGCAGGAGAATACTGAAAAGACAACAAAGCACATGGTGATGATTTACTAACTGCACAGTTCAGTTCAGTTCAGTCGCTCAGTCGTGTCCGACTCTTTGCGACCCCATGAATCGCAGCACGCCAGGCCTCCCTGTCCATCACCAACTCCCGGAGTTCACTCAGACTCACGTCCATCGAGTCCGTGATGCCATCCAGCCATCTCATCCTCTGTCGTCCCCTTCTCCTCCTGCCCCCAATCCCTCCCAGCATCAGAGTTTTTCCCAATGAGTCAACTTTTCGCATGAGGTGGCCAAAGTACCGGAGTTTCAGCTTCAGCATCATTCCTGCCAAAGAAATCCCAGGGCTGATCTCCTTCAGAATGAACTGGTTGGATCTCCTTGCTGTCCAAGGGACTCGCAAGAGTCTTCTCCAGCACCACAGTTCAAAAGCATCAATTCTTTGGGGTTCAGCTTTCTTCACAGTCCAACTCTCACATCCATACATGACCACTGGAAAAACCATAGCCTTGACTAGACGGACCTTAGTCGGCAAAGTAATGTCTCTGCCTTTGAATATGCTATCTAGGTTGGCCATAACTTTCCTTCCAAGGAGTAAGTGTCTTTTAATTTCATGGCTGCCCTCACCATCTGCAGTAATTTTGGAGCCCAAAAAAATAAAGTCTGACACTGTTTCCACTGTTTCCCTCTCTATTGGGCAGTAAATGTTATAAATCAGAATATTATAGACTCCTCTGTAGGAACAGAGTTACACCAATGAGCTATTGTTGTTTACTCACTCAGTCGTGTTTGACTGTTTTGCGACCCCATGGACTGTGGTCCCCCGGGTGCCTTTGTCCATGGGATTTCCCAGGAAGTAATACTGGAGTGAGTTACCATTTCTTCCTCCATGGGACCTTCCTGACCCAGGAATCAAACCTGTGTCTCCTGCATTGGCAGGTAGATTCTTTACCACTGAGCCACCAGAGAAGCCCACTTCACACCAATGAGTAGAAAGAAGAAATTCCTATCCATGCAAAACAATCTTTTCCTTTTTTCTTTTGAACTCTAAGGAAAGATATGAGACGTCAAGATGGCTCCTCTGATGTTCCCATGTTAAGTATGGGTTACAAACACATTTTCAGTTTATGGGAGCATCTATTAGAGCCTTCAGCTATTGTTCCCATTTTCCACCACAGGCCAGGAGAAGACAATGTAAATAGAACTGAAAAACTGTCTGAGATAAGTAAATAAACCACTTATTTTAAATAATTTCAAATTTGTAGAAGAGTTGCATGAAAAGTACAGAACTCCATATCCCTTTTACCTAGGTTCCCCAACTGTTATTTAAAGCATTCGCTTTTTCACCTTTCTCTTTCTCTATCTCCTTGTGTCTCTATCCCTGCCTTCCCCCTACACTCACACACAGGTTGTGCATTGGTATCCCCATTAACGCTGGAATTATTTGAGAACAAATTGAAAACACAAAGCCCTGGGAATTCCCTGGTGGTCCAGTGATTAGGTCTTTGCACTCTCACTGCCAGAGGACCCAGGTTTGATCCCTGGTTGGAAACAAAAATCCCACAAGCCATACAGTGAGGCCAGAAAAAGAAAGAAAACAACAACAAGCCCTAACCATTCTAAAGTCTCCTGTGTGTATTTCCCCCCAAAAAGGACACTCACCTATGTAAGCATCATGCAGACCTCTAAACCAGGAAACCAACACTGCAATGATCCGATTGTTCAATCAACAGACCCAATTCAAATTTTGTCACTTGTCCCAGTGAAGTTCTGCCTTTCAAGTCTAAGATCCCTTCCAGGAACTCTCCTGTCAGTTATCTCTCATATTTCTTCGCTCTCCTCCAAAGTGGGACAGTTCTGTGGTCTTTTCCTGCATTTTATGTCCTTGACCAGGTCTCAAGTTGTTTCTTCATGACCAGACCAGATCATATTCTTTTGGCGGAACTACTACAGGAAAGATGCTGTGTTTTCTTCAGCACACTGTATCAGGGGTGCATAATATTTATACATCACACCTTGGGCGATGTAAAACTTATCATTTGGCCCTATTGGTGTCTGGCAGATTTCCCCCTCATCATGTCAACAGTTTCCTTTGTAATTACCTGTCATTTTGCAAGAAAATATTCTGAGATTACATAATCTTCTGGCTTCAACGATGTCTACCTCCTACTTGATCTGTGATAGTTACTTAATGGTAATTTTCTACTTCCAGCATTTCTTTTACATTTATTAGCTGGTGTTCTTGTTTTTTTAAAATTTTTATTTGTTTACTTATTTATAAGCCTGGGTGCTCCAGGCTTTCTCCAGCTGTGGCGAGCGGAAGCTACTCTTTAGTTGAAGTGCACGGGCTTCTCATTGTGGTGGCTTCTCTTGTTGCAGAGTGTGAGTTCTAGAGCATGCAGGCTGCAGTAGTTGCAGTTCCCAGGCTCTAGAGCACAGGCTCAATAGTTGTGCACAGGCTCAGTTGCTCTGTGGCATGTGGGATCTTCCCAGAGCAGGGATAGAACCCTTGTCTCCTGCATAGGCAGGTGGATTCTTTAGCCACCAGGGAAGCCTCGAGTTGGTCTTTTAAGAAAGAACTCTTGCTTCTCCCACTTATCAGTATGGACTCAAAAATTCTGACTTCATTTAATTGGTGTATTTAATTATTATCCTTACTTACTTTGATGCTCACATTCTTCCTGATGTCCAACAGTAGTCCCTCCTTGTTTTTTTTTTTTTTTTTTTTGACATTTTTCTACCATTGTTTGAGAATTTTCTCACCTTTTGGTCACAAGTTATTTCAAGTTTATTTTGTACTTTGCCTGTCATAGCTCTGAAATCAGTTATTGCTCCAAACAACCTAGATTCCTTTTTGTGGAGGAGGGTATTGAGAAACCAAGATCTGGGTGTTTAGTATAATCAGTGTTACTGGGGTGTTGTTCCTTTGTGGCCCTCTCAGTGAATAGGGTTAGAAATAAATAAATTTTTATATTTACACACAAATAAATCATATGCAAACTTAAGCCTATAAATATATATGTGTGTGTGTGTGCATGCATGCATGTGTTTTCAGCTGTGTCCAACTCTTTGTGATGCCATGGACTGCAGCTTGCTGGGCTCCTCTGTCCATGGAAGTTTCTAGGGAAGAATACTGGAGTGTGTTGCCATTTCTATATGCAAATACATGTACACATATGTTAAAAAACAGGAAAGTAAAAATACGAAGGGAAAATGAACAGTAGGAAAAAGAAAAATGTTACATGTTAAAAAATGTTTAAATATAAATAATAGCCAATTGGTGTGTTTTGTTCACACACTTGTGATCAAATTGGAATTGTACAGGGGAAAAAGCATTAAGAAAGTAATAGGGGAAAAATATGTGCTCTCTTACATTAGGGCTATGTTAAGGCAAAGAAGTATCAGAAGGAGGATTTTCTGGTATATATATAGAAAAAAAGTCCTTTAGAATAAAACCTAAGGCTGAGTAGACATTTAGGTCAGGTTCTTTAAAGGGATGAGAATGTTTTCTGTTAATTTACATTGTCCAAGCCTTGAAAATGGTCACTTGTTCAGTCTAAGTAACTGTTTAGAAAGATTTTATCAATTTTCTTTCATTGGATGAAGTTTTCATGTAAATCTTATGAGGTATATATGTAATATTCTCCATGAACTGTGGTGGTGATGTCAATCCAGAGTAGAAATCAGTGTTCTCTAGGATCATTACCTCAGTCACACAGGTCATGGCAAGTTAAGAAGGGCTCTAAGATTCATTCTTAGGGTAGAAAGGGAAAGCCATGCAGACAAAGCCATATGGACTGACAGGAAGAGGCCCCATAAAAAAATATTAATAATAACACAACAGCAACTGTGTTTTGTGTATGCATGTGTTTTAGAAAGATGTATGCAAATGTAAACAAAACACATTAATTCATTTTCTCTAAAGCATAAACAAACATTGCCTTGTTTGGCAGAATCTGCAAAATGCATATTGCTCCCTTTGGCTTTTTTCTTTGCTACAATAGAAGAATGTTTTATATTAAATCCATTGTTACTAGGAAATTAATCCCAAAATATGCCAGTGTGGCTTTCCATAGAATTGAGAAGCCCTACTTCTGATGAAAAAATGCAGTCTCAGCTAAACACATTATCCCTTGACAATTACCAAAAAAAAAAAAAATCAAAGATAAAGTTTCCCCTTATAGCTGAATGCCATGGACATACAAGAAGATGCTAGAAGGTGAGGGTTCTTTGAGCACCATAACTTGCTGGTGAGCTCTTGGTCAAGTAAGTGCTGTCAAACCACATGTGTATCTCGGAAACATACAAGGCATCACCCCAGGGGTAGTTTGCTTGCAAAGTTACAGGAAAAAGAAGAAATGGCTTCTGATCATTTCAGAGAAATGACTCAGATCATTTACTGAAGTCTTTAAAAATAAACCCTCCCAGATACACCTATTTTCTTCTTCTTTTTAAAATAGACACCTGAATTGATAGATAAAGGTAGTAAGGGTGACACAGTCAATCTTGACTCCAGTCAAATAGTTGATGAAGTGCTGTAGGAACCACAGTAATCATTAAGTATGAATATGTCAAGGCCATCGCCTGCTGAACAGCCTCGGTGACAGAGGAGTGAAGATGCAGTGAAGGAACACAGGCTCTGAGGAAGGACTCAATAAAGGGCCAGGCCATTCTCCCAGTCAAATTCTGGGCTCTCTTGAGTCTTTCAAGTGATGGGGCCATGACATGCTGTATATTAACTTCAAATCCAGAGGCCATAGGAGCTTCTGTCTTAAGCGATCCTTGGGCAGAGTTCAAACAGAAGCTTTTCTGGATGCTTCTGTATTAGAACAGTGAGAATTACAGCTAAAGTCAAGAGAATTACAGCTGTTGTCTGGGGAAGAAGGGCTGAAGTGTCAAAAATTTTACTGTTGAGAATTGCTGGGTCTTTGGTATGATTTGCTGAAATCGGCTGGTTGTGCTTTGAGTTCTGAGGATCCTTTTTGTCCTTTCCCCACACAAGACTGTACCTTCCACAAGGGTAGGGTTGTATCCATTTTTCTTACTGCAGTACCCCCTGTTCTGAAAATAGTATCTGGTACATAGGAAGGACTCAACAAATTTGTTCACTAAATGATTCATCATCACAAACATCAAGTGATGGCTTATTATGTCTTTGATTCTGACCTATATGCCACTTTCTTTTTCTTTATGTCAAGGGCAAGGGGAAAAAAGTATGAAAACTCAGATCCATGTGGTGATGCTTTCTTGGGCAAGCACACAGGACTTTTGCCTGCTGTCTCTACAGTGTATAGGAGGTAGAAGAAAAACCCTTCTGCCATCACAGCCACTCATGGGAGACTGATGCTCCTTGTATGGTGGGGTCTGGGAAGTACAATAGCTGACATCTGCCCTAGGGAATTTAACTTGGTAAAATTACTGAGAGTTGCAACCTTGTACAATGCCTCTCAGGCTGAGCACGTTCTTAGAATCCTGTGATGGGAAATAAGAGCTTCAGTGATTCGGGATGGGAAACTGATGGACCTTAGTAATAATGCTGGCCTGGATGACACAGAACCAAAATGATAGAAAATGGTGCAACAAGGTAAATAATCTGAGCAGACCTGAAGGCTCCCACGAAGGATTTTGGAGGTTGTGGTTGCAGATAAGTTCCAAATAAAGGACAATAGCAACTTGTCTCTGACACTGATGATCTGGAAAATAGGAAGAGCAGTCAAAACTGAAAATGAGCTGATGTCCCTGTTAGAACACAACAGGAAGATAGGTATTTTCTTACCTACCAGACTGAGGTTCTTGGGTGGTTTGTTTGCTTTGAACAAATGTTCCCCCAAACAAAAAAAAGGTATAAAGAAAATGCTATAATCCTGGGGTATTGTGTTAATGATGATCTGGTAAGAATTCAATACTAAAAGCAAGTCAGAAGAAATCAGATCACACACATCAGAATTCCATTATCTAGGTATTTCCAAAGAGTGGATATTGGTCAAACCCTGAGTTTGGGTTAGAATTAAGAGAAAAATATTAATAGAATGAGATCTCCTTTGGAGGCCCTCTGTTATAATACCAGATTTGATTTTTTCTTAGCATCTTTTATGTGAACATCTTGACAAATCTTGCAAATGTTGCTTAATTAAGTCTTGCAACAGTCTTGTGAGTTAGTAATATGGTCCTAGAAACCTCAAGTTGAATGAGCTAAAGAATCGAGTACAAAAGCATCTTATTACCTGAAAGAGAAACTTTTCTATTACCAATTCCCTAAGAAAGTGTTTGCATTAAAGCACCCAAGAAATCTCTAAAATTGAATAGTCAGATTGGGAGAAAAAGTTCCCATCATTGTTGTTGTTGAGTATAAACTTGTAGGAGAAAGAACTTGGGATGTAATTTTTAAGAACTATAGAACTCTCCTTCTGTTCTTGATAAATTCATCTATGAATCTCTTTTTCATATTAGCTTTGTTTTTCCTAATCATTTATTTACATGTCTTTGACCAAAAAAGAAAAAGTCTCTTAATTTAATATATTTTGTTGTGTGGCCACATCTGATGCCAGAGGGTTAAAACCTGGACTTCATGCAGAAGGAAAAGTTGTGTTCACCAGGCTGGGCTCCAATCAGGATTTTTTTTCTTTCTGTGGCCATCTGTGCTTTGTCCATCTACAGGATTTTAGGCCCAAGTAAGTAAACATGGTTTGGAATAATTTATGTGGAGTGTGTTTGGTAAATGACTGAAATTCACTCCAGATTGGAGAGGTTTCTGGGGAAGACAGCAGTCACTCCGTGCCCACAGTCACTCCAGTGAGTCCTGTTTTGGGGGGGAAACCCTTCTGCCATCATGTACTCCACTGATCAGGGGCCAGGGTCCCTGGGGTGGTGGGGGCTGGTGAGAAAGGTGGTTGAGGCTTGGTTAGGAAGTTTAACCTCAGTGATTTTCTTCTTTATAATAATCCTCAGGCCCTCACCCAATGGCCATGTGCAAGTTCTTGACTAGGAAGGGATCACCGACTGGCCTGTGCTTAACACTTGTTGCATGAAGTGGCGGCATTGAAAAATGTACTCAAACGCGCGATAAGTCTGAGAAATGATTTCATCATGCAGTCCTGAATACTACTAGGTCCTAAGACTTATTTTCTTGAGAAGAAATGATAATTCTTTTTTTGCACTTACTCTCTCACTCTCACATACACACACACACACATGTACATATACACATTGTGATTTGGTCCTGATCTTAAGATGCTGTGAGATTGCATGCAAATAAATCCCTGTCATTTTGAGGGTGGAATATTTAAATTCACATTTGAGGATGAAAGCCAAGCAAATCTACATTAGAAACCAGCCTTTGGTTTTAGTTGCCTCCATTCAACCTCAGCTATTCTTTCAAAAGTTCCAGCTCAAGGAAGCTTCTCTGTTTCTCAGCCTCAAACTCCACCTTAAATAGAATCTCTAGGAAATCAGGCAGAAAGCCTTAAACCAGCCCAGAGGACTCTCCCAGAACGCTAAAACCTCGATTCTAAGACATCCAGTAAAGAATTTCATGACCTCAGCTTTATAATTATCTACCATATTTGTGCTTTTGTTAAAACCCTTGAAGCTACTTTTTTCTTTGTTCTTGTTCTCTGTACAAAGAGAATTAACATTTTTCTATCTGTGCTTAAATATTTCAACTCCAGACTGGAAAGATGAAAGAGTTAAACATATGGTAACACTACAGATATTTTAATTTAAATTTACTAATATGAGTGGACAAGGTCTTTATATTTAGAATAATTTCTGTTAAGTTTTTCTGTACCTCTAGGTAGCATGATTAGGGTTTATCCACCAAAATCTTATAGTATCAATTTTAAACCTACGGCTGTGGCAATTATTTTAAGAAATATGAGGAGAAAAACTCATAAAGACAGTTGTCTTAAATTCATTTGCATTTCATTTGCTTTATTTTGTTTGTTCTTTTTAGGAATGGTTTTATTTTTCACTCTGATGTGTACAATTAATTCCATTGTCCAAATTCCTTTGAAGAAGACCAGCCAAATTGCATTATTATGCTCTACAAAGGCATTTATCACTGGCCCCAGAATGTCTTGTTTTATGACGAGACACATAGATAACAAACACGACTTTCTCTGTCAGCGGTGGTGCTTTAAAACACCCAAGCTGAGGCTGCCTGTGAGTCTGACATGCTTTTGAAGGTGCAGAAGTCAGCTCTGCTAAAGCTGGTAAAACAAATAAAAAAATGTCCCCAAAGACCCAATCAGCTCAGTTCTTCTCTTCCAACTCCAAAGGATGGAACTGAACATATTCTGAAACCAAGGAGGCAAGAACGCTCTTCCACAGCTCTCCCAGTAGGAAATACATGCATTCTGCCCTCAAAATCCACAAAAGGGCAAGCACAGATCGGAGACTAGAATACATTTCTACTTTCATTAGACTTGTGCTTAGAAAATAAAAGCACTCCAGACATTCCCACAAGAAGAGAAACTGCATGGTCAAGAGTGTAGACTTTGAAAGCAAGCTTGCTTGGTTTAAATTGTAATTGTGGCATTTCCTATCTTGCATTATGATTGAGGTAGTTAATCTATTCATCACTCAGTTTTTCCCATCTGAAATGTGAGGACAATTATAGGCACTAGTCTACAGGGTTGTCCTGAGGATCAAATGAGTTAAGTGGGTACAGAACATAGGATGAGGCTTGGCATGTAGAAAATGCTATGCATGCTTTCTTTAAAATAATAAAGCGACATAGACATGTGAGTATCCAGTAGCATCTCGACAAACAGTTTGAAATTTTGCCCAAGGTTTGATTTTTATAAAAATCCAGATTGTATGATACTTCAGCGGTCTGTTCAATCACCATCTTATTGAGTTTTGTAGCTTTATAGTATTCTCTCCCAGAAATCTCCTTTTCCTGCCTTACTTCTAATTCAGCTAAAAGTTAACAGGCACATGTGTTAACAGAATATGCTTATGTTATAGAGTATTAAAGAATACCAGAACATTTACAGATTGCTTCCTTTAAAGTCTGAGGAAATATTTTATTGTAGTCACTGATTGGAAATGTATCACATTTTGCATTCTGTGGAATCAGTGCAAAGAATAAAGCACAAACATGACACCAACAATAAATAAAAATGTCCCCATTTCCTTTTACTTAAAAAAATTCCTCAATACCCTTCCCAAGTTACCTTGACAACTGCCACATATTATTATTTAAAATGCCTGGTTCTGAATTTCTCAATTATGCAATTCAGTGTGCAGTTTCAAACAGGTATTAACAGAATAAGGGGAAACACAGGTTCACCTTTTATTATCTGAACACGAGAATAGTTTCTGATTGCTTTCCTTTCACAGTTGGATTTTATTTTAGTCATCAACTGGAAATATATCGTGCTTTGCATTAATCTAAGGGTCAACATAAACAAAAGATACCAGAAATTTTCCTTTAAAGCTATATTTCTTAGCAACCAAGTCTCAATTTTTAAATGTCTTCGGTAATTAAGAGCCAAGGTAGTGACTGTCACTTAACTTCTAAATCTGAATTGACCACAGTTAAGACTCTTGCTCCTTGGAAGGAAAGCTATGACAAACCCAGATAGCATATTAAAAAGCAGAAACATTACTTTGTTGACAAAGGTCATATAATCAAAGCTATGGTTTCTCCAGTAGTCATGTGTGAATGAGAGCTGTGCTATAAAGAAGCCAAAGCACCAAAGAATTGATGCTTTTGAATTGTGGAGCTGAAGAGGACTCTTGTGAGTCCCTTGGACAGCAAGGAGATCAAACCAGTCACTCCTAAAGGAAATCAACCCTGAATATTCATTAGAAGGACTGATGGCTGAAGCTGAAGCTCCAATACTTTGGCCACCTGATTTGAAGAGCCCACTCGTTGGAATACTCTGATGTTGGGAAAGACTGAGAGCGGGAGAAGGGGGCGACAGAGGATGAGATGGTTAGATAGCATTACTGACTCGACGGACATGAGTTTGAGCAAACTCTTGGAGATAGTGAAGAACAGGGAAGCCTGGTGTGCTACAGTCCATGAGATCACAGAGAGTCAGACATGACTTAGTGATTGAACAATAACAACCAAAGGGTAGTAAATAGTAATGGTTGTTGGGTGTTGAGAAAGGTTATAACCAGTGCTGCTGCTGCTGCTGCTAAGTCGCTTCAGTCGTGTCCGACTCTTTGCGACCCCATAGACGGCAGCCCACCAGGCTCCCCCGTCCCTGGGATTCTCCAGGCAAGAACACTGGAGTGGGTTGCCATTTCCTTCTCCAATGCATGAAGGTGAAAAGTCAAAATGAAGTTGCTCAGTCGTGCCCGACTCTTAGTGACCCCATGGACTGCAGCCTACCAGGCTCCTCTGTCCATGGATTTTCCAGGCAAGAGTACTGGAGTGGGGTGCCACTGCCTTCTCCAGTACTCATAATCAAATATGTTTTAGTAGGAAAGAACAAAAGTTCATTGGAATGTTAATATAACATAAATTTTATTCTAAAAATGCCATCTTTTATTTTATCAATTATGACAAGACAAAACAACAAAATAAATTTACCGTGGTCAGTATTGTATAAAGTCATAACATGCTTTTACTAACTCACCCAGAGATCATGGGTGAGTACTCCATCTCTTGCTTAAATAATCCAAAGATATTGATGGCTTATTGATCCTATTTTAAAATGAGCTTGATGAAAAACAATTAAAACATGTTTATTAAAATGGTTAACACATTTTACAGCTTAAAAGTTCATCCTTTTCTATTGAGTTCTTTCTTACCAAACTCTAAATTACTTTTTTTATTCTATTATCTATGGAAAAATCAGTAACTGGTTAATAAATCATTATGATTAATATTATAGTAATAGCAAAAACACTAAGTTACCACTTAGTGTTTATTGTATCAATACATTAAACATGGTGATAAGTGGTTTATTCTTTAATAAATTTGATTCTCAGATCAATCCTATAATGAAGTACTATTATTCAGTTTTATAGATGTGAAGCTGTGGCTTAGTGATATTAAGTGAGTTAAAGATTAGATGATTATGTATCTGATAATGTAGAACTAGGATTTGATAGGCTCCAGAGACCCTCTTTATCTTAAATCTCTGCCTCTCCCACCCTGTGAGGTATTAAACTCTCATCCTCTTGATTTTTCCTTCAGTGACGATTTAGTTATACTCAGACCATATTTTATCTGTATCTATGTTTTTAAAGATAAACGTAGAGAAAGAGAAAAAATGGATTCTGGATACAAAAGTTTCATGCATCCATTATGGTCCATTTTCCATGTGAAGTTTAAAAAGCTGTCATTAAACTTATTAAGAAAAAATGTAAAATATTTAATGAATCATATTGGGAAAGCTGATGATCATTTGGAAAAAATTGCTGGATTTTTTTTCTTCTAGTCTCTTCAATGAAATGAATTTAAATGCATCAACATGGTAACTATAAGAAATAAAGTTGCAAGAATAATGGGAAAATGCCCATATAACTGGCCAAATTTCACATGTGTTGGAATTTGAAATTCATGGCTAATCATACCTCTATTTCCAGATGTTGAACCAACTGATAAATAAACATGTAATTTGATAGGCATCAAGGTATCAGAATTAATTCAGATCGCTCGAAACCGAGGCTGAATCCAGGTTTCCAACTCTTTGCCCCTGAATGAACCATATTCACCTCGTCACAGAGCATCAGGGCAACAACAGACCTGCCAGGCAGAGGCAGAACACGCTGTGTAGGGGGCTGTGTGGAGGAAGGAGCCTGCATCATCAGCAAGCCTGCTACACCCTTATTCTTCAACCTCACTCTAACCGGATGAATCTTTCTCCCTCACGGAGAAGACACTGACAGAGGTGGAAGCCAGAGCGGAAGGCTTCTTCAGAGAAAGGGAAACCTTCGTTTAAAAGGAAAGACAGTACCCTTCAGAGAACTAGGAGGAAAAACATCTTCCCTAGCAGAAGGCAAATTAAAAAGTTGTATTCTTACTAGATTCAGAAGTTTGCAGTTGTTCATTTCACTGGGTAATAGTTTGCATTTGGAGAGTGAGGGCTCAAAGCCTGTCACTTCCACTTCCAGGCTTAGGCAAATAAATACCATGAAGTATTTTTATATACGAAGTCTCTTTATCTCTGCTTCTAAGAGTGGCTGTTGGTTTGAAGATTAATGAAAATATAGGATTTTTGACATTGATGCCCAATCAACATTCAATTCACATGTGCTATTATTATTAATAAAAGATTTTTTTGAAATCTGAGTCTTGCTGTGTCTAATTCAACTTCATATATTGAATGAATCGTATTTAAAATTTCTACTTTTTGAAAGGCTTAATATTTTAAAAATCATCCCCTAACCCTGTGTACCACATTTTGTTACTTAGACGCTTACTCCTTGGAAGAAAAGTTATGACCAACCTAGATAGCATATTCAAAACCAGAGACATTACTTTGCCGACTAAGGTCCATCTAGTCAAGGCTATGGTTTTTCCTGTGGTCATGTATGGATGTGAGAGTTGGACTGTGAAGAAGGCTGAGCACCAAAGAATTGATGCCTTTGAACTGTGGTGTTGGAGAAGACTCTTGAGAGTCCCTTGGACTGCAAGGAGATCCAACCAGTCCATACTAAAGGAGATCAGCCCTGGGTGTTCTTTGGAAGGAATGATGCTAAAGCTGAAACTCCAGTACTTTGGCCACCTCATGCAAAGAGTTGACTCATTGGAAAAGACTGTGATGCTGGGAGGGATTGGGGCAGGAGGAGAAGGGGACAACAGAGGATGAGATGGCTGGATGGCATCACTGACTTGATGGACGTGAGTCTGAGTGAACTCCAGGAGTTGGTGATGGACAGGGAGGCCTGGCGTGCTGCGATTCATGGGGTCGCAAAGAGTCGGACACGACTGAGCGACGGAACTGAACTGAATCTCAGTGGACAAGCTGAAAGCTCAGAAAGACTGAATACCTCATTCAGGTTCCTCTGGCTAATAAGCAGAGCTGGAATTCAAACTCATGATTTCTTAGTCGATAGAATGGGTCCTATCCAGTCCCATTCGACTCTGGTTATGTTTTAACTTTTCAGTCCCTGCATCAGTCTTGTACAAGGGTTATTAAATATTGTAAATAAGTGCAGATAAAAATCCTTGTAACTTAGGAACATATTCCCTAAATAAGAAGCACAATCAATCTTATAGTATTTATTCCAGTCAAGATATATTTATGATCCTGTCCTAACAACTTGATTGCCTCCAGGGTACACAGATAACTAAGATAGTCTTTGTATCTTTAGGTTTAACAGATTGCTGCTGCTGCTGCTAAGTCACTTCAGTTGTGTCCGACTCTGTGCGAGCCCATAGATGGTAGCCCACCAGGCTCCCCCGTCCCTGGGATTCTCCAGGCAAGAACACTGAAGTGGGTTGCCATTTCCTCCTCCAATGAATGACAATGAAAAGTGAAAGGGAAGTCACTCAGTCATGTCTGACCCTTAGCGACCCCATGGACTGCAGCCTACCAGGCTCCTGCATCCATGGGATTCTCCAGGCAAGAGTACTGGAGTGGGGTGCCATCGCCTTCCCCATTTAACAGATTAAATGTTCAATAATAAACATTCTAGGGCTTCCCAGGTGGCTCAGTGGTAGAAAATCCGCCTACTAATGCAGGAGACACAAGAGACTGAGGTTTGATCCCTGGGTCAGGAAGATCCCCTAGAGGAGGAAGTGGCAACTTGCTCTGATATTCTTGACTGAAAAATCCCATGGATAGAGGAGCTGGCAGGCTATAGTTTATGGGGCTGCAAAGAATTACACACAGCTGAGCACACCACGCTATGCTAATAAATATTCCAATGTTGCCATAAAACCCATCATAAATGCTACTTGTCTCTCTAAAATTTTCCTAATTCTGCAAAATAAACATATTCAAGGGAAACTTTATCTTTCCTAAGATTTCATTTATTTACAAGTATATAATCTTCCTCTCCATATCCTGTATTTTTAGGATCAAGGAATCGGTCTATTATCTTCAACTTTGCTATAACTAGCATCTCACAGAGCATGTCCATGCTGTCTATATAATACGATCCTCCAAAATACTTGCTGACTTAAATTCAATATGAGACGTCATTTATAAGATAATGTTAGAACCAAGAAAGCAATTACAAAACCCCCAGTAATTCAGCTCAAATTGAGCTGATACAGTCTAAATTAACTTATCAAACTAAGAAGAAAGTGACTACAACAAATAAAATGATTCATCTGAGATAAAATATTCAACAAATGAAAATTATTGCAGTTTGGGGAATTAACTCTGACTTTCTTTCTTCTAAGGTCTTGGTCTGAAGTCATCTCAATTTTGTTTTTGGTGCAGGGAGAGCATTTATCATGAAACTGTTGATAGGTTTAACTATGGGGAATGGGAGGGTGATCTCAGCCACTCCCACTGGGAATGAGATTGCTTCATGAAAGCTGAAGTGAAAATGGGATGATGCTGGATTGTGGGGGAGAGGAGCCAATACGGAAAGTCATGTATTGTTCCCCAGGTTCTCTGAGGTTCAGCTGCTTTGATAACATCAAAGGAAAACTGTGAGCCTCAGACATGATGGGGAATTCAGGTGGAAGCAGCAACTCTTGGGATAACATGAATATGTTTTGAAATGGGAAAATTTATTTATGTTCTAATGATTCATGCTTCCTGAGTGGTGAAAATATATATTATAGCATTTGTTTTCATCACAGCTATCTGAGGGATGCTCACATATGGTATAGTTATGTCATAAATCATCCTGTGTACCTCTTTACTATAGGAAAATCATGAGACACATCCCCCAAAACTCATTTTAAAATGATAGATGGGATTATCCTTTAAGTGGGTGAATAATTATCTCTCAAGTATACCTGTAGCCATGGTGACTAGTTCCTGTTAAGCATTACATAAATGTTTGTTCATGGTGCTTATATAAATAGATTGACTTAAGTTGTCCATGCGTTCATACAAGCACTGCAGTACCACCCTAAATTTATCAATTAGTTTTTAGCAAAGTTGTATCAAATGGTTTAAAAAATACCTGTAAAATAACAAGATAAAGCCTGACATTAAAAATACATTGAGTAGGATTCCTTGAGCTATACACTAGGTTTTCATTTTAGTTATCTATTTTTATAAATAGTAGCAATAGTATATATATGTCAATCCCAATCTCCCAGTTCTTCCCACCACTTTTCCCTGGCTTGGTGTCCATATGTTTGTTCCCTATATCTGTGTCTCTATTTCTATTTTGCAAATAAGATCAACTATACCATTTTTCACATAACATTGTAAAGCAACTATACTCCAGTGAAAACTAATTTTAATAAATTATTGTGTTAAAATAGATATAAAATTTTGTTTTAACTATTTTTAAATGTAACAATGGATGGCACTAGTTATATTCCCAGTGTTGTGCAGCCATCACCACTTTCTATATCCTTTTTTAATCACACCAGAAACACTGCAACCGTTTCTATTTCCATTTTTCTTTAATCACACCAGAGATGTTGCAAACATTAAGCAGCAATTCCCCATTCCCTCCTCCCTCCAGACCCTCGTTACCTCTAATCTTTCTGTCTGTGTAAATCTGCCTATCCTAGATATTTTATGTGGAGTCATACAATATGTGTTCTTTTGGCCTGGCTTATTTCAGTTAGCATAATGTTTCTGAGGTTCATCCATACTTCAAGCATCCTCATACTTCACTTTGACATTATTTTTATAACATTTTATTATAAAGCATGTTATGATAGATTTTCATCATGATAGCAGCCATTAGGGATGAATCTTATAATGAGTCCATTTCAAGGATTCAAAAAGTGAGGGTCAGAGAGATTAGGAGGCTCTTTCAGTTTGCCTAATTACTAGGAGATATGGCTGCATGAACTCATGGAGTCTAGAGACTCCAAATCCGGTGCTCTATCCACTCTGCCATGCTCATTTTCTCACTTCCTGGATACTCTGTGTATGCACTTATTTCTTCTTTTGGCATTTATTTCCTTTTTATACACTTACCACTTTGTACGTTTATTTCCTCCTAGATATTTAGTCTGCTGTTACAATTTGAGACTGCCAAGTGACTGGTGGTTTCCTTGGTTATAGTCTGAACGTGTAACCAATTTTTTTTTTTTTAAGGGGAATGGAAGAAAGAGACCAGTATATATTTTTACTCAATTATCTTTAGAAAATCGGATACAGATTGCTTGTACAAAGACTTTGAAGTAGAGTCGTTTTAACTGGTACCAGAATATAACTCTTAAAACATATTTAAAGAGAGATGAGAAGCATTTAAAAATCACTCTATAACACTATACATTTTAAGTAAAGTGGAATTCTAAATTTGTAGGAAGAAACACAAAAAATACATGATGATGATGATGATGTTAATATACAAATAAATAAAATGAAATAATAATGAATAAATGAATAAATAAATAAAATGAAATGTGCACACATGTATAGGACTACCAAGTCATTTGCTTTGAATTTCTCAGGATAGGGTGACCCTAGTTATTTTTTGAAAATTTGAAAGATACTTCTAATTTTAAAATGATACTCCATTGCAATGTCTCCAAATTTCCCAATAATTTAATTGTTATAACTCAGAAAATTATCAATCATAAAGGAAACTTAAAGCTAGGACTAAGGGAAAGGCTATTGCCAAAAATTCTCAGAGAAATTATCATGAATTATATGATCAGTGGAATGAATTGAGAGATGTAATTGACAGACCTATTTGAATTAGGACCATTGAACAATAAAGAATTATGTTGCACCCCACCCCATTGTCTGCTCCTTGCTGTAGACATGCAACATTTGCATCTAGCTGGAAGCTATGGCAAAAATTCATATTTGTATATATATGATTATACAATACTTGTGTTTGGCTTATTTTACTTAACACAACACCTCCTAAATTAACACCTCATTTGTGCATTCAATTGCTATTTGGCTCCTTAAAAACTAGGCATAAACTGTGGATGTTTGTCTGTTGGGTGGGGCTTCTGTGGTTTGTTAGCTGTCAATGGTGTGACTGATTGCATCATGGAATGCAAAGGGAAAGAAGAAAGAGCCAGGAAAAGAAATGTTAGCACTAACCTGTGATTATAGTTTGTATAATATATATTCCACCTGTTCAGAGAGTTAAAGAGGCAGTGGAAGCTCTAAGCAACTCTAGATAGAGTCTGCGAAGCACTAATCGGATTTAAGAAGACAGAATCTTTCTGAGAAAAACACAAACAAATCTGTAAAGGAAAATAGGTGGGAATGAAGTCATTATAAGCCAAGAGGGAAAGGGATATAATTATATAAGGAAATTTCCCAAGAAAACTTAAAATGTGGTGATAATATTCATATCCTAACTGATGCAGTAAAGAGCAGAATTGACACTGTGGAAAATAAATCTAGGATTTAGAGAATAAACTTGGGACTGTTTCCCAAAGAGCAGAGGAAGGAATAAAGTGATAAAAATAGTGACTCAGAAGAGCGTAGACTGGCAGACAAAATGGAGATTCAATTTAAAGTTTCAGTTTCCCCGAGGAAGAAAGTAAAACAATTGAAGTAGTAACCGTAAGAAAAGTCATCCTTAAATAAAGCTTCCAGAAACTTGGATAATTCTGAATTATGGAGTTTGACAAATCTCATTTTATTTTGGATGGAGTTAAAAAAAGAAACCACATTAAGGTACATTCGGATAAAACTTGAAAAAAATTTTGATAAGGGAAAATTACTTTAACAATGAAAGGAGGAAGGAAGAAATTCAGGGCAATTTTGGACATTCCTTCCATAACACTAAGCAAAAACTGTTTAAATTTCAGGGAAAATTAGTTGTATTTTAATGGAAAACATTGATGTTTTTTTGTTATGCAAACAAAAGAACTTTCTCACCTAACTAAGGCTGAGAATATCTATTATTTAGGTACTATAATTTAAAATGCTGTTTGATATTGTAGTTTAGATGATTGAGAAAGACATAAAGAACTCAAGAAAGAGGAAGTTGAAGTATAAAGAAACTAATGAACATTAAATTAGCTAAAATAAAGATTTAAGAATAATTTTTATATGTTTAATTCATACATGAATAAAAATAATTAAGACAAAAACTTCATAAATTAATTTTGAATATAATTTTAAAAATTGGAGTCTAATATGCTAGGTTATATTAATAAAGTTGAGATACAGAATAGTGTATAGGATGGACAGTAAAAGAAATGTGGGAAGGAGTTGCTCAGAAGTACTTTTGAAATAGGAGGGAAGTGGGCAGGGCACAACATCAACATTAGAAAGAATAACATAGCCTTGAAAGTGAAAGTGAAAGTCATTCAGTCATGTCCAACTCAGTCCATGGAATTCTTCAGGCCAGAATACTGAAGTGGGTAGCTGTTCCCTTTTCTAGGGTATCTTCCCAACCTAGGGATTGAACCCAGGTCTCCTGCATTGTAGGCAGATTCTTTACCAGCTGAGCCACCAGGAAAGCCCCATTATAGTCTTAGGACATGACAAAGACCAGTTAGAACCGAGTCCAAGATGGAGGAAGAGTTGACTTCTAGTAGATCTTGAGCCTCATTATACATTCACTGTAATACATAAGCCAAATGACGCACCCATTAGTGCCATGATGATTCTGAGCCAACCATAAAAGGTCAAAAAGTGGGCAGTGGCCCAATTCCTGGAGATCGCCACTGCTCCTGCAAGTAATTAGGATAATCCTCCCACTCTATAGCCTATGAAGTTACCCAGCCCATAAAAAGTAACCACGCCATATTTCTGAGCTCTTTTGCCTTCTGGGATGGCCCATACTCTGTCTGTGGAGTGTGTTTCTCTCCAAGTAAATCCACTTCTTACTTATCACGTCATCTCCAAATTTTTTTTCAACAAAGCTAGAACCTCAGATTCACCAGGTTCACTTTTATATCTGACTTTGCTCATTTAGGAAATTTGTATTAAAGAATGTTTCCAAAAATTTTTCAAAAGTAATTATCAGTAGAACTGAGAAAGAAATAATTATCTTCTGACCATTGGAAAAGATTGATGATCACAATTTGCATTAAGAAGTTCATGAGGAGAAAGATACACATCAAATACTGAATAGTGTCTCTGGATTGTGAGCCTATTATCTTCACTTTTTAAAAAAAACTCATCAGTATTTTCTAAATTTTATTCAAGAGCATTCATTACACATGTAATCAGATCAGTCAATAAACATTACTTAAAATAATTTTCAAAGGCAGCTTCAGAGAGAAAGGAAGAACGTTGTAGGCAGAGGGCATGAGTTGTGGAGGGTGTGGCCTATTCAGGGACCTGCACAAAAGCTGGAATGTGTGGAGTGAAGGAGGCTGGGCTAATGGTTGCAGAAAAAGCCACAGGGCCACAGCCCGATCACGTGACAACTTGCAGTCACATTGAAGATTTTGCTTTTGATGTTAAAAAAAAAGAAAAGCCATTGAAAATGCACAATGAGATTTGTGTTTTCGAAAAGTCATTATCCATTGTGTACCCTGGGATCAGAAACACCAGGATTGTGTCCATCAGGAGGTTGAATGTTTCTCCCTTGACCTTGCAGATGTTTCTTTACAAAGCAGCTAATGGAGTGGTATGGTGACCATGATCCCCAGGAATTAGATGGGCTTTAGTAATGTGTATGTGTGTGTGTGTGTGTGTGTGTGTGTGTGTGTGCGCGCGCGCGCACATGTATGGTGAAGCTAATGGGAGGGGCGTGGTATCAGACTTCCAAAAGACAAACTTTGAGAGTATTTATAAAATATTGTATAGCATATTTCCTCTTTTTCTACAGAATGTTCATTCTCCCTAACAATGAATTCCAATGCTATTATTTCACTGCCTTACTCCTATTGTTTTTTAAAAAGTGACTATTAGTATCACAGTGACATAGATTACATTTATATGGCCTGATCCTTTGGCTCAGTTTGCTTATTTCTGTAATGACAGTTTTGTGTGGGCTCTGCATTTGCAGAGCCATCACGGGATGACTTGGCTAAGTAAACCAAAAGGGAGCAGAAAAGGCAACAGAAAAGCTCTTCTCTCTCATGCCTTCTAGGTACCTTGTTTTCACTCTGGTATCTTTGGAGTGTTGGGATCTTATTCTACGAGGTGAATAATCTTGTGTGATCAAAATGGGTTACTTTCTGTGTCTTATTCGCCTGGATTTCCTTTACTCTTCTATTTCAAAAATGGTTTGTAGGTAAATCATCATTTCCATGGCTGCTGCTAAATCATAGCAAATTGCCACCAAAGCCCATTCTGAGCACTGCCAGTGTAGCCCCAGGGTTTCACGTCTCAATCAGTTATCTCTAAATCAACAAAATTTAGCTCCAGAGGAGAGCGATCTGGGAAGCTTTTCTTTTCAATTCTCTCATATGTTTTGTTTTAGCTTAATGTGTTTGTCTGGAGACTTAGACACCATGGTGATAGGCGTCAGAGAAATAAATAGAAATAGACATAGAAAAGACTAAAAAATAAAATGAAAATTTGGGAAGACTCGAAATGACACTTGTATCTGAGCGCTCCTTTTTTTTCAGAACTCAGTGAAGGGGAAATTAAAAAGGGACATTGTGTCAGACAGATGAGTTAGTGAATAATTTTTCTTACAGTGTTATTTTGCTGACACTAGACTAAGGGAACTCATTAGCATGCTGTGACTATTTAACTCTAAAAAATAGTGCTTTATCTTTTACTTTGCTGGATATTCCTTACATTTCAGCTCAGCATTCAAATAGTGGTAAACCAGTGAAAGTTGGGCAGTGTGGCAACAGAAGCATATTTGGAGTTAGAAAGAGAATAGGGTTTGAGTTTTGGTAACAACCTTTATTTTTGTTGTTGCTTAAGTTGTGTCTGACTCTTTGTGACCCCATGGACTGCAGCAAGGCAGGCTCCTGTGTCCTCCATTATCTTCTGGAGTTTGCTCAAATTC
The DNA here is from genome assembly GCF_014754425.2 of Oryx dammah. Lineage (NCBI taxonomy): Eukaryota > Metazoa > Chordata > Mammalia > Artiodactyla > Bovidae > Oryx > Oryx dammah. The sequence goes on from NW_024070203.1 coordinate 60,048,416, forward strand.
ATGTCCATTGACTCAGTGATGCTGTCTAAACATCTCATCCTTTGCAGCCTCCTTCTTCTCCTGCCTTCAGTCTTTCCCAGCATCAGGGTCTTTTTCAATGAGTCAGCTCTTTGCATCAGGTGTCCAAAGTATTAGCGCTTCAGCTTTACCATCAGTCCTTCCAGTGAATATTCAGGGTTATTTCTTTTAAGATTGACTGGTTTGATCTCCTTTCTGTCCAAGGGACTTTCAACAGTCTTCTCCAGCAGCATAGTTCAAAAACATCAGTTCTTTGGCACTCAGCCTTCTTTACGGTCCAACTCTCATGTTCATACATGCCTACTAGAAAAACCATAGCTTTGACTATACGGACCTTTGTCGGCAAAGTGGTATCTCTGCTTTTTAATATGCTGTCTAGGTCTGTCCTAGCTTTCCTTTCCCTAGAAACCAACCTTTATTAGTTATGTCATTAATGGTTTAATTTTCTCATCTCTAAAATGTTCATATTAATAACTACTTAAAGCATTTGTGTCAAGTCCAAACACCAAACTAAAGGTCTTATCAATGTTCCTGATCTATGGAAACTGCTTAATAAATGTTCATTGCCACTCCCCAGTTCGTCCATCCTTGTAATTCACTCGGTTTCATTTAGTAACATGAGTGCCCAAAAAGATGGAATGATTTACCCAACTTACTTTGTATCTACTGATGATGGCCATCCTACAAACATTAGAATCACTGTTGGCTGTCACCCTGTCCACTGTCTCTCCAAGACCAAAACCATGGCCAAGACCAGTTTCCATGCTAAGAGATCCAGGGTGTGAATCTTCCACCTGACTTCCACAGATGCAGCCTGGTGTGTCTGTATGAAAACACAGAATAAGAACTGATGCATCAGATCTGTTAGGTTGGGGAAGAGAGCATTCCAGAGTTGAGAAATGAAAGGGCCATACTATGATCTCCAGCAAAACAAAAATAAATAGAAATGCCTGCAAGGATTTAATTGAAGGTTCTGATCTGATATTTAAGGCAGATTGGATGTATGTTTCACCTTCATGTTAAACAGAAGTCCTGAATGGTCTGTATTACCTGCTTTTGTGGTTGTAGAGAAAACCAATAAAATGTTAAGTTGTTTTCATTATTCTAGCTTTGAGTGACATTGAATGCCTACACTGGTGAGTAGGAAGCTCATTTCTTCTTTGTTATTAATCTACTGATGCTCTCAGTGGCTGTCCTGGGGGTTGTGGGCTGGAAGACATTTTAAGGTTTAAAAAAAGTCACAATAAGACAATTCTTCTTTTTTCACTGGCTGGTGCCTTAGAAAGAAGTCTTTCATTTCATGTCAGTCACTTCTGCCTGCTGTGATTAACCTGAAGACATGGAGGAGTAGGTGGTTTTTTTTTCTTTATTTTTAATTATCACAAGTAGTTTAAATTAATAAAAGTATAGATTTATTGAGGGGAAATATGATACATGAAAATTGGATATAGTCATTTCTTGAACTCTCTTGTAAATGCTAAAGCTTATTCCCAAGTTGTTAAAATCCATTAAAAATCCAGCATTGTATACAGTAGTTTTCATTGTGTTTTTCCTTCATACCTCTTCTTGCCTCTCGTGAACATCTTATATCACTGAATTTCCTAATATTTTTGTTGAGAAAGCAAACAAATTCAGATGTTCTGTTTTAACTTTGCACATAAACTTAAACACAAATCCTCAAATATCATGTCTTCTTATTCCTAATCAAAATAAAGCTCTGGGAGTAATTGGTGGGAGCAACATGCAGGCAAAAGGAATGTCAGAGAAGTCTGTTCTGTAAGCTTGGGTGGGTGCCGTTAGCCCCAGGATAGTAGTAGCCTATTCCAGAATGAGAAGGCATGTGGCCATACAGATTCCTGGTACTGATGTCCAAAACCAAACTGGATGCATAACAACAACAGTTTGCAGCTTTGGAAGAGCTAAAGCTGCTTTCTAAACATTGGGTAGATTCTCTTGGTTGACAACGAAGAATCCAACTTGGCAGAACTCCATCAATCAACCTCTATGTGTTGACTGCCTGCAATGTGATTTTTCTGCTGTTCTCAGGAATGTGGAGATTGTCAAAGAATAACTTGGTCCTTCCCAAAGCAACTTACAAACTAGTTAGTTAAGCAACAGATATCATGAAAATTTTGAGAATTGTCTGATGCTTAAGTATGTGCTGCTGACTTTAAGTATAATAGGAATTCCTAGAAGGAGAGGACCAGTGTATAGAGAAAGAATTGGAAAAGGTCCCTTAGAAGAGATGAAGGTGAAGAAGAGATGAAGTTTTAAGAAGGAATTTAAAGGAAAAAGACATCACAGGCCAAGGAGACAATATGTACTCCCATCAGGATATCGTGCTTGTCACAGAGAGGGGCCAATAGAATGTGTGATAGGGAGGAGTTGAAATAAAGATGGAAATGTAAAGTGGGATCCTATTATTTGGATTTGATATGGCAAGAGGGGGACAGCTGAGGGGAGATTTTTGAGCTGAAGAGTATTCTGATAAGAGCTGTACTTTGCAGAAATATTCTAGCAGTTGTGCATAAAAGGAAGTTAAATTGACACTGACCTTTAAAGACTTTTAATGAAGATGAGGAGGTGAATGCTTTTCTAAAAGTAAGTGAGCTGGTGTGAAGGGGAAAAGATTCATATATTCCATCTTGAACATCAAAGCCCTGGTTCCTTTGGGGTCAGAAATGCATCTTAGGGATTAGTGTCAAAAGCTTTGACTAGTATGGGTTCGGTTTTGGACCTTGACTCGGGACTTCCTATATGTTTGGCCTTGGCCAAGTAACATAACTTCTCTAATTAGTAGGTTCCTCACAAGTTGTGGAAGGCAGAATTATACAAAGACCCTCAGTGACCTTCTCCCTTTTATAATTCCTTCCTGTTAAGAATGAGCAAAACCTGTGAATAGGATGAGGAATCACTCCCCTGGTTATATTATGTGACATGGCAAAGGAGATTTTACAAATGTAATTAAGGTTATTGAACTTGAATTGAGTTGAACTTGAATTAATCAAAAGCAAAAATATATAGATGGGCTTGACCTAATCACTTTAAAAGTCAGTTCTAAAGGTCAACAGCAGAGGAATCAGAGATATTGAAAGGTAGAAGTTCTCTGGCCAACCCCCATGAGTTCTACAGTTTCAGGCATAAAACAGGACCTTAAATCTCTCTGACTTACAGAACATGTGTTGTTTCAAGTCACTAAATTTGTTACAATTTTCCATACAACAACAGAACACCAATACACTGGTAAACACAGGTAATGAGAATATGTGGTCATATTGAGAGACTTAGATGAAATAATATGAATATTGAATATGAAGTGTTCAGCACTATGCCTAGAATTTAGTAGGTGTATGGTAAATATTAGCTATTATTCTTATTCTTATTGCTTTTTATTATTAAGTTGCAAGTTAGCAATGGAATTAGTAGAAATATATTCTAAAATTAACAGAGCTATCTTAGAGGAATGGGTGATTGTCAGATGTATTGGGTTGACCAAAAAGTTCTTTTGGGTTTTCTGTAACATCTTACAGAAAAGAGCAAACAAACAATTTTAGCCAATCCAGTAGATAATTATAATGGGATTTCTGGTCCCCTTACTGCATCTGCTGGTGAGATTGATCTGCCATCTCTGTTCTTCACGTTAGCAAAGTATTTATTATTCCAGTCAGCAACCCTAGATGATTGTTGTAGTTGGAACAATAGAGCACAGTCCTGATTGCGTTAAATCACACATCCACAGCCATAATGTGTTTGGCAAAGTCAAGAATCAAATCACTAGAACTAGCTACTAATACAAGTTTGACAAATATGTCAAATGACATATACAGGCATAAGATCCATGCATAAGGAGTGATATTCAAAATGTTTAGCTTTGGGTATGCTGCTGCTGCTAAGTTGCTTTAGTCGTGTCCGACTCTGTGTGACCCCATAGTTGGCAGCCCACCAACCTCCCCTGTACCTGAGATTCTCCAGGCAAGAACACTGGAGTGGGTTGCCATTTCCTTCTCCAGTGCAGGAAAGTGAAAAGTGAATGTGAAGTCGCTCAGTCGTGTCCGACTCTTAGCGACCCCATAGACTGCAGCCACAAATCTCCTCCGTCCGTGGGATTTTCCAGGCATGAGTACTGGAGTGGGGTGACATTGCCTTCTCCGTTAGCAATGGGTATAACACAGGCATTATAAACAAACCAGCATGGTTATGCTGCAAAGCTGAATATCAACTCTGGATGCACTGGTGAAACATGATTTGTTCATTCAGCATTCACCGTCCATGAGTCCCCATCCTGGGGCAGCCACCATGCTGGATGATGGGTGCCAAACATGGACTTGCATCATCAAGAACCTCATAGCTACTAGAAAGCAGAGAAGGAGAAGACAGTCATTGATGACGACACAGTGATATAAGTACCATGCTGGAAGCACATGCCGGAAGTCACAGGCTTAGATAGCAAAGGTACAGAAAAGAAGTCCCTTGGCTCAGTCTCAGCTGGAATAAGAAGATGCAGTGTTGTTTTAAGCTTGAATTCAGCCCTGAGTCTAAGTAAGTGGGAATTACTCAGACTTTGTTAAAGGGGAAGGTATTTCCTATAGAGAGGACAGCCTGAGCCAAGTCACCATGAGTGAGAATCAGTTCAGTTCAGTTCAGTCACTCAGTCGTGTCCAGCTCTTTGTGACCCCATGAATCGCAGCACGCCAGGCCTCCCTGTCCATCACCAACTCCTGGAATTCACTCAAACTCACATCCATCGAGTCAGTGATGCCGTCCAGCCATCTCATCCTCTTGTCATCCCCTTCTCCTCCTGCCCCCAGTCCCTCCCAGCATCAGAGTCTTTTCCAATGAGTCAACTCTTCTCATGAGGTGGCCAAAGTACTGGAGATTCAGCTTCAACATTAGCCCTTCCAAAGAACACCCAGGGTTGATCTCCTTCAGAATGGACTGGTTGGATTTCCTTGCAGTCCAAGGGATTCTCAGGAGTCTTCTCCAACACCACAGTTCAAAAGCATCAATTCTTCGGCGCTCAGCTTTCTTCACAGTCCAACTCTCACATCCATACATGGCCACTGGAAAAACCATGGCCTTGACTAGATGGACCTTGGTTGGGAAAGTAATGTCTCTGCCTTTGAATATGCTATCTAGGTTGGTCATAACTTTCCTTCCAAAGAGTAAGTGTCTTTTAATTTCATGGCTGCAATCACCATCTGCAGTGATCTTGGAGCCCCCCAAAATAAAGTCTGACACTGTTTCCACTGTTTCCCCATCTATTTCCCATGAAGTGATGGGACCGGATGCCATGATCTTAGTTTTTGGAATGTTGAGCTTTAAGCCAACTTTTTCACTCTCCTCTTTCCCTTTCATCAAGAGGCTTTTTAGTTCTTCACTTTCTGCCATAAGGATGGTGTCATCTGCATGTCTGAGGTTACTGATATTTATCTCGGTAATCTTGATTCTAGCTTGTGCTTCATCCAGCCCAGAATTTCTCATGATGTACTCTGCATATAAGTTAAATAATGAGAGTGACAATATACAGCCTTGATGTATACCTTTCCCGATTTGGAACCAGTCTGTTGTTCCATGTCCAGTTCTAACTGTTGCTTCATGACCTGCATACAGATTTATCAGGAGGCAGGTCAGGTGGTCTGGTATTCCCATCTCTTTCAGAATTTTCCACAGTTTGTTATGATCCACACAGTCAAAGGCTTTGGCATAGTCAACAAAACAGAAGTAGATATTTTTCTGGAACTAGCTTTTTTGAAGCTCCAACAGATGTTGGCAATTTGATCTCTGGTTCCTCTGCCTTTTCTAAATCCAGCTTGAACATCTGGAAGTTCACAGTTCACATATTGTTGGAGCCTGGCTTGGAGAATTTTGAGCATTACTTTTATAGTGTGTCAGATGAGTGCAATTGTGTGGTGGTTTGAGCATTCTTTGGCATTGCCTTTCTTTGGGATTGGAATGAAAACTGACCTTTTTCCAGTCCTGTGGTCACTGCTGAGTTTTCCAAATTTGCTGGCATATTGAGTATAGCACTTTAACAGCATCATATTTTAGGATTTGAAATAACTCAACTGGAATTCTATCACCTCCACTAGCTTTGTTTGTAGTGATGCTTCTTAAGGCCCACTTGACTTCACATTCCAGGATGTGTGGCTCTAGGTGAGTGATCACACCATCATGATTATCTGGGTCATGAAGATCTTTTTTGTATAGATCTTCTGTGTATTCTTGCCACCTCTTCTTAATATCTTCTGCTTCTGTTAGGTTCATACCATTTCTGTCCTTTATTGTGCCCATCTTTGCATGAAATGTTCCCCTGATATCTCTAATTTTCTTGAAGAGATCTTTAGTCTTTCCCATTCTATTGTTTTCCTCTATTTCTTTGCATTGATCAACGAGGAAGTCTTTCTTATCTCTCCTTGCTATTCTTTGGAACTCTGCATTCAAGTGGATATATCTTTCCTTTTCTCCTTTGCTTTTTGCTTCTCTTCTTTTTCAGCTATTTGTAAGGCCTTCTCAGACAACCATTTTGCCTTTGTGCATTTCTTTTTCTTGGGGATGTTCTTGATCCCTCTCTCCTGTACACTGTCATGAACCTCCGTCCATAGTTCTTCAGACATTGTGTCTATCAGATCTAATCCCTTGAATCTATTTCTCACTTCCACTGTATAATCATAAGGAATTTGATTTAGGTCATACTTGAATGGTCTAGCAATTTTCCCTACTTTATTCAACTTAAGTCTGAATTTGGCAATAAGGAGTTCATGATCTGAGCCACAGTCAGCTCCTGGTCTTGTTTTTGCTGCCTGTATAGAGCTCCTCTACCTTTGGCTGTAAAGAATATAATATCTGATTTCAGTATTGACCATCTGGTGATGTTCGTGTATAGAGTCTTCTCTTGTGTTGTTGGAAGATGGTGTTTGCTATGGCCAGAGCATTCTCTTGGCAAAACTCTGTTATCCTCTGCCCTGCTTCATTCTGTACTCCAAGGACAATTTACCTGTTACTCCAAGTATTTCTTGACTTCCTACTTTTGCGTTCCTACTACTATTACTAAGTTGCTTCCGTCGTGTCCGACTCTGTGTCACCCCATAGACAGCAGCCCACCAGGCTCCCCCATCCCTGGGATTCTCCAGGCAAGAACACTGGAGTGGGTTGCCATTTCCTTCTCCAATGCATGAAAGTGAAAAGTGAAAGTGAAGTCGCTCAGTCGTGTCTGACTCCTAGCGACCCCATTGACTGCAGCCCAGCAGGGCCCTCCGTTCATGGGATTTTCCAGGCAAGAGTACTGGAGTGGGTTGCCATTGCCTTCTCTGACTTTTGCGTTCCAGTCCTCTATAATGAAAAGGACATCTTTTGGGGGTGTTAGTTCTAGAAAGTCTTGTAGGTCTTCATAGAACTGTTCAACTTCAGCTTCTTCAGCATTACCGGTCAGGGCATAGACTTGGATTATTGTGATACTGAATGGTTTGCCTTGGAAATGAACAGAGATCATTCTGTCATTTTTGAGATTACATCCAAGTACTGCTTTTCAGACTCTTTTGTTGACTATGATGGCTACTATATTTTTTCTAAGGGATTCTTCCCCACAGTAGTAGATATAATGGTCATCTGCATTAAAGTCACTGATTCCAGTCCATTTTAGTTCACTGATTTCTAACGTCAATGTTCACTCTTGCCATCTCCTGTTTGACCACTTCCAACTTACCTTGATTCGTGGACCTAACATTGAGGTTCCTATGCAATACTGCTCTTTACAGCATCTGACTTTATTTGCATCACCAGTTACATGCACAACTGGGTGTTGTTTTTTCTTTGGCTCCATCACTTCATTCTTTCTGGAGTTAGTTCTTCACTGATCTCCAGTAGCATATTGGGCACCTACTGACCTGGGCAGTTCATCTTTCAGTGTCCTATCATTTTGCCTTTTCATGCTGTTCATGGGATTCTCAAGCCAAGAATACTGAAGTGGTTTGCTATTCCCTTCTCCAGTGGACCACATTTTGTCAGAACTCTCCACCATGACCCGCCCATCTTGACATGACTCATAGTTTCATTGAGTTAGACAACGCTGTGGTCCATGTGATCAGATTGGTTAGTTTTCTGTGATTGTGGTTTTCAGTCTGTCTGCGCTCTGATGGGATGGGAATACCAGACCACCTGACCTGCCTCTTGAGAAACCTATATGTAGGTCAGCAAGCAACAGTTAGAATTGGACATGGAACAACAGACTGGTTCCCAATAGGAAAAGGAGTATGTCAAGGCTGTATATTGTCACCCTGCTTATTTAACTTCTATGCAGAGTACATCATGAGAAACGCTAGGCTGGAAGAAGCACAAGCTGGAATCAAGACTGGTGGGAGAAATATCAATAACCTCAGATGACACCACCCTTATGGCAGAAAGTGAAGAAGAACTAAAGAGCCTCTTGATGAAAGGGAAAGAGGAGAGTGAAAAAGTTGGCTTAAAGCTCAACATTCAGAAAACTAAGATCATATCACCTGGTCCCATTATTTCATGGGGAAAAAAATTGGGAAACAGTGGAAACAGTGTCAGACTTTATTTCTGGGGGCTCCAAAATCACTGCAGATGGTGACTGCAGCCATGAAATTAAAAGACGCCTACTCCTTAGAAGGAAAGTTATAACCAACCTAGATAGCATCTTAAAAAGCAGAGACATTACTTTGCAAACAAAGGTCCATCTAATCAAGGCTATGTATTTTCCAGTGGTCATGTATGGATGTGAGATATGGACTGTGAAGAAAGCTGAGCACCGAAGAATGGATGCTTTTGAACTGTGGTGTTAGAGAAGACTCTTGAGAGTCCCTTGGACTGCAAGGAGATCCAACCAGTCCATTCTGAAGGAGATCAACCCTGGGATTTCTTTGGAAGGAATGATGCTAAAGCTGAAATTCCAATATTTTGGCCACCTCATGTGAAGAGTTGACTCATTGGAAAAGACTCTGATGCTGGGAGGGATTGGGGGCAGGAGGAGAAGGGGATGACAGAGGATGAGATAGCTGGATGGCATAACCGACTTGATGGGCATGAGTTTGAGTGAACTTGGGGAGTTGGTGATGGACAGGGAGGCCTGGTGTGCTGTGTTTCATGGGGCCGCAAAGAGTCGGACAGGACTGAGTGACTGAACTGAACTGAACTGAACTACGCTCTGATGGAGAAGGATAAGAGGCTTATAGAAACTTCCCCATGGAAGAGACTGACTGAGGGGGAAACTGGATCTTGTTCTGATGGGCGGGGCCATGCTCAGTTCAGTTCAGTTCAGTTCAGTCGCTCAGTCATGTCCGACTCTTTGCGACCCCATGAATCGCAGAACACCAGGCCTCCCTGTCCATCACCAACTCCTGGAGTTCACTCAGACTCACGTGCATCGAGTCAGTGATGCCATCCAGCCATCTTATCCTCTGTCGTTCCCTTCTCCTCCTGCCCCCAGTCCCTCCCAGCATCAGAGTCTTTTCCAATGAGTCAACTCTTTGCATGAGGTGGCCAAAGTACTGGAGTTTCAGTTTTAGCATCATTCCTTCTAAAAGAACACCCAGGGCTGATCTCCTTTAGTATGGACTGGTTGGATCTCCTTGCAGTCCAAGGGACTCTCAAGAGTCTTCTCCAACATCACAGTTCAAAAGCATCAATTCTTCGGTGCTCAGCTTTCTTCACAGTCCAACTCTCACATCCATACATGGCCACAGGTAAAACCATAGCCTTGACTAGATGGACCTTAGTTGGCAAAGTAATGTCTCTGCTTTTGAATATTCTATCTAGGTTGGTCATAACTTTTCTTCCAAGGAGTAAGCATTTTTAAATTTAATGGCTGCAATCACCATCTGCAGTGATTTTGGAGCCCCAAATAATAAAGTCTGACACTGTTTCCACTGTTTCCCCATCTATTTCTCATGAAGTGATGGGACCGGATGCCATGATCTTTGTTTTCTGAATGTTGAGGTTTACGCCAACTTTTTCACTCTCCGCTTTCACTTTCATCAAGAGGCTTTTTAGTTTCTCTTCACTTTCAGCCATAAGGGTGGTGTCATCTGCATATCTGAAGTTATTGATATTTCTCCCGGCAATCTTGATTCCAGCTTGTGTTTCTTCCAGTCCAGCATTTCTCATCATGTACTCTGCATATAAGTTAAATAAGCTGGGTGACAATATACAGCCTTGATGTACTCCTTTTCCTGTTGGGAACCAGTCTGTTTTTCCATGTCCAGTTCTGACTGTTGCTTCCTGACCTGCATACAGGTTTCTCAAGAGGCAGGTCAGGTGGTCTGGTATTCCCATCTCTTTGAGAATTTTCCACAGTTGATTGTGATCCACACAGTCAAAGGCTTTGGCATAGTCAATAAAGCAGAAATAGATGTTTTTGTGGAACTCTCTTGCTTTTTCCATGATCCAGCAGATGTTGGCAAATTGATCTCCAGTTCCTCTGCCTTATCTAAAACCAGCTTGAAAATCTGGAAGTTCACGGTTCACATATTGCTGAAGCCTGGCTTGCAGTATTTTGAACATTATTTTGCTAGCATGTGAGATGAGTGCAATTGTGTGGTAGTTTGAGCATTCTTTGGTATTGCCTTTCTTTGGGATTGGAATGAAAACTGACCTTTCCCAGTCTTGTGGCCACTGCTGAGTTTTCCAAATTTGCCTGCATATTGAGTGCAGCACTTTTACAGCATCATCTTTCAGGATTTGAAACAGCTCAACTGAAATTCCATCACTTCCACTAGGTTTGTTTGTAGTGATGCTTTCCAAGGCCCACTTGACTTCACTTTCCAGGATGTCTGGTTCTAGATTAGTGATCAAACCATGATGATTATCTGGGTCGTGAAGATCTTTTTTGTACAGTTCTTCCATGTATTCTTGCCATCTCTTCTTAATATCTTCTGCTTCTGTTAGGTCCATACCATTTCTGTCCTTTATCGAGCCCATCTTTGCATGAAATGTTCCCCTGGTATCTCTAATTTTCTTGAAGAGATCTCTAGTCTTTCCCATTCTGTTCTTTTCCTCTATTTCTTTGCATTGATCGCTGAGGAAGGCTTTCTTATCTCTTCTTGCTATTCTCTGGAACTCTGCATTCAGATGCTTATATCTTTCCTTTTCTCTTTTGCTTTTCACCTCTCTTCTTTTCATAGCTATTTGTAAGGCCTCCGCAGACAGCCATTTTGCTTCTTTGCATTTCTTTTCCATGGGGATGGTCTTGATCCCTGTCTCCTGTACAATGTCACAAACCTCATTCCATAGTTCATCAGGCACTCTATCTATCAGATCTAGGCCCTTAAATCTATTTCTCACTTCCACTGTATAATCATAAGGGATTTGATTTAGGTCATACCTGAATGGTCTAGCGGTTTTCCCTACTTTACCCTGTGTCAGAGGTCAGGGGCTGCTGGGAGAAGCCACCTCTCGCCTGAGGCCAGGGGCGGTGGCCAGAAGGAGCAACCCGAGGAGCAGTGGCTGCATGGGCATAGGAAGGCCTAGAGGAGCTATCCCACGTTGAAGGTCAGGAAGGGCAGTGGTAAGGAGATACCCCTCATCCAAGGTAAGGAGCAGTGGCTGTGCTTTGCTGGAGCAGCTGTGAAGAGATACCCCATGCCCAAGGTAAGAGAAACCCAAGTAAGATGGGAGGTGTTGCAAGAGGGCATCAGAAGGCAGACACACTGAAACCATACTCATAGAAAACTAGTCAATCTAATCACACTAGGACCACAGCCTTGTCTAACTCAGTGAAACCAAGCCATGCCCACGGGGCAACCCAAGACGGGCGGGTCATGGTGGAGAGGTCTGACAGAATGTGGTCCACTGGAGAAGGGAATGGCAAACCACTTCAGTATTCTTGCCTTGAGAACCCCATGAACAGTATGAAAAGGCAAAATGATAGGATACTGAAAGAGGAACTCACCAGGTTGGTAGGTGCCCAATATGCTACTGGAGATCAGTGGAGAAATAATTCCAGAAAGAATGAAGGGATGAAGCCAAAGCAAAAACAATACCCAGCTGTGGATGTGACTGGAGATAGAAGCAAGGTCCGATGCTGTAAAAAGCAATATTGCATAGGAACCTGGAATGTCAGGTCCATGAATCAAGGCAAATTGGAAGTGGTCAAACAAGAAATGGCAAGAGTGAACGTTGACATTCTAGGAATCAGCAAACTAAAATGGACTGGAATGGATGAATTTAACTCAGGTGACCATTATATCTACTACTGCGGGCAGGACTCCCTTAGAAGAAATGGAGTAGCCATCATGGTCAACAAAAGAGTCCGAAATGCAGACTTTTACCTTGAGGAAGGTCGTCCTGGGAAGAGGCAGACATTCCACTGGGCAGGCACATTAAACGACTGATGACAAAGTAAGGTGAACACATGTGTTTCATCTTCTTCAGCATTCAGCATTTGTAGAATTATATGAGGCGGAATACAGAGATCATTCTTTATCATCTGAATACAGTATAGGTTTAGAAAAGGGCATGGACTGTGGAATCACAGTGACGTGTAAACAGATACAGCTTCCATAGCTTATTAGCTGTGGAATTGTTAGCCTGACTCTAAATGTCTTTGTCTTTAAAACAGAGATAATTCCCCAATCCCTCAGCACGTAAAGGATCCGCCTGCAATGCCGGAGACATGGGTTGAATCCCTGGGTTGGGAAAATCCCCTGGAGGAGCAAATGGCAATCAACTCCAGGATTCTTGCCTGGAAAAGCCCACGGCAGACTACAGTCTATAGAGTCTCAAAGAGTAGGACAGGGCTGAGCATACACGTACATACAAAAATAAATTGAGAGGCTGTTACGCACCTAGCCGTGGACCTGCCATGTTAGTAGTAATTATCTTTACAAAGTAGAGGCTCTTAGACAACTTTGAGGTTTAGAACCAAGACCTCAGAAGAATTAACTCTATCTGCTATAGTAGAGACAGATAGAGGACTTGAGACTGTTGACAGTTTAGGACTTGAGATTTAACTCTTGTGCTGTCATTTCCCCTGGGCAGTATGAAGTGGAAGGGAAATATAAACTCACCACTGGCCTTTTTATGTCATTACCACCCTGGGGCAAGCTTGTGGGTCAGTGCTACAAGGTTTGGTTGATAGTTATTGTAGCTTTCACTTTCACCATGAAATTATTTCATGTTTTAAACTCATTAGACAAACTGGATATTCTTTTTCCTTTTTGTAAAAGTTTTTTATTTTATGTTGGGGTGTAGCTGATGAACAATGTTGAGATAGTTTCAGGTGCACAGCAGAGTCGCTTAGCCATACATAATATACTGTGCTGTGCTTAGTGGCTCAGGTGTGTTTGACTCTTTGCGACCCCATGGACTGTAGCCCACCAGGCCCCTCTGTTCATGAGGTTTCTCCTGGCAAGAACACTGAAGTGGGTTGCTATGCCCTCCTCCAGGGAATCTTCCCAATCCAGAGATCAAACCCAGGTCTACTGCATTGCAGGCGGATTCTTTACTGTCTGAGCCTACATATATCCAGTTCAGTTCAGTTCAGTTGCACAGTCTGTCTGACTCTTTGCAACCCCATGAACCGCAGCACACCAGGCCTCCCTGTCCATCACCAACTCCTGGAGTTCACTCAGATTCACGTCCATTAAGTCAGTGATGTCATCCAGCCATCTCATCCTCTGTCGTCCCCTTCTCCTCCTGCCCCCAATCTCTCCCAGAATCAAAGTCTTTTCCAATGAGTCAACTCTTCCCATGAGGTGGCCAAAGTACTGGAGTTTTAGCTTTAGCATCATTCCTTCCAAAGAAATCCCAGGGCTGATCTCCTTCAAAATGGACTGGTTGGATCTCCTTGCAGTCCAAGGGACTCTCAAGAGTCTTCTCCAACACCACAGTTCAAAGGCATCAATTCTTCGGTGCTCAGCCTTCTTCACAGTTCAACTCTCACATCCATATATGACTACTGGAAAAACCATAGCCTTGACTAGATGGACCTTAGTTGGCAAAGTAATGTTTGTGCTTTTGAATATACTATCTAGGTTGGTCATAACTTTTCTTCCAAGGAGTAAGCGTCTTTTAATTTCATGGCTGCAGTCACCATATATCCATATATCTATTCTCCCCCAAACTCCCCTCCCACCCATCCAACAAACTATATTCTTTATTCACCTTAGAGAACTCAACTTTCATTCACAAAAGATATTTGTAGCTATGTTACCAAATCAGAGTAATGCTTGCTACACTTGTTTTATGTGTTCCTGTAATTTGTGTGTTTTCTTAGAGAGGACAGAGGGAAGAACGGGAGACAAATTGACAATTTTGAGGCCTTTGAAGGCACTGGATTTGTTTTTTTACTATTTACCATATAAAAGTGATTATATTAAATTGAAATTAAATGCATTGTTATGGGGCATTTATGACGTCTCATTGAAAGAATTGCTGTGAATCCTTTAGAGAGCACTGATTTGCAACCATCAGCCTCTGTCGTGAATACAACCTCCAGAATGGTACTTAGCAGCTAATTAAACCAAAAAGACAAATACGAGGCTTTCACATTTTTAATTTAAAAGCTTCTAAATATAGTCATTGTTATAGTGCTACCAAAGTATGGTACAGCAGTCTGCATTTTAAACCTCTTAATCTCATTGTCATAATTAATTTAATGAATAAAAAGGTCTGTGCTGGGGTTAGGAGGTATGCTATTTGTTTGTTTGTTTGTTTGTTTTAACTTGAGAATGGTGCTGGTTGCCTTTGCAATTAAATGATATTTCAGTGTGATTTTTCTCTCAGATGAATCATTAATTTACTTATGTTAGTAAATTTTGTCCAAATATGATTTAGACCTCAAAAAGTTCCACTGGAAACACTCTTGCCAGCTGTAATTTAAAATCCCCTTTTATTTCTGCCTTATAATTTTTAAAGATGATAAAATCAGACGTCGAGTGGTCTTGAATCTCACTGAGTTATTTGTGGATGCTCTGTTATTCATCCATCTGAATGCAGCATTTCTTTCAGGAACACTATTTCATTGGCGAGGAAACATGAGTTAGACATTAGCAGTCATAATGTCTTCAAAGCCTGGCTGCTTCCTCAGATTATATATGACCTTGAGCTAGTCCTTCAGTCTCTGAGTTTTGAAAGGGGGAATCATGGTTCCATCCCCACCTAACAGAATTGCTGTGGGTGATACTCAGAGCCAGGGAATGTTGGAGCAGAAAGGAAGCAGGATGAACATCTAATACAACTCCTTCATCTGTAGGTGAGTAAACTAACATCCAGAGGTAATGAATCATCCGTGCCCCCACTTAGTGCAGAAAATAGATGTGCTGCTGTATTTGGGCTCCAAACCCAGTACAAATCCCTCAGTTCAGTTCAGTTCAGTCAGTCAGTTGTGTCTGACTCTTTTTGACCCCATGGACTGCAGCACGCCAGGCCTCCCTGTCTATTACCAACTCCCGGAGTTTACTCAAACTCATGTCCGTTGAGTCGGTTATGCCATCCAACCATCTCATCCTCTGTCTTCCCCTTCTCCTCCCACCTTCAATCTTTCCCAGCATCAGGGTCTTTTCCAATGAGTCAGTTCTTTCCATCAGGTGGCCAAAGTATTGGAGTTTCAGCATCAGCATCAGTCCTTCCAATGAATATTCAGGACTGATGTCCTTTAGGATGGACTGGTTGGATCTCCTTGCAGTCCAAGGGACTCTCAACAGTGTTTTCCAATACCACAGTTCAAAAGCGTCAATTCTTTGGTGCTCAGCTTTCTTTTTAGTCCAACTCTCACATCCATACATGACTACAGATCCCTACACCAAAACTATCTATTCAAGATCTAAGATTATATTGAAATTACGGGGGAGCACCTGTTTAAAAAAAAAGTAGGAGAATAATTTATGTCATCTAGAATTTCTGTCTACTTCTTTGCTTCAACACAAGATGCTTAGAACACTGAGCTTTTAGTTTATATTTCCTTTGGATGCTTGCTGTCACTTAGAATCAGTGTTTGGTGTATAAAGGGACAAATAACAAAGTGTTTAATAAACTAATAGCCTGTGCAGTTAAATCAGGATGATGTCTTTATTGGGTTTTTAAAAATCCCATTAGGAAGATCGAAGTTTTAAATAACCTTCTGAAACCTTAGTTCATTTGTTAATACTAAGACTGTTTTTGAAGAAAATGAAGTGCCCTCAGGCTCCCTCGCAACATATACTGCAAAGATCTTTTAAAGCTAATCAAGAGTGGATAACATAACATGTCCTAGATTCCAGGACAACTCTTTTAAAAAAAAATTATTTTCTAAATTTTGTATTGGGGTATAGTTAATTTAAGCTGGCTTAAAACTCAACATTCAAAAAACTAAGATCATGGCATCTGGTCCCATCACTTCAGGGCAAATAGAAGGGGGAAAAGTGCAAACAGTCACAGATTTTATTTTCTTGGGCTCAAAAATCAACTGCAGATAGTGACTGCCACCATGAAATTGAAAGATGCATGCTCCTTGGAAGAAAAGCTATGACAAACCTAGACAGTGTGTTAAAAAGCAGAGACATAACTTTGCCAGCAAAGGTCTGACTAGGCAAAGCTATGGTTTTTCCAATAGTCATGTACAAATGTGAGAGTTGGAGCATAAAGGCTGAGTACCAAAGAATTGATGATTTTAAACTGTGGTGTTGGAGAAGACTCTTGAGAGTCCCTTGGACTGCAAGGAGGTCCAACTGGTTAATCCTAAAGGAAATCAACCCCGAATATTCACTGGAAGGACTGATGTTGAAGCTGAAGCTTCAATACTGTGGCCACCTGATATGAAGAGCCAACTCATTGGAAAAGACCCTGAGGCTGGGAAAGATTGAGGGCAGGAGGAGAAGGGAGCGGCACAGGTTGAGATGGTTGGATATCATCATGGACTCAATGGACATGCGTTTGAGCAAACTTCAGGAGATAATGAAGGATGGGAAAGCCCGGTGCGTTGCAGTCCATACGACTGACATGACTTAGCGACTGAACAACATAGCCAATTAACAATGTTGTGATAATTTCAGGTGAACACTGAAGGGACTCAGCCATGTATCCATTCTCCCCCAAACTTCCCTCCTCTCCAGGCTGCCACGAAACACTGAGCAGTTTCCTGTGCTATATGGTAGCACAATTCTTATCCAATGACTGAGGTTCATATAAGTTTTCTGAGAAACCCCAAATGTCAACATGACTGCATTCACAGTAGCCATGACGTCCGTGCTATTTAGGAATCACTTATTTTAACACAGTGAATGGGCAATACCAAGTTAAATATTAAACAATATTTAAATTAGAACATAAATATAGCTATGCATTATTCAGCACCGAGTTAAGCCAATATTCAGATCAGACAGAAGGTCACTGCCCCTCAGTAATCGTCCTCTCAGACTCAGGCAGTGCCAGTCCTTTATATAATGAAGTCAGCTGTCTGCAGAAGCAATTTGCATCTGGATAGGGAAAAGGGACACCTCCTCTGTTTCTAGCAAACGAGTTGGTGCTGGTTTGATCCCTTTCAGGGTGCACCATGATGATTAACCATGCTGCCTCCGCATATACATATTCAGAGGTGGCTTTTTCTGGGAATTTCCCTCACCAAGGAGATCATAAAGCTATCTCTTACTTGGCTCCAAAATCATGACCCCTCCACAGTGCCAGTGCAAACAGAACACAAGTTTGCTTCCTCTTATCTGACCTCTCACACTCTGCTTTGCCCTTGTTTGACTGGGAGTAGGGTCCCTGATCAAAATTAACAGCCCATCCTGAAGCTGGGCATGTTGTGTGAAACAGAGGGGGAACCCAAGGGTACGGTCTTCATGGCTTGCTGCTCACACAGTTTTCAATCAGTTTCCAAACATACCCCAGGTGTACAATCATTCCTCCAAGCTCTGATTGAGTGCCATGCATTTGTTGGAGACTCTCCCCGCCTACTTTTTAACAATGCTAGCTGGAATGATTCAGGTGATTATTGCCAGTGTTTGTGACTTTCCTAGTTAGGTTAACTTTAAGACATGGCATTAAGTATTTTGAACTCTAGATAGATGGGTTTTAAACATAAATTGTAGGCTATAGAATTTTCTTCTATAGCATGTGATCCTTAGTGAATTTGATTATGATGGTCCTCAAGTGTCACCCATAAAAATAGTAGCAGTCACAGGAATACCCAAAGAAGTTAATATTGAAGGACCAGTCTCCTGTCTTTGGAATTGTTTTCTTCTTTCTCTCTTCTCTCCTATAGAAGCAATTATGTGAGTTGCTTGTCCCCTGGGGGTGATAAGAGAGATGAATCACTTCTCTCTCTTCTTCTCCCCACACAGAGATGATGAAGCATTTGCTAACTGCCAGCTTTAAGCTCAAAAACTTTTGCAGACTTGTCTGTATGATGGTATATGCAGCATCACTTCCTCCTACTTTGGATATTGATTGAAAAGACCAATAGATCAAGAAGAGCTTATAGTTACAGAGCATTTTTTCCTGAGTTTACAAAGGACTTTCACATTAACATCTTTCTTTTTAAGCTCACAATAACCTTGTGGAATATGTTTAACAATTTGTTTATTGACAGATATTTACTTATTGAACCACTGAGCAAGATGGTGCTAGGGATACAGTCAGCATACTCATGGTATTTATAGTCTAGCAGTGGAGAACGGTATTAATGATTTATGATTAAAAAGAAATATTATAAACTGTGATTGTAACTGTGAAACAAAACTGCACATCATGTAGTAAGGGAAATCACATATAACCTGGGGGTGAGAATATCAGGAAAGAGAGAGAACAGAAGATCCAAAGAGACCAAATGTTAGGTAGAATGAAATCCTTGGACTCTCTCACTGATTCATAATCAGACTTTCCAAACACGAAAAGCAAATAGATAGCATGTGATGTTATTGTGATAGAGTTTCCTTCTTTTATAGCAGTATTTTTAATTAGTAGAAATTGGTGGGCAAGAAAGGTAATACCTATTCACCAAATAACCTGTAATGATGAATTTGTTGTAATGAAGTTGCATCTTTGAGTTTTCCTTAGAAACTCAAAATGATACCCTTGATCTGTTTCAGATAGGAACCTTCATTTGGAGTGTGATATCAGTGAAATTCTTAAAGTGTATTGAGGTATCTTGAGGTCTAGTGATTTAATGTGCAATTACATATAGTGACAATGCTGTGGTAAAACATTTTCTGACAGCACTTGTGTATTTAGACCAATTCCAAAATGCACACTGCAAACGACAGTGTACAAAACCAGTTCATAGAGGATTTGCAAGTAAAATTTGAGAATTTAAAACCGTCTCATAGTAGAAGTTCCACAGACTATGCAGTTTCATGATTTGCTCCCCGATATTGGCAGCCAAGTGTGTGTGTGTGTGTGTGTGTGTGTGTTTGCTTATGTTGAAATATTTGTTTAATCTGAAAGAAAGAAAGAATCTAATGAGCAAGGGTGTAGGAAAGTGACAGCGTATGGAAATCCAGGTCTCAGTGCTACTGGCTCTGTGAACCTGGATGAGTGTGTCTTTCTGAGTCTGCATCTCTAAAAATATTAGTTATTACAGTGATTAAATGAAAGATGGAAAACAAAACTTAGTTTTTCCTCTCAATGATTAAAGACCAAAGAAGAAGGCTTTTTCCCCTATACCATATTAGGCTTTTAGTAAGCTATTATGAGTTTAGCATTCATTAATTTATCCCAACTGTTTTTCACCAAGGCATTGGCTGACCTACCCTGGTACTAAGGAGTTGCACAGACTCATTACCAGGTGTGGTTTGCTTCTGCTTGGCAAGATTTTCTAAACTGAAGTTTAATTTATTTACAGTATTATGTTAGTTTCAGATGTACAGCAGAGTGATTCCATTTTTTTTTTACAGGACTATATTCCACTATAGATTATAAATCCCTGTGATACACAGTAAATCCTTGTTGTTTTATCTGTTTTATGTGTATTAGTTTTTATGTGTTAATCCCATACACCTAATTTGTCCCTCTCCCCTTTAGTAACCATAGTTCATTATCTATGTTTGTGAGTCTGCTTCTGTTTTGTATATAAATTCATTTGTATTATTTTTTAGACTCTACATATAAGTGATATTATATAGTGTCTATCTTTCTCTGTCAGACTTATTTCAATAAGTATAATATTTTCTAGGTCCATCCATGTTGGTGCAAATGCCAATATTTCATTCTGTTTTATGGCTGAATAATATTCCATTGTATATATATACCATATTTCCCTAAGTCCATTGTCTGTCGATGAGCATTTGGGTTGTTTCTGTGTCTTGGATGTTTAAATAATGCTGCTATGAATATTGAAGTGCATGTATCTTTTTGGATTAGTGCTTTTTCCTTGGATACATACCCAGCAGTAGAATTGCTGGATCGTATGGTATTTCTGCTAGTAAAGGAATGCTCAAAATTCTCCAAGCCAGGCTTCAGCAATAATGTGAACTGTGAATTTCCAGATGTTCAAGCTGGTTTTAGAAAAGGCAGAGGAACCAGAGATCCAACATCTGCTGGATCATGGAAAAAGCAAGAGAGTTCCACAAAAACATCTATTTCTGCTTTATTGACTATGCCAAAGCCTTTGACTGTGTGGATCACAATCAACTGTGGAAAATTCTGAAAGAGATGGGAATACCAGACCACCTGACCTGCCTCTTGAGAAATCTGTAGGCAGGTCAGGAAGCAACAGTTAGAACTGGACATGGAACGACAGACTGGTTCCCAATAGGAAAAGGAGTATGTCAAGGCTATATATTGTCACCCTGCTTATTTAACTTCTATGCAGAGTACATCATGAGAAACGCTGGGCTGGAAGAAGCACAAGCTGGAATCAAGATTGCTGGGAGAAATACCAATAACCTCAGATAACACCACCCTTATGGCAGAAAGTGAAAAACAACTAAAGAGCCTCTTGATGAAAGTGAAAGAGGAGAGTGAAAAAGTTGGCTTAAATCTCAACATTCAGAAAACAAAGATCATGGCATCTGGTTCCATCATTTTATGGGAAATAGATGGGGAAACAGTGGAAAC
Source organism: Oryx dammah (assembly GCF_014754425.2). NCBI lineage: Eukaryota > Metazoa > Chordata > Mammalia > Artiodactyla > Bovidae > Oryx > Oryx dammah. The sequence continues at coordinate 60,069,422 of NW_024070203.1, forward strand.
AGTGTCAGCCTTTATTTTGGGGGCTCCAAAATCACTGCAGATGGTGACTGCAGCCATGAAATAAAAAGACACTTACTCCTTGGAAGGAAAGTTATGACCAACCTAGATAGCATATTCAAAAGCAGAGACATTACTTTGCCAACCAACGTTCATTTAGTCAAGGCTATGGATTTTCCTCTGGTCATGTATGAATGTGAGAGTTGGACTGTGAAGAAAGTTGAGCGCCGAAGAGCTGATGCTTTTGAACTGCGGTGTTGGAGAAGACTCTTGAGAGTCCCTTGGACTGCAAGGAGATCCAACCAGTCCATCCTAAAGGAGCTCCGTCCTGCGTGTTCATTGGAAGGACTGATGCAAAAGCTGAAACTCCAATACTTTGGCCACCTCATGCGAAGAGTTGACTCATTGGAAAAGACCCTGATTCTGGGAGAGATTGGGGGCAGAAGGAGAAGGGGACGACAGAGGATGAGATGGCTGGATGGCATCACCGACTCGATGGACATGAGTTTGGATAAACTCTGGGAGTTGGTGATGGACAGGGAGGCCTGGTGTGCTGGGATTCATGGGGTCGCAAAGGGTTTGACACAACTGAGCGACTGAACTGAACTGAATGGTATTTCCATTTTAGTCTTTTAAGGAACCTCCATAGTGTTTCCCATATTGGCTATACCAATTTATATTCCCCTTAATAGGTAAGAATTTGAGAACAAAGTGGAGTGCAAAGACGGATGAGAAGACAGTTGAGTGTTGGGTAGGGAAGACACATAGCCTTGGTTTTCGCTCCACCTTCAAAAGTCCTCAGGGCATAAGAAAGGGCTTCAGATTAATCCAATCCTTTGCCTCTTTCCTCCAAAGAGACCAGTAGTACCTTGAAAAAAGGTTGGAGACTGTGTGGGCTAAGTCTTAAAGTTTATCCATGATCTGGTCCTATTTTCTCCCAGCAGATCTTCTGTTCACCTAACGTGAGCCCAGCTCCATGGTTGGATCTGCCTCATTTTATATGAGCTGACTGTACCTTTCACTGAAACCAAAATCACATGTCTACCAGCCTTTCCTGTCTGAAGAACTGAACCCTAAGACAGTCCTCATGTTGTATTCTAATCTATTAGGATTCTAATGTTACTTGATTTTCCCTTATTGCTGATATTTAGCATACTGGCCTTTCTAGCCACAGAATTGAAATGATGTTGTGGGAGGGACTATGGGCCTGGAGCCCAAAGACAATTTTTCCAGGATGTAAATATGGGAAAATTATTTTACCTCTCTGAATGTTTCTTTCTGATTTTTCAGTTCTAAAGTGGAGATAACAGGTACCTCCTAAGTTTCTCTTGAGGATTAAATGAGTTTGTGCATGTATGGTAGACACTCTGGAGCATTTAACTAGATCCGAATCTTAAGTGACCTCCCAATAAGCAGTCAGACTTTCCAGGCTGACTAGTCTGTAGTCTGTCATGTTCTGAATGATAGAATGTGTTATTTCTCCTTAAAGTCAGTATCTTAAAATAAACTTATTAAGTAATATTTTTAAATAACATAAGTAAAAATGTTTAAAAAAGTCATCCAGAGGTAGTTTTGCTGAAGTGTTTTCTCATCTTATAACTCTCTTTTTTTTTTTAACCAATCAAGTCTTTTTTAACAGAAAATTTTCAAGGCCATAAATGTTCCATGCAGAAATGATCCAATTAATTTTTATATAACCATTAATAATAAAGAAGGAACTGGTAGAATTTCTTTTGGTCTGAAATGGGAAACACTGAGCTGTTAAGATTTGTAGTGGTAGATTGTTTTTATATTGAAAAAATGCTTATTTAAAAGTCAGACTATTCAGCAAGAATTTATATATTTACACAAAGTTATCCTCAAAAACTTGCTTTGTAAAATTCTATCCTTATTCCAAACTAAATTGCTTTTAAATCTCTTGTGGATTTTTTTCTTCTAAAAAAAAAAGTTTTTAAACAGAACAAAAATATCTTAAAGTTTTAAGGTCACTTGCCAAGTCTATTAAAACAGTAAGTAGTGTTACTCTGACAAACCATTTACTGCCATCGACAACCTTTGTTATGAATGATTTCGATTATTCAAAAAGATTAAATTCAATTTCAAATGACTAAGATTTGCCAATAGTGACAGAATCCAAAAGAATATGTAAGAGAAAATATTAAAACAGACATTCCAAAACTGCTTTGAACAATGCCTTCGTTAATGGAGTAATGTCTAGTTTCCAAGTTGGACTACCCTGAAATGGACAGCACTCATGGGATTGTATGAATCATGATATTCTTGCTATTTTTTTTGAAAATCACTCTAAAGTTATAGCCCATATAATAGTTGATTTCCAATTTCAAGAAAAAAATTTCAGTCGATCATGTTATTGATCATATTAGAGAACTGAGTCCAGGGACTCCTGAAGTGAAGTGAAGTCGCTCAGTTGTGTCCGACTCTTTGCGACCCCATGGATTGTAGCCTATTATGCTCCTCCATCTATGGGGTTTTCCAGGCAAGAATGCTGGAGTGGGTTGCCATTTCCTATGCTCCTCCATCCATGGGGTTTTCCAGGCAAGAATGCTGGAGTGGGTTGCCATTTCCTTCTCCATAGGATCTTCCTGACCCAGGGATCGAACCCAGGTCTCCCGCACTGTAGGCAGACGCTTTACCATCTGAGCCACCAGGGACTCCTGAAGAATCCATCAGACTTTATTCTTGAGAGTGGTTGGGACAGAAAGGGGGACCTAGTATTGAGGAGTGCCTCCAGAACCTTTCCAATCAGGTTTCACCAAAGCAGTTCCACCTTTACCTGTATTACTTATTGTGTCTCAGTGAGAAAATTTAATTATAATATACAGTTTCATGCTTAAAACTTCTGAAAATGAATGTGTTTTTTTGCTATCCCTTTAAAGAAGTTCAAATGTCCTTGAATGCCTGAATTGAGAATCTTCACGGAGATCACTTTAAATTGTTTTTTTATCTTTCACATGGAAGATAAACAAGAATTATTTCATACCTCAAAATAAATACAATGTAATACTGACACAGATGAATCTCTCCATTTTTTATTAACATCTCAGTGGGTTAGAATAGGTTTGCCAGTCCCAACTTTCACTTCGACTACTAAGCGCTGTTGAGACTTTGGTTAACCAAGTGGCAAATGACCACTGACTAAATACAGATAGTATGTGGCTTTATGTTGGCACACGCTAGAACATCTTTTAGATGAGACTCACTTCCCATTGTAGATATGACACGGGCCTTTCTTCTAGCTCTTTACGCAGCGTCTTGGTGGTGGTTGTTTTTGGTTTTGGTCATCTTCGGCAGAAAATCGAGAGATGTCCTCTTCCAGCCATTGCTCATCAACAGTAAAAGCCACAGTTTCTAGAGCTGTCATGTGTAAAATGCTGACTGTGCCAGATCTTGGTCTTTACTCACTCCCCTTACAAGAAAACCCAGCATAATAGGCATTGTAGCAATGTGTCTTTGGTGTCTCAGCAAAGAGAAAGTCAAGATTTGTTCAGTGTTGGCTTTGTCACACCTGAAACTTATCATGAGAATCCACCTTACATAAATAGCCACAATATAGTCTTCTCCCCAATCTCCTCCTCAAACCCTCTTTCCTGGATGAGTGAGTCTTATTAACTCTAACATGAAAAGCATGGGGGCCATAAGGCATATGTTTTCTTATCCAGTTGGCAGTGGCTTAGACATGATTGTTGCTTAGTGAAAATAATGAAGTATTTGGAGGGAGAAAGATCTAGGTTCAAATCCCAACCATCTAGCTTGTAGACTCAGTGTGAGGATTAAATACCAAAAAGTACAGTTGAAAATAAATGACTGTTGATGTTACTATTTTGTTAGTAAAAATCTTCTTAAACACTCAGGAAGATGATATAATATATGTCTGAACTAGCTAAGTACATGTGGTAGTATTAGTATGCATCTGCTTTTAAACAAGCTATTTTAGTGTCAGACAAAAGCTATGATCCCCCGTAGTTCTGGTACTATTTTTTTCTTTCTTCTTCTTAAGTGTCTCTTTGCCTACTTCTGACTTGTACAGAAACTCCTTTTAGAGGAAAGAGGAGGGTAGGGCGGAGAATATGAAGAACCAATGCCAGAATAGTTTCTGTCTCACAACATTTTGAAGTTCCTTTTTTGTCTAAACCAACTGATTACTTAATAAAATTGTTTCTGAAAACTCAATTCATAGCTACCCTCTCCTAGTCTGGTAATTTAAAAAGTTTTCTCCTTCTAAATTTAGCAACTACTGTACGTTCATCAATAAAGGCAAATAGGTTTGAATGCAAAACATCATCTTATTGGGTTTATTTAATGCAAATATAAATCCACGTGAAAGTAAATCATATCTAAGCCTATAACCAATATCAGTCTGGTCTTGTGAAGGATCACCAACATGAGACACGTTTCTGATATGTTGTGTTTATTTGACATTCTGAAGATACAACTCAGTGTTGAAATAGAAAAACATTTCATCACCTTAAGTTGGTGGTTTCTTTTCCCTACTCTGTAATGCTTCATTTTTAAGACTTATTTTATAAGTTCTATTTGGACACTACATTAACCTTCAGGCCACAGAATATTGGCAAATAGTTGATTTGGTTTTTCCCATTGGCATAACTGACTTCACAGCAGCACTCCCGCCCTCTCTCTTGTTTAAATTGGCTGCAGTGTTTCTTGCTTAAGGGATTTACCAGAATGTGGCCATACCTGGGATTGAACTAAAATCAGGATAAAGAACTGGGAACGGGAAGGCTATAAACTGACCACTGGGTGGGTAACATCATTCTTTCAACTATTCAGAAAAACACACGCACGCCACAACCCTCACTTTCAGAGGTGGAAAATGAACTGAACATATGGTAAAGTTAAAAATTAATATTAATAAATGGAAAAGTTATTTCCCCAACAGACATTTCAAGCTTGTCCTCTACTGGAATGATTTATTTGACTCTCTAATCTAATGAAATGTGCTACAGGCTGAAAATTGTAAAGAACGCTCAAAGCAAGACAGCAATGGCTATTTTATTGAAGAAGTATATGGATTCAAATCCTTGTTTGAGAGATATTTACACAGTTTGCTAGAGAAAACTTTATGTCCTTCTATTCGGAGTCTCAGCTTAAATAATATATAAGAAAAATACTTAGCAACTTGAGGTCTCATTATCATTTATTTATACCTTTATTTGCACATTTATTACATTGAAATGAACTTGAGATGGAAAGGAAAATGAATCTGACCTATGGAAAAACTAGGTAAACCAAGGCAATTCTGCATGTATCTAAAGGAGTTTTATAAGAGACTGTGTCCAATGTAGCACTTGTAAACTTAACAACAAATACTATAGCTAGGCCAATTTAGACTTTCTCTATTTAGATGAGATCTCATAATGGTATGAATCTGAAAGCAATAATGAAATCATTGATTTAGTGGTTGTTAAGATGGGTAATTTCAGCCTTCACTGGATCCATCAAACATGTCCTTTTCTCCCCTTTTTTTTCTCTTTTTACATAATAATGAACAAAGATTTCAAACAAAGTAGGTAATTGTTTTTCATAATACTTTTTTCCTTGTTGTCCCAAGGGTTTTCTGTTTCATAGTCTATTGGCTAGTAACTGAAACTGATTGCTTGGTTGATATGGCAATAAAAGTGCAAAAACAAGCAGGCTCTGATCATTATTCATTAAAGGCAGTTGGATAAATGTAATGTTGGTAGCAAATATTGTCCATAAATTTAAGCTATCACTATTTAATTTATTCAACAAATGTATTTGTTTGAACCTAAAGAGCTAGGCCAGTAGTATTCAAAGTGTGGTCCAGGGATCCCTAAAAGTTCCCAAGATCCCTTTAAGAGATCTTCAATGTCAAGACTATCTTCATAATATTACAAAAAATGATGTTCATTTTTCACTCTTATTCTCCCACAACTATGCAGTGGAGTTTCCCAGAGGCTACATAATATCTAATGGCATCATCTTTCTGATGGCTAATGATATGTGTGCTTGTAGATTCTTATGTTTAACATTTTCTGTTTTGAGTACAGTAAATAATTACTGATAAATATAACCCATATACACAAAATTTCTTCGTGGGTCTTCAATAATTTAAAACACATTAAAGGGTTCTGAAACAAAATACTTTGAGAACTTTTGTGCTAGGCAACACATTAGTAAAAAAAAAAAAAGATGTTTGTCAATATAGTAGTTAAGACAGGAAGAAATCTTCTTAAATCTGTCATTTCCAGCCATCCCTTCAATCCATTTCTCATCATGTGTATTTGACTGCTGTGTTTTTAAGAGTTAAATTCTATCTGAATTCAGTGCTTTAGAATCAGCAGCTCTGTATAAACCCACATGCTGGCCTTGTGATGGTGAATGCCAAATTTGTATTTCTCAGGGGCTGTGTGTCAAAAGGAAGTCTCCATGTTAGCTTTTATGAGAATATACTACTTGATAGTGGTGACAGTTGGCCAGTTAGAGGTTACAAGATAAACACTCTTATTTCTCTAGCATGTACTCTATAGAAAACTGGCAAAGAAATCAAGGAAACGTATATATTATCATATATATTGGGCTGGCCAAAAAGTTTATTCAGATTTTTCTGTAATATCTTATGGGAAAACCTGAGCAACATTTTTGGCCCACTATGTGTGTGTGTGTATGTGTGTGTGTGTGTGTGTGTGTGTGTGAGCATTGTATCATTTTGAAAATGAAACTTAAGTCTTCATTTAAGGCTTAGTTATATTCTGCTTTCAATAAGCATTTATCAGAGATCTAGTGCATGCTAGGCATTTTGAATACACAGATAAATAAGATATGGTCTCTCAGAGAGCTCACAATTTACAACCCCAAATGCAAAGTGATATAGAAGCAGAGATGGTATTTAACTCTGCCCAGCATCACCAGGGGTTTCCCTGGTGGTTCAGATGGTAAAGAATCTGCTTGCAACAGAGGAGACCCAGGCTTGATCCCTGGGTCGGGAAGATCCCCTGGAGGAAGAAGTGGCATTCCAGTATTCTTGCCTGGGAAATCCCATGGACAGAGGAGCCTGGCAGTCCATGGGGTCTCAAAGAGTCATGCACAACTGTGCGCAGCACATTGGAAGAGGAGCATCACTAAAGAAAGTTTCAAAGAGAATGTATAATAAGAGTGGAAGATGGGAATGGTGCTCCAGGTATAGGGAATATCATTCGTGAAGACATAAATGTATTAAAATTCTCAGTATGTGCAGGGACCAGCAACAACCCATTTGAATAGGTTATATGGGTAATGGAAGGAAAAAGGTTACAAGTTTAGGCTGGGGTCAGACTGAAGAGATTTGTTAGCCATTTAAAGTGGTTTGAATTTTATTGGATCACTCAAAGAATCGTACACCTAAGGGTCCACCTGGGCCAGGCAGATAAAGTGAGAATAGAGGAGGATGTAAGCTACTTCTATTTGTTTTGTTTTCTAATTTTGAACTGTGTACCTTTCTTTGTATTTATCACAGTGATGTGCTGGAGCTGGGATGGGAGTGTTAACATCTGTTCTCAACTTTGAATTCAATGATTTCATGTTGGTCGCTTAAATCTGGCATGGTAGAAGGGTTTACACCATGGAAATGGGCAAAATGTAACAAATCAATGTGGTTCTTTTTTCCTTTTGTTATTTGTCCGTTTGCTTTTGCTGTTTGCTGTGTGTCTACTTGATGAATGTGCACAGGAATATTTGTCTGTCTTTCTAAAATTAAACAAGCAGTCATGTCCAACTCTTTGCGACCCCACGGACTATACAGTACGTGGAGTTCTCCAGGCAAGAATACTGGAGCGGGTAGTCATTCCCTTCTCCAGGAGATCTTCCCAAGCCAGGGATCGAACCCAGGTCTCTCACACTGCAGGTGGATTCTTTACCACTGAGCCACCAGGAAAGCCCAAACAAACAGCCCAGTAAGTAGTAGCTGACAAATGTGAATCTGAGTGAACTCCGGGAGATGGTGATGAACAGGGAGGCCTGGCGTGCTGCGATTCATGGGGTCGCAAAGAGTCGGACACAACTGAGCGACTGAACTGAACTGATGTGAACTGTGGTGAGCCAGTATGAATGCCCTGTCTTGTAGAGGATAGTGGCCACTTAGCTCCGGTCCAGGTGGGGCTGGGGCCGCAGGATTTCTACACGTCTCTATTTAACAAGAAAAGACAGAAATACATATATGTAAAAGGTAAAGTCTCTTGATTTTTCAGTATTAGAAACTAATTCAGTAACAGTAGTCATAATTCCCCACAAGCTAAACTTCAATCTGCTTGTGCTGGAGGCAAAGAGAAGCCATTGAGGGTTTTTAAGCAGTGGCATGATAGCATTTCTTGTTAGTAAAGGCAGGTCTGAAAGATGTGTAGAGATTGAAAAGAACAGAGGCTAACAACAGGAATGTAACAACTGAGTCATGATGTGAAGACTGACTCTGTAGCTTCAGTTAGAACAATTTCAAAGGCAAAGTCAAGGATTCCATCCCTACAGAAATGAGTTACATGGCTGTTTTCCCACCTCAGCCTACCCATTTCATTCGGCATGCTCTTTCCCAGGGTGCACTGGGGTTTGATCAACAGACTTGAGTGGGGACCAGTTTTTTCATGTTCAAGAGAAATGTCAAAGCGGTCACCCAGATGGTGGTGGGTCACTAGATTTGTTTGTATAAGGACAGCATTCATATTGATTCCATTGCTGAGATATCTTAGGAGGCAGCAAAGCAGTTGCTAACATGAAAGATGTTACCTTGATCAAGTTCATTGATGTGTTTATTTTTCAGATTTAAACCCGGATATTGGCAGATGAGTTTATCTGTACTGCACACCTGATGGCTGTATTCCAACAGAATGAAAGATTTGAAACAAAACAAAAGTGCTTTTGAGTGCTGGGCAAAGTCAATGCAAATGGGGCCTTGGCAAGGATTTCCTCAGAAAGCTGCCCAAATTCCCCTCGTTTCTTCCTTCCTTACTGGTTCGGGTAAATAAAATATTTATGATTTGGTAATAAAACCTCCGAAATACTAAGCCCTTTCATATGTCCAAAAGGTGTGGGAATCTTCAGAGGGACTGAAAATACCAGGACTTAGCCAAGGCTCTTCACTGGATGGTACCGCTCCTGAGTTCTTCCCTGATGTTGTTTTCAGTCTCCAAGAAGCCTAGATTATTATTTGATTGGAATGATACTGTCAAGGGCATACACAGTCTTTTGTTATACTTTCCTTTTGGGAAAGTATCCAGAGAATGTCTTTGCAAAGAATATCTTCATGCTGAAAATCATCTGATTTTTTGTTTTCCAATCCATAATGATGGGATTCTGTTGACTACGTGATCAATTTGGTGAGCCATATTGTATTTTTTTAAATTGCAAAACAAGCAAACAAATAGCAACTGCATTCACCACTGCCTTTTTTTTGTTGCCGTTCCCTGACCTCGTCCTAACTCTTTCTCAGCTAAACAAAAGGATCATCATCCCAGTTGCAGGGCACCTTGTGCTTCTCTGGACCTCAGTCTCCTCCAGCCTTTCAGGCTCTCAGGCACTTATTTCCATGCCTCAGTTTTCTACTGTGTAAAATGGGAACAATATAGTATCTACCTGCTGCTGCTGTTGTAAGAATTAACTGAGAATATACATGTAAAATGTTTGGCAGATTGTCTAGGATGCAGAAAATATTCTGTAAATATTCATTATTATTGTCACTATTAATATGGTGGATTTTTTTTTACTCTAGACATTAACTAATGTTAGCTAATTTAGAGACACAGTCTCTCTCTCTCACTTCAGTCTCTGCCTGGCTCCCTGCTGTTGAGGTCTCTTGGTGCACGTAAGTTCTCTATCCTTTGAGAGATGATGGGGGGATTTGATGATTTGGCCACTCCTTTCGGCTGTCCTCTCAATCTGGAATCTTCAAGCCTAGGATATTTTACTTCCAATGCCTCTTAGGTGATATTAGAACTACTCACTGCCTGATAACAGCGTGGCCTGCACCTAAGTGTGAGGCTCATTTCTTACTATATCCTGCCCCCATTTCCTGACCATTCCAGGGTCATCTCCTTTGCCTCACCTTTATTTAAACATCATTGTCGTGGCATATGTAAATCTCTGATGACTTCAAGTCTGGTGTGTGCCCTAGATTCCTGCTCTGCCCTCTCCAACAAGGGCCTGGTTGTTCTTGTTTTGAGCCCAACATTAGGCTTAGATGTATTCCCAACCACAGGAGATGGCATTGACTTGCGCTTCTGATTTCATGGAGATGGGACAGAGAGCCTGGCTCTATGAATGTGTATTACTGTTGTCTCTAAAGGAACATGAGCTAATTCTCTAGGTTAGAGATGCTCTGTTTTCACCCCCAAGTGGATGTACTTCAATACAATTCTGGCTCAAATGACCCAGAGTTAGCTTCAGATTTCATAGGTATTAAGGCTCAGTCTCCCATAAAACTGCCCTCACTTCAGATACCAGCTAAAGCTTCTGGGCTACCTGTGCTTCTGATTGACCAGCTGTACATTTGGGGATTCTTATAACCCCATCAGGATTGACATTCTAGAAAGATTTACGGGATTCTTTGAAAGCATCATACTCGTGATTGAAGTTCTATTACAAAGGGTAATGTAGGACAGGGTCTGGAAGGGTCTCAGGTGCAGAGCTTCCATGCCTGCCCCTGTGGAGTCACAGCTTATCATCCTCTCAGTACAGCAGTGTGTTCCCAACTGGGAAGTTCTTCTGAGCCTCTGCACAGAGTTTTTATTGGAGTTCTATTACATAGGCATGGCTTCCCTGGTGGCTCAATCAGGAAAAAATCTGCCTGCAATGCAGGAGACCCAGGTTTGGTCCCTAGGTCTGGAAGATGCCCTGGAGAAGGAAATGGCAACCTACTCCTGTATTCTTGCCTAGAAAGTCTCATGGACAGAGGAGCCATAGGGTCTCAAAGAGTTGGACATGACTTAGCCACTAAACTGCCACCACACATAGGCATGATCAATTAAATCATTGATCATGTGGTTGAATTCAACCTCCAGTCCCTTTTACCTCTTTGGAGGTCAAGATCAAGTGGCCCCAAAACTCCAACCATCTAATCATACGATTGGTCTTTCTGGTGACAAGTTCCTATGCCGAATCTAATTAGGTGCTCACATGAGTGAGCAAACAAAGTTACTACTATCACTAAGTAAATTCCAATTTCAACGAAGCTCTGGGCTGGGGTCAAAAACCAGATATACTTCATTGTATCAGAGAGAGCATTTAAATTTTCCTAAGAATAGTGCCAATAAAATTTACTTTCTTGGGCTCCAGAATCACTGTGGACAGTGACTGCAGCCATGAAATTAAAAGACGCTTGTTCCTTGGAAGAAAGGCTATGGATAATCCTCGACAGCGTATTTAAAAGTAGATTCATTGGACATGAGTTTGAGCAAACTGGAGAGAGTGAAGGACATAGAAGCCTGGCATGTTGCATTCCCAGGGGTCACAAAGAGTCGGACATGGCTGAGTGACTGAACAACAAAGAATTGTACCTTCTGCTTAAAAATATATATATATATATATGTATATATATATATAATTTTCTACTATACAACCCAAGCAGTACCTTCATTCTCCTTTAACTTAGTGAGTTTCCAGCTTCCAAATATTTACCTTTACCTCCTCTACTCAAGATTATTTGGCTCAGTTTTCCAGGAGGATGACCTTCAGTCCTTCCAGTTCTTGTTCACTGGTTCTTCTGCGCAGGGACTGTTAGATTTTCTTGTGAATGAGAAACACGGCAGACTGTTTAGGGAGCTCCTCGTTTCCCAGACACATGCAGGTTAGGATCCCTCTGGGGAGACTTGCTACTCAGGCAGAACTTCTCTTTGTAGCAAGGTCTTCCGTTCCCCTGCAGATATACTACTAGGCAATGTCAAGGTGCCAGCCAGGGAAACCTGACTCAAATCTCAGAGGCTGAGCTGGAACCCTGTATACCAGTGTGCTCATCCATGGACACGACAACAGGATTCACAGATATTCCTTGTTCACCCTTCAAAATTCAGGTTGTCTTATTTCTTCCATGGAGTTAGAAAAAATAAATCCATTTGCAGTTTCTAATATCATGTGCTTATTTCACTAATCCAGGACAAACAGGACACGTTTTTAGAAAATTAGCATCCAAGAGAACTGTTGATTTCTTTGGAATTTGAAATCTAGTTGCAGGTTTTAAAAATTCATTTGTGTCAGTTCAGATCTAGCGACACATCTGAATTTTCCAAGAACCTCAGTTGCCTTTTGCTAAGCAAATGCTATTCTCTAACTCCAGAAGAATTAGTAACCTCATGTGTTGAGCATTTAATTTTGAAAACACTTTATTTACTTTGGTCTTCTATAAGATCAGGTTGACATATGAATGTTTAATCCAGCATTTAAAACAAGCATAAATAACAGGGACTTTACACGTATTGTATCTATTTACACTCCTGGGCTTCTTTTTCAAATTTCTTACACTAGAACATCTAATAAAGGTCATTTAGGACATACTTTATATTTTAATACTTTAGCCTTAGTTCTCAAGATGGTTTTTGAAAATCATACAGAAGGCATTATGTAACTCTGTGGTGATATAAGCAGATGTTTTTTATATATTGCTTAATTCTATTATATATTTGTATAACTGTAGAGTTAAGTGGAATTAGCCTGTAAAATTTCAGTAACACTTGTGCAGTTCTTTCTATTTTTTCTTCTTGTTTTTTAAAATACAAAAAAAAAAAAATGAGTGGGGGAAAATACTCTGGGTTTTCAACACTGAGGTCATAGTTGTATAACACCAAACAAAAATGAGGACATAAGACATACTAAGAATGAACTCTTAAAAAATTTTCTGGAGTAACTAAATCACAGAGCTGAAAAATCTTAGAGTTGGAAGAGTCTCCTGGGCTTTTCACTAAATAGAGAAATTTCTTCTGTAACAAGATCAAACCAGTCTCAAACTTCTATTTGCCTCTGACAAGAAAGATGCCAACTGAATAAATTGAAATATATATATATATATATATGTCTTTTAAGTTAGAAATTTATTATTAATTTTAGTTTTTCTAGTTGATGAGCCTCTTGTTCAAAGGCTAGAATATTTTCATTAATACAGTTTTAGAATAACTATTTTTGTCTAGAAGAAATGTGTATGTTTGATTTTTTTTCTTGCATTTAAAGTGGCTGCTCATATCAAATATGGCCCTAGTGAGATCTGAACCTAAAGTTTTTAAGAAAAATGATTCCTGTACATCTATCACTATTTATCCCTAAGTAGAAGGAATCCCTAATAGCTCAGTTGGTAAAGAATCCTTCTGCAATGCAGGAGACCCTGGTTCGATTCCTGGGTTGGGAAGATCCCCTGGAGAAGGGATAGGCTACCCGCTCCAGTATTCTTGGGCTTCTCTTGTATCTCAGCTGGTAAAGAGTCCAACTGCCATGTCAGAGACCTGGGTTCGATCCCTGGGTTGGGAAAATCCTCTGGAGAAGGGAAAGGCTATCCACTTCAGTATTCTGGCCTGGAGAATTCCATGGACTGTATAGTCCATGGGATTGCAAAGAGTCGGATGACTGAGCGACTTGCACTTTCACTAGAAAGAATCAAGTTTACACAAAATTTTGAAACCTGACATTTTTAGGACATACATGAATTTAAAGTAAAGGCAATAGATGAATCCAATGTTAAGAATAAAGTAGTACTTTTATCAAGACTGCAATTTATATATACTTTTCAGAAACACTGTGAAATGTCATGTATGCAGGGAAGACTTATCTAATAATAAAACATGATCATACAAAATCAGAAAACTCTATACAGTGATGTTTCAGTGTAGCTTAGAAATATAAGAAAGAAAAGTGCCTCCTATCATTTTAATTTCATTCTATTTCATTTGGTATATAATGATTTTATTTTATTATGTGCCATGTTGTTAGGTACTATGGAAGTTAAACTATATCTCCAAGGATAGACACTAGCAATTATTGACCATCTACGAGGAACTAAGCACTGTTAAATGTATCATATAAATGTCATATTATTCCACATTAAACAAAGTAAATCATAGGACTGGGGAACATAGTCGTAAGTGAGAGAGATATGTTTCTAACCCTGGCCTCTGGGATTGTGAAAACCTATTTGCATATTACTATGTAAGAGACAGTGTCTTTGTTCAAAAGAGACTCAAAGTCCTGTTGGTGAGAAGAACACATGAAGCCACCAGAGAAAGTTGCATTTCAGTTCAGGTACCAGTTTGAATGTATTGAGAAAGCTAGTTCATTGAAGAGAGGACTCCTTAATGAACAGCTCTTATAGTTAACTTCCGTTTACATCTCAAATTCTCTATCAAAAATCACATGTTCTTTATAACTTCTTTTTAATTAAAATTCTCAACATTATAATATTTGACAGGACAGATTGGCATGAACCCATTTTGTGGTTATGTTATATTCTTCTGATTTTACTTCCAAGTGTGTGTATGAAGCAACACGGAATCTTTTATCCACCAGAAGTTTTGCAGGAGAAAAGCAAGCAAAGCAATGAAATTGTATTTATCAAAGCAACAAGGAATTCTAGAATTACAGGCCCTTCTTAGGGTGACATGGAAAGCTTGGATGATGTGAGAAGAGATTATGGAAGTTACTTCCATCAGGAAGTCACATGTCAAGGATATGAGGAGAAGAAGAAAACGAACAGGGAAGAAAGATGAGACAGAGAATTTGGGGGTTTGGAAAAGAGAGAGTTAAGCTCAGCTCTTACCCTGACTGGAGCATTCGGGGTAGAAGGAGAAATATCTAAAGAGGTTAGTAAACTGCACTGGATCATGAGTGTCCACACATCTGTGTTAGTATTCTCCAGAGAAACAGAACCAATAGGAAATGCATGTGTGTGTGTGTGTGCATGTGTGTGTGCATGTGTGTGCATGTGTGTGTGCATGTGTGTACATGTGTGTGCATGTGCGTGCATGTGCATGTGTGCGTGTGCATGTGTGCGTGTGCGTGCGTGTGTGCATGTGCGTGTATGTGTGTGAGTGTGTGTGTATAAGCCAGAGAGTTAAGAAACTGGCTCGCGCAGTTGTGGAAGTTGACAAGTCCAAAATCTGCAGAGCAAGCTGACATGCTGGAGACTCAGGAAAGAGTTGATGTTGTAGTTGCAAGTCCAAATTCAGTCTGGTGGCAGAATTCTTCCTCCTTAGCAGACCTTCCACCTGGGCTTCCCAGGTGGTGCTAGTGGTAAAGGACCCGCCTGTCAATGCTGGAGATGCAAGAGATGCTGGTTCAATCCCTGGGTCAGGAAGATCCCCTGGAGAGGGAAATGGAAACCTACTCCAGTATTCTTGCCTGGAGAATCCCATGGACAGAGGAGCCAGATGGGCTACAGTCTATGGAATTGCAGAGTCAGACATGACTGAACCAACTTACTACATACCACATAGCAGACCTCAGTCTTTTTCTCCTAAGGCCTTCAACTGTTTAGAAGAGGCCCACCCACAAAAATGGAAGGTAATCTGCTTTATTTAAAGTATACAGATTTAAATATTAATCACATCTTAAAAAATACCTTCACTGCAATGTCTAGACTGGAGTTTATGACCAAGTATCTGGGTAACATGACCCAGTCAAGCTGACTTATTAAGTTAACAATGACAAAAGTTTTCAGATGTTCTTTGAACAGAAGTTCCTTTAGAACTTGATCTACATCAGGTACTGTTCTATGTGCTGGTGATAATGAAATGTGTAAGAGAGATAAGGTCTTACTTTTAAAGTGCCTGCTTTCTCAAAAAATTAGTTAATTCAAACATAAGCCAGATTTCCTAGTGTGAGAAAGGCAATGAAACAAGCCAGGTAGGCGATATGATGGAGTTTATAAGTTTAAATGTAAACTTATGCCTTATTTGACTGGGACCCACAAGACATGTATTTGGTTTTCCAATCCAGTGGTACACTGATGGTTCATTGAAAGGAGAGTATCACTGCACTCCGTTTCTCTCTTCCGTGGTGGGGTGTGAGTGTGAATGTGCCTGTGTGTGTTTAATGCATTCTGGTTAGGACCATTATTGATTCAGTCCCACACTTGGGGCTTCCCACTCAGTGCTTCATCTGGGTTGCTGAGAGGTCTTTCTAGAGATGACATCAGAGCTGAGATCTAAGCCTCAGGAGGTGTACTGAGCAGGACAGCCAGAGGGGCTGGAGTTCACTGACAGGGGGAGAAGCCATCAGGGTGAGCTTGGGGCTTAGCTGGAACTGGATCAAAGTTTCACTGTTATGAGCACAGTGAGAAGCAGTAATATGCCATGTCGTTGAAATGTTTTAAGTGATATCATTTATCTTATTTTTGTAGGCAATTGTTTGGGGATTGTGTGGAGAAGGGATTGCAACAGGACAAGATTAAAAGCTGAGAGGCAGGGTCCAGGTGAGAGGGTGATGACAGGAAATGAACAAGTGGAAATACTGTAGTAAATGCAATGATGCCAAATGAGAGACTTTGGGATGAGAGAAAGAGAAGAGAGATTTAAGATACTGGAGTGTATCCAGTTAATTCAGTTATCTCATTTGTCATAGTGCCAATCTAGGAACGTTAAGATATTAATGAGCTACTTTTCGAAAACTCCTCTTCACCCTTCAAACCCCAAGTCCCAAATCATAAAAGACCCAAAGACCTTTTTTTTAAAGAAATAAACTACTGCTTTTAAGGCTAAACTAACAAGGGAGAGGAGATGTTTGGATGGGCAGATATTCTGAGATCTCTTAATTGTCAAATCCATGACTCTGCGTACTCAATACATATAATGCTGGTGTGATTGATGATTTTCCATTAGGGGGAAATAAACCTATTGTATATAAATAATTTTGCCATTTTCTACTTGTGAGCTCTTACTTTTCTCTTTTTCTCTTGAAAAGTCATTTTGTTAGATCATTTTCTCAATATCAATGGAGAAAGACAGAGCCCAGTGAGAAACCATTCTTGAATTGAAAGAAGCAGAAAGAAGCATTTCTGCTCAGATGATCATTAAGCTAGTGTTTATTGTAGATGACCAATGTGTATGTCGGTGGGTGCATAGACATTACATCGGGAAATGAGAGAGAAATTCTGAGTTTTCAGCAAATACTGCAAAATTAGCTTTTCTTATTTAAAAGGCCAAGTGTTTCAAAATTATTTAGAAAATGTGAAATGTAAGGTTCTCTATAATTATTTTCCCCAGCCCACTGCCTTCCATCCATCACTAGATTATTGAAAGAGCCTCCTAGCTGGCTTCCCCATCTTAAGTGTCTTCAAATTCTTTCTTTGTTCTGCTGTACAAAGTTTTTTCCAAGAAAACAAAACATCTGGTCCTTGTCTTCAGGACAAATTCCAAACCTTATAGAAGAGGTAAACTTATGTATATTAACCTGTGGGACAGGTTTAATCCTAAGTGATTTTTGTGTATTCTTGGTTCTTCAAAGTGCATCATGAACCCCATTTCCCAGCACTATTCTATACACTCTAACTTCCAGTCTCTTCCCAATGTAATTATAGGCTATAGTCACGCAGTGTCAATTGTATGTTAATTGACAATAACGTCTTTCCAGATCGCTAAACTCAGCGCTCTTTAAGTAAAAGGGTGATGTTTTGCTTGTTTTTGTTTTCCACTGTGCTCAGCACAGTGGCTGAGAGATAGTAGAAACTTAGTAAACAAAAGTTTATCCTACGTTTTCCAGACTCCTCCTATTTTAAGAGCAGCCCTTCTGGAGGCTGCACAAGTAGTAACTGCTAACCCCTAGATATCTATTCTTCTGCTTGCTGGCTGTATGAATTTCAACAAGTTTCCTTAAATCAAGTAACTTGGCCAAATTTTGCACCTGAGTTTTTGCACAATGGGTAAGCAACTACCAGAAACAGGTAGCAATCATGAAGTGGGTTGCCATCATGAGAAACTTATATTTGTTATAAATATTAAATTAAGTAGTATGTATAAAGCCATATAGTGCCCAGCTCATATCAATGTGCCAATTACATGGTAGATGTTAGTGTGATTGTTACTTTTTTAAAGAACAAGTCAATGTTCTAGTATGTTATAAATTTAGTGAAGACATAGGTGATTTGAGCACAAAAGCATTCAAAACTTCCTTTTAAAATATAGGATAGTCACAATAATTATCCATGAATGTATTCAAAGTCTGAAAGTAAGTAGGTTGGGCTTTAGAAAAATTAGCAGGTTTAAAAAGCAAATAACATTTTAAACTTAATCTGCAAACAAAGTAGAACCTAACCATTCCCATTCATGGCTGTTGCATTGGAAAAGTCAGAACATTTTTTTTTCCAACTGGTAGATTTCTCTAAATTTATATGTAAGGTTGCCTCAGAGATCATTTTATTTTAATGGTTGTCATTATTATTATCCATTTAAATACAGAGGAATTTAGTTTGAAGAGAAACTATAACCTTTCTTTATTTTAATTCACATTCTGTACAGGAAAACCATGACTTGTAGGTTCAAAGGAGAAAGCCTTTAAAAGGGCTTGTAAAAGGCCTCATAGGCTTCTTGGACATCAAATAGCTCAGCAAAACAGCATTATGATGATTTAAATGTAAATGAATTAGAAACATATGGATGACATTCCCTTGGAAATACACATGGGTTTGGAAATTAAGGGGAAATGGCCTGACAAAATGCACTGCATTTTGCTTCACACAAAATGTTTGAATAATGGGTTGAATTTTTTTTTCCCCAAATCCTCAAGGCTATGGGTTTGTCCTATGGGTATTTTCAGAAATCTTCTGAGCCTTGAGGTTGCTTGGCTTTGAGAATTGTGTGACCTGTCAGGGCTGACTCCTGCCACCACATCTCATGTGCCCTGCTTTTCACCATGCACACGAGGGAGTAGTTATTAGAGAGAAACAGATCTTGAAAGAATGGAAGAAATGGGGGCAGGAGCAAGAGGTGTTTGGAGTTTTCTCTCTTCCTCTTTGGCTTTTCTGTTTTTCTCTTTTTTTCTCCAGCTTTCCTTTGACTCTTTCTGGCCTTAACTTCTTCCTTATTTTATCTCTTTCCCCCTTCACCTGCTTTTCTTACTGTCTTAAAGCAGAAGGATGGGTAAAAATAAGAATACTTATAAGGGAAAGCTTGTAGGAAGCTGGCGGGATGAATTATTGCAGTCTAATTTCTTTTCTTCAGAGTTATCCACCATAAGTTCCAGCAGAGAACGTTTGACAGTTGGAAAGTCTTTTTCAGTGGATCTCTTAGTTATTTACCGTGGCACAAGAAGAGATGTTAGGGTGTATTTGTTGTTTAGTTGCTAAGCTATGTCTGACTCTTTGCGATACCATGGGCTGCAACACACCAGACTTCCCTATGCTTCACTAACTTTCAGAGTTTGCTCAGATTCATGTCCATTGAGTTGGTGATGCCATCCAACGATCTCATCCTCTGTCACCCCCCTTCCCCTTCTGCTCTTAATCTTTCCCAGCACCATAGGACTTATCAAGCTGTGTTATAAGCATTTTAGAATCCCATGCAAGTAGTGTTGCCCTGATTTGACTTGTTTTTAAAAAGCAATTTATTATTATTAATCTTGATTCCAGGGATAATTAATTCATTTCCTTAAAATGAGTTTACATGTGGAATATCAGAGATCTAGGGCCAGTTCACTGCTGCCTGGTCTGGGCAAAAGCAGGTGTCGCAGTAAAAGGATCCGGCTTTTGTGTGTTTCAAAATATACTGCCTTGTGATAAGCAGCTACAGAATTGATAGTTAAATCTATCCGCGTGGATTTGCTTCCCATATGGAACTAATTGCCTCTGGAATAGCTAAAGCCAAAAGATCTCTATGATTTCAAAAGCTTCTCTTATCTTTCCTCTCGTATGGCTGTTGACAGGAGCGAAGCCCATCTATCCTCATTTATTATATTGGCCTCATCAAGTGAGGACGTGTTGATGGGAGACTGTTACAGAACCAGATGGTCCAAGTTGGTCTTTTATGTTTCCAGCATTTTCCCTCCTTGGTTTTAAAAGTCCAAATAAAGGCTGTCCTGCAAATTCTTGGGCTGTTCCCCTAGAATTTCTTCCCTTATAAGACTCAGTTCAGGCTTTCAATGGTACCTGAATAGGCCCACCTGAGGCCCAGAGCATTGGGTTTCTATGTCCTCTAACCCCCTCGTCTTGTAACGTCTCATTCCCTTTATCAGTTTTAGTGCTATTGGAGGCTAACTGAGGGACAATGAGCTTTTCTGACTGCCTGGACCCTGACAAAAGGTCCTTTCTCTTGCTCCTTAATTTTCCATCACAGTTCTTCTTCCCTGTATTTCCCAAAAAGCAGAGGCCAGAGACCTCTAAATTCTAAATCTTGACAACTAGCAATAATTTACTCTCTTTCTCTCTGATGGTGGTTTAGAAGGTCAGGGCTTGACCTGGTGTTTCTTCTGTAAACCACTGAGCAAAATAAGATAGAGATAAATAGGTACTCATCCTCACCATCCTCCTCCTTCTCTGTGGGATCATCTTCATTCAAATTTCTGTGTCAGGAATAAATGCTGTAGATGGAGGAATGAGTATGGTAGGTAGATGGATGAGCCTATTTAATCCTCTCAACCATCTGAGGAAGCAAGTATTTTTATCCATCCATACCATAGTGAAGCAAAGTGAGGCACTGGAGGATGAACTGTCTTGCAGAGCCTTCAAGTCAAGAACAAGTATACAAATTTTATAAAGGTCGAAGCGACAGGAATTTCACAACACAGTGGGTCCTCACCTGCACCTGCATCCACAGCATCTCTCTCTTCTTCCAGTTCCCAGAACAGGTAGATAAAACTCTCAGAAAGGGAACTTAAGCCACAGAAGCCTGAAATCATGGACATGGGAAATGCTGCTTGGGTAGTGAAAAATTTCTCTCTGGAACTCGTCTAGCGTGCTGCACTGGAGAAATGACTTACACTCTCTATTTTGCAGCTTCCTCATCTGTGACACTGGGTTAATAGAATGTCTTCAGTTTAAGAATGTTGTAAAGATGAATACATGGCTGTTCAGTTCAGTTCAGTTCAGTCGCTCAGTCGTGTCCAACTCTTTGTGACCCCATGAATCGCAGCATGCCAGGCCTCCCTCTCGATCACCAACTCCCGGACTTCACTCAAACTCACATCCATCGAGTTGGTGATGCCATCAAGCCATCTCATCCTCTGTCGTCCCCTTCTCCTCCTGCCCCCAATCCCTCTCAGCATCAGAGTCTTTTCCAATGAGTCAACTCTTCCCATGAGGTGGCCAAAGTACTGGAGTTTCAGCCTTACCATCATTCCTTCCAAAGAAATCCCAGGGTTGATCTCCTTCAGAATGGACTGGTGGGATCTCCTGGCAGTCCAAGGGACTCTCAAGAGTCTTCTCCAACACCACAGTTCAAAAAGCATCAATTCTTCAGCACTTAGCCTTCTTCACAGTCCAACTCTCACATCCATACATGACCACAGGAAAAACCATAGCCTTGACTAGACGGACCTTAGTCGGCAAAGTAATGTCTCTGCTTTTGAATATACTATCTAGGTTGGTCATAACTTTCCTTCCAAGGATTAAGTGTCTTTTAATTTAGTCAGCCCTATAAAGTTGGGCCAGCCGTATATTATTATCCCCCAAGGAATGTTCCCCAAAGCTAGGCAATGAATTGTCCTCACACAGGACAAATAGAGCAGTGGAGTATATTCAGTTGCCCAGTGGACATTTTCACCTTAGTAGCCCCCTCATACTCACACCAAAATGAAACCAATTTTTTTTTTCCCTTCCACCAAACCTACCAATTGTTGGGCTTCCCTGATAGTTCAGTTGTTAAAGAATCTGCCTGCATTGCGGGAGACCTGAGTTAGATCCCTGGGTCGGGAAGATCCACATAGAAGGGAAAGGCTAGCCACTCCAGTATTCTGGCCTGGAGAATTCCATGGACTGTACAATGACTTTCACTGTCACCAGTTCTTCTGCTTTTTCTATCTTGCTTGGTAGCCCCAACATATTCCAGCAGAATGGGCAAAGTGAGAAATCTTGGAGTTGGCGTTTGTTTCTTTCACCAGACCATATTTCTCCTACTAGATCAGGGATCAGATCCTCTTGATCCTCCTCCAGAATATCTTTTAAATGCATCTGCCTTAGTCAGTGGCCACCACCCTGACTGAGATCATTTCAGTAGCCATCAAGCAGTCTTTCCTTGTACCCTTCTCACCTCCATTCCATTCAAAGAGCCACCAGAGCATGTAAATACATATAGAAAACTCCAATAATGTTATTCTCATGAACATCTCCCCATTTCTAGAGAATAATCTTCAAGCCCCTTGATATGTATGATGCTTCCATTTGCTTTCTCTAAACACAGTGACAGTGTCAGTGTTAGCTGCTCAGTCGAGTCCAGCTCTATGGGATCCCATGGATTGTCTCCTCTGTCCACGGGATTCTCCAGGCAAGAATACTGGAGTGGGTTGCCATACCTTCCTCCAGGGGATCTTCCCAACCCAGGAACTGAACCAACATCTGAGCCTCACGCCAAGAGTTGACTCATTGGAAAAGACTCTGATGCTGGGAGGGATTGGAAGCAGGAGGAGAAGGGAACGACAGAGGATGAGATGGCTGGATGGCATCACTGACTCGATGGACATGAGTCTGAATGAACTCCGGGAGTTGGTGATGGACAGGGAGGCCTGGCGTGCTGCGATTCATGGGGTCGCAAAGAGTTGGACACGACTGAGCGACTGAACTGAACTGAACTGAGCCAATAGGGAAGCCTTTCTCTAAACACACCACACATGTATTTCCATGCCACTGAATCAACAACCATACTTGGCTGTCTGTCTGACTCTTTGTGACCCCGTGGACCGTACAGTCCATAGAATTCTCCAGGCCAGAATACTGGAGTGGCTAGTCTTTCCCTTCTATGTGGATCTTCCCGACCCAGGGATCGAACTCAGGTCTCCCGCAATGCAGGCAGATTCTTTAACAACTGAGCTATCAGGGAAGCCCAACAATTGGTAGGTTTGGTGGAGGGAAAAAAAAGTTGGTTTCATCTTTCTGAGAGGAGACTAAGCCACTCTCAGTTTCAGGTCCTTAACCTTCTCAAACCTCCCACCCCTCCCCCCGAAATAATTATATGTAACTCAGAGCAAAGGTTGATGTGAGAACGTCTGAAGCACTTAGCACCATGTTTAGTGTGATCTTGGATGAGTTATTTAACTTCTCTGTGCCTTATTTCCATGATTTTAAAGTAAGGAGAATACCTACAGCATAGAAATCACTTAAGAATTGAATTAACCGGTATGTGTAAAATGCTTAGGATGGTGTTTATTATTCCTGTCTTTTTAAAAAGTTATTATCCCTCTAACAAAGTTACATAATGCCATCAATGCTAATACATGTTACAGACTGAGAAGGGCTTGGGGGGTGGAATTTCTTCTGGTTTGTAATATACATTTTAGTCACTGTGAAAATAGTACTGCCTTCAAACAGCGTATTCTAAGCCAGAGCCCAAATGTCATGACTTCATGAAGACATCCCCCGTGCTCTGTTTTCTAGTAGATGGACCTATTCTTTTTTAAAAAAATTATTAATTTATTTTATTTTTGATTGCACTGGGTCTTCATTGCTGTGAGTGGGCTTTCTCTAGTTGGGGTGAGGGGGGTACTCTTGGCTGCAGTGTGCAGGCTTATTGCGGCGGCTTCTCTTATTGTGGCCACAGGCTCTAGCATGTGGACTTTAGTCCTTCTGGCACATGCTCTAGAGGACAGGCTCAGTAGCTGTGCACAGGCTTAGCTGTCCTGTGGCATGTGGAATCTTCCTGGACGAGGGACTGAACTCCTGTCCTCTACACTGGCAGTCAGAGTCTCAGCCACTGGACCACCAGGGAAGTCCCCTAAACTGACCTGTTCTTACCTCTTGCTTCCTTAGCAGTTTGCCCACATTTCTATTATAACACTTTGCCGCAGGCTACAAGAATCTTCTGTGTGTGTTTGCAGCTTCCACCAGAATGTAAGCCAAGAGTTTGTGCCTTGTTCACTTTTTATTTCTTCTCAATCTTTTTTACCCTCCTCGCCACCTTGAGATGCCATCTCCATACCTGGTGACCTGGAGGTACTCAATCAGCCTTGCCTGAATGCATTCTGAATTGAGTAATGAGCCATTGTCCCACCTTGCGGCTGCCTCTACAAACACCTCCAGTTTAATTTGTGTCTGTGGCCACGTTGGATGAGCTTCAGACACCAGAGTGTTGTCACAGCACTGGGGACTCCGTGCATTTGGCCCCTAGAACATTTTGACAAGAAGTATGATGGCGTTTCAAGATACCTGAGGGCTCCTTCCTGTTTTTCTCAAACATAGTTGGGCTTTCATGTGGCCTTCCACTTGCTTATTGATACCCAGTATTTTTCTTCTTGGGCCAAATGTGGCAACATGTTGTTTATTTGACACCGCGGTAATCCATTCACTTGGATGGAAAAGAACATACTAGTCAAATGAAACTGATGTCTGGTAGCCATGCACACTCACCCAAATAATCTGGCCCTGGACCCTGCTCACGGACCGATTCTCCAGCTGCTTGACGCCCAGCCATATTCTCACTCAGGGATTTATTTTCCCTGGCCAGGCCGGTATACTAAAGTCAACTTTCCGATTCAGCCTCAGCCTCAGCTTCCAGCCCCAGGACAATAGCAATACTGTGTGATGACTACTGAGGATGTTCGAAGAGGGATGACTAGTTTAATAGCACTTTATGACTCCTCAAGCTGGACTGGAAACACCACCACAAGGAGAAAAAGGTATTAGCCAAGGAGAGGGGATCTCTGCAGTCAGAATCTGAGCCGGAATCAAAACCACAGACAGAAATAGGGCCTAGGTCCTACGGCATAAATTCCAGGAACCGGGGAGGAAGCTTGAGGACATGGCCATCAGAGCTTTCAAATATTCCGCAATATTCAGAACTAACAAGGGCCAATGATAAAAGAGCAACAGAAATGAACGACTAAAGCTGTGCATGAATGATTTGGGGAGCAATATTCAAACACTGCACAGACAGGAAAGAAGCATTCAGCCATATCAGTCCCATGACTGTCCTTCCTTTTCCCCATGTTCTTCCTCCATTGTCTCTCACCCTCCTTCTAGAACAGTGAAGCACAAGCCTGCAGTGTTTAGAGAAGTCATGGGTACTTTGTGATATCCCTTGTTGTTGTTTAGTCGCTGAGTTGTGTCCAGCTCTTTTGTGACCCCATGGACTGAAGCCTGCCAGGATCATCTCTCTATGGGTTTTCTGAGGCAAGAATATTAGAGTGGGTTGACATTTTCTTCTCCAGGGTATCTTCCTGACCCAGGGATTGAACCTGCATCTCTTGCATCACGGGCAGATTCTTTACCACTGAGCTACATGGAGAGCCCACATCTCTGATTAAAATGCAAAAGATTGGCATATACACCTAGAAATTCATTGATCAAATGTAGCTTTTAAACTAGGTGGTCAGAAAGTTTCTGAACTTGCTCCTGAACTACAAGTAGCATCTGAAATTCATTTATAAAATGGCCAGTGAATGGAGCAGGAAAAAAATTCTCACTCCTTAAGAGCCAACAAGAAATATCTAGTCATTAGCCAAGGGTCACCAAGGGACTTTTTCAACCTGTGTTTGGCAGGAATTTTAATATTTAGGATTTCTTGGTTAGTCAGGTCAAGGCCAAGAGGATGTCCTAACTAATCTGTGTGTGAAGTTCTGCCATGTCAGAAAGGCTGCCAAAGGTTGTGTATTCATGCACACCCAAAGGGCCTCCTGGAAGAAGCTCTGTCATACTTACCATATTTCCCAGAACTTAGATTCTTGAACAATGAGGACAAAGGTCATCTTAAAAGCCTTGGGATTTATAACCTTATATGGCAAGGAACTCATTCTGGGATAAAAAAGAAAATATGTCACTGAAAGTTAATGAATTTTGTGTCACATATCAAAAACAATCAATGGGTTGTAATTAGGAGGATTCAGAGGCTTTATATGAAAACCCAGTGGGACAGAGTGCCACAGTCAGTAAGCAGCATCTGCCATTTCTGGTGCGGGTACCTGGGTTTCCTGTTGATTAAGGAGGGGAAAGAAAAAGACTTTGGAATGTGATGCTATGTCGTGTCACTCAAGATCTGGAAAGCTCCAACTTTTGTGAAAGAGGGTGTTGTAAGAAACAGCAGATTTAATCATGAGCTAAATCCCAGGGACGGAGGAGCCTGGTAGGCTGCAGTCCTCCATGGGTCATGAAGAGTTGGACACAACTGAGCGACTTCATTTTCACTTTTCACTTTCATGCATCAGAGAAGGAAATGGCAACCCACTCCAGTGTTCTTGCCCGGAGAATCCCAGGGACGGCAGAGTGTGGTGGGCTGCCATCTGTGGGGTCGCACAGAGTTGGACACGACTGAAACGACTTAGCAGTAGCAGCAGTAATAATATTATAGTAGTGTAGCAGTCAGAGAAGGCAACGGCACCCCACTCCAGTACTCTTGCCTGGAAAACTCCATGGATGGAGGAGCCTGATGGGCTGCAGTCCATGGGGTCGCAAAGACTCAGATACAACTGAGCGACTTCACTTTCACTTTTCACTTTCATGCATTGGAGAAGGAAATGGCAACCCACTCCAGTGGGAAATCTCATGGACAGAGGAGCCTGAAGGGCTATAGTCCATGGAGTCACAAAGAGTTAGACATGACTGAGCAACTGAGCATATACCCACACACATAGATATTTTTATATATGTATTAATATACATTATTATAATAATGTAGAAAAACTGAAAGAAGAATGCCTGTTTGATAGCCTGCTAAGAAAGTTTAAGACCAGTGGGGAGAGAGCTCTGCCCAATTTTGTAGACACACTGTCCTAAGGAACCTAGGCACGTCAATTCTTGGCTTAAGTAGAAGGGAACTGAGCCACAAATTAGAATTAGACGTAACAGCAGAGGCAGTAGTTAGTCTCCCCCAAGAGTTGGAGCAGAGGTTACCAATGACAACTTCAACTTAAAAATAATCACCCCAGGATATTGAGCTACTCAAGTTTGCCTGTTCATCATAGTATTTATCCTGTGTCTAACGTGGCTCCAGTTCTTCCTGACATCCACACCTGCACTGTCTAATTCAATGGCTTCTAGCTATATGTGACTCTAAATTTATTCTTATAGTTAAATAAACTAGAATTTCAGTTCCTCAGACACACAAGCCACATGGTAAGAGCTCAATAGACACGTGTGGCTATGGCTGCCATATTGGACAACAGAGACACAGAACCTTTCCATCATCTTGGAAAGTTTTAATGGTTAGTACTACTCTAGACCACAGGGGAGAAGGAGAGTCCCAGTTTATGGAGCTGCCTTTGTAGGGCCAAGAAGAGAGTAGTTTGCCCTGGTTATTCAGAGCTGCTCCTTGTTTCTGCTATTGCTTGGTTGCCCCTTTCTTGCCCAACCTTGATGCTGGACACATGGCATTAGACTGAGTTAATATGGACATGCTGCTGCTATGTTCGGTGTTTGGTAAAGGAGGTGCTTAAATATGCCTCAGAAAACGTACTTAAAGGATTACCTGTAGTTTACTTAGAAGTCAGATTGCATTTTAAATCTGGTAGGAATCTTGTGACCTGTATATGAATCTAGTTGTTGATCTTTCTTATCTTTAATCTTCACAAACCCCCTTCCAAGGTGGGCATTTTCATTCAATTTAAAGAAATGGTCTTAATAAAATGTTAAAAAAGTTAACAAAGACACACAACTACAAAGTGGCAAAGCGGTGATGTGAACTCAAATATGTCTGAATTGTAACCCTGGACATTTTCTCTCACATAGCACATTGCCTATCAGGGAGATGAAGCATGTATGTATAGAGATCATCATAATAAAAGATAGAAATAGTGTCACAAGGACAGATTGACTGCTGAATGTTCCAAATGTCCTTCCTGGTGACACCTCTGACTTTGTACATGGGACAAGTATTCTGCTAACTAGTTAAAAATGTGCTATTTTGCCACCCAATTGGCAAGTAATCTTCCAGAGTTTTCTATGTATTGATGAGCCCCTCATCCTACATTAATAGTGATATTGCAGCAAGGAATCTCCTGAATATGTGGGTTATGAATTGCATAAAAACTGTTCATGAAATTTGCAGATTTAAAAAAATCTCCAATGATCCAGCATCAACACCAGGACACTGAAAAACCTGTGAACCCAGACATGAAGAAAGAAGCCCTTTTCACTTTTCCAAAGAAAGAGCTGGATTTCCTGTGTTTCTTAGAGGTTTTCTATCCTCCTTTACTTCTTCCTTTGCTCAGCAAGACCTTCTGATTTTCTTGAGGCATCACCCCAAGCTCCTTTGACAGTGGAGCTGTTTGCTGATCAAAGGAGAATGGGTTAGTTGCCATGAGAAGCTCCTTTTTCCATCTAACTTTCTGTGTCGCTTACCAGGTGTGTGAGAGCTTGCATATGAGAACACCGGCGGCTTTGGAGAGGAATTCCTTTTGTGCCTGATATATGAAATCCTGAACAAACCTTGCATTGCCATTTTTCAACATCAACTTCTCCTAGTTAGCTAGGAGAAGAGTTGTACGGAAGGGGAGAAGCTTCACACACTTGAATTTATACTGAGATTTACTGAGAATTTAAAAATTGATTCATCAGATTTGAATAACTCATCTAATCCACCTTCATTTGAGAGTTTCTGGCCTGAAAGCCGCTGAAGTTACATTGTGCTCTATCACTGCAAAAACATTAATGACCCTTAAGGTCATTGTACTGTGAGATAACCCACGCCTAGCTTTGAATTTATTGATTTGTTTACTTTGGTGGGTTTTAATTAAAAAACAGTCTTCCAAACTGTATTACCATCCTGGCAAATGTGCTTGAAAAGTCATCCTTTGCCTTAAACATTGTACCAGCAAAACAAAGCTTGTTTCATTTTGAAAAACATGTTTTGCCTTCTTTTGTTTACATTTCCTTTTATTTTCTGCCATCTTTGGAAATTTGATGAAGCATGAGGGTAATACTAGGCTCCTAACATTGTCACCAGGAACTTTGCATTTATCATTGTGCTGTCCAAGAAGCAAAAGCAGGAGAAAAAGAGTGATTGAGACTGCCTTTATGGGCTGATTGAAATCCAGCAGTGTTTTACCATGCAGATAATATAAATTACTGCCTCTCCTGTAGTTTTACTCTGAATGTATTCATCATTTCCCATCTGTCGACAGAGACCAAACTTCAATTATTAAAAAAAATAATAATTGTTGAAAGAGTGGCAACTTTTCAATTTGCCTATATAAGTAATAACTTTTCATGTATTTTACTACATCACTAATGAAATTTTCATTTAAAATTCCTCAGTTCATCTGACTGCTTAAAGGAGAGACTGGGAAACACCATTTAAAAATATTATTTTTTTTTTTTTGCAACCCCTTCATATGTTATCAATCAAGTTAAGCATAAAATTAAAAAAATATAACAATATAATCTCTCTTATATAACATATTTTCAAGGAAGATTTTGTATATTTTTTTCTTAATTTGTAGATGTTAAAATTTGATCCATCAGAGAAAGAATATAAATCTCTTAACTTCAACAATAGATGGATAATAGTATTCATAAATAACACTGCATTGTACATTCTCAAAGTAATTATTTTAACAAAATAACTTATTCTTAGATATTAATGTCCCTGTTAAGTTATTCTCTATTTAGAAAAAAAAATTTCCACATTTGCCATGCACTATATACATTCTCAGTGTTTGGGACGATTTCAGAAACTTCTGCTTTTATTTATAAAACATTTGTTCACAATATTGTAATTAGAAGCATATACACTGGAGCCTTTCTTTTAAAACTCTTTTTTATTTTTAATCTTCCAGAACAGAGAAAACTTTCCGTCACTTCTTTCTCTTTAAACTGGACAATTTAAAGGACTCTTTTCGATGTGATCTGTATCAATTATCCCACAGAAATGTCTGTGAGTTTCTTTTATTCATCAGCTAGATGGAGCGGGCTAATTTTCACATCTCACAGTCAGTAAACTTGCAGAGAAACATTCAGGTCTGTGCAGCTGTCACTGAGGTAGTTTCATTTTTAATCTGCAGCATGCTTCTTCCACGTGTCCCAGACTTTCCATTCGGATCAAAACAATGATGCATGTTATTGTATTAAAAAAAAGAGTCACTGTGATCCACAGGTTTTCCAGTTTCACTGAATTCTAAGGCAAATATGGGCAAAAAAAAACCCACCAAAAAACCATGGGTTCCTAAAGATCATTTCTATAAGTGCATTTTGATGCCTCTTCTAACTTTATAGGGGCTTCCCAGGTAGTGCTAGTGGTAAAGAATCCTCCTGTCAATTCAGGAGTCCCAGGAGACTTGGGTTCTATCCTTGGGTCAGGAAGATTCCCTGGAGGAGGGCATGGCAACCCACTCCAGTATTCTTGCCTGGAGAATCCCATGGACAGAGAAGCCTGGCGAGCTAATGTCCATAGGGTCACACAAAATAGGACACAAATGAGCAACTGAGCACCACTAGCATCTCTAACTTTACAGATATAAAACTAAAATCTCTGTTTTACTTCCTAGTCTTGTTCTCATCCTAACTTCACGGTTTCTACTGCTAGTGCCAACATTCTCAATATTCAAGCTATAAATTAGGCTGTCAACTTTGATTCAGAGGTCTGATTCTATGTCTGCAAAGTCCCTATATACCTTTTGATTGTATTTTTGCTTTGCTTTTTTTAACTCCACACACCCACTGCTCTTCAGACACTTACAGCATCAAATATGTACCTTGTCATTATCTTCTTATCCACTTGCTTTGCCTTTACTTCATTTCTTATCCCCACTCCAGTCCATCCCACCAATCAAATCCATGGAAAGCTCTCTAATGCATCTTTCTAAAATATCACCATGCTGCTTCCCCTCTCTTGCTAAATGCCCTTTAGTAATAGTTTGAACCTCAAACCCTTTGGCTAGGTCCATCTTCAGACTTTATTTCATATTCTACTTTCTTGGGTAATATTAACATGAATTGTCTTAATCTGTTTGGGCTGCTATTAAAAAAATACCATAAGCCAGTGGTTTATGAATCACAAACATTTACTTCTGGAATTGGGAAGTTCAAAATCATGGCACCAGCAGATTCAATTTCTGTTGAACACCTGCTTCTTTAGATGGCCCTCTTTTTGCTGTAACCTTGAATGGCAGAAGGGGAAGCGGGGCTCGAATGGACTTTTTTCAGAAGGGCACTAATCCTATTCATAACCTTACCACCCCCAAGTATCTACATCTTGATACGATCACTTTTAGAAGTTAGGATTTCAACTGTGAATTTTGGGGATTAAAAATTCAGAAAACTTTTGAGTCTTTTCAATCTGCTAAGTACTGTGCTAAATGCTTTAGCTAAATAATCTAATTTAATCCCTGCAACAACCAGGAAGTAGATATTGTTTCTTTTTTCATGCAAGGAAAGAGTCAGGTAGATATGAATAGCACACACAAAGTTACATGGCTGTAGAGATAGAATTTATACTCAGGGCTTAACCTAAATCTGTGTTCTTAACTATCCTTTTATAATGCCTCCCACAGTCCTTTGCCTCCAACCAAATGACTTTTGTTTTCTTAAGTATGCCTTGATATTTTTCACCATTGTCCCCCTTTTCCTTCTCACACCATTGCACCTGGAATGCCATTCCTTCTGACTTGTGAAATGTCATCTATTTTTCAAATCCCATCACAAACTTCATTTCCTTTTTAAAGTCTAATATAACCATCCTATTCTAAAGGTGGTTATAGCCTATGAATTCCTAGATATACAAGTAGTAATTTGCTACAGTCCATGCAGTTGTGAAGAGTGGGATACGACTTGGCGACTAAACAGCAACAGAAACAAAATGCTAGTATTAATACTTTCGGTTAAAATTTTTTTCTATGCTCTTATGTTGTAGTATTTATCCAGACATATCATCAGTAGCTCGGTCTCCCTGTAGTTTCTTGGAAGAGGTAAATAAATATTTGATGATTTGATTGTTTAAGAAATTCAGTCAGATTGTTTGCCCAAAGTCGATACAATTGTACTGATCAACTCAGCCATGGGGATGAAGTCAGTTATTTATGAAAATTTTGCAATGACCTTGATATAGTGTGATTTCAGATGTCATTTAAGCATTCCTCCAACAGAAAAATTATACTGGATAATAAAATTTGGGGCACTAACATGAATTCTAAAATTGATAATTTTATGGTAATATCAGGTTCATGACAAGTCAATGGGACTAATAATATATTTAGAAAAAGGTTTACAGAAAATTTGCACAGGGGAAGTCAATAATTATTAAGCAATTCTTGGTAGATCAAAGAGTAATTTTCTCTGTATTGCTCTCAGACCACCTTTAATATGTAATGTACACTAAATGTAAATTGTAAGAAGAGTAATGATACCCCTCTCTCACTTCACCTCAGCACATTCAGCTCTTTTGAATCTCTGTCTCATTCTCAGATTCTTGATAGATTCTGAGTCCAACCTGTTCCCCACTGGAGAAAACTTCTTGCCATATTATGATCCTGTCATGCTATCACTCAACTTGCTATGAGCACCTCCAGTAATAGGAAACTCAGTACTTTGAGTTAGCCCAGACCATTGTTAGGCACTTATAATCTTCAGACCATTCTTTCTGATAATATGTCTCAATCATCATCTCTTTAACATCGCTCCATTCTCCCTTATTCTGAACAAAGCCATTTTATATTAGATAAAATAATGTCGATTTTTTCCCCCGTGCAACTTCTCTAATTATTTGAGGAAAGCTGCTCTGTCTCTTCCTAATTTCCACCTCACATCTCCCCTCTCCTCAGGGCCAAAATCTCTAGTTTTTTCAGCCAATAAGTTAGCTGACTTAGTTTCCAGATGTCTCACCCTCCTGGCTTTTCTCTTCTGGATAGTCTCCTCCATCCTGAGAACATAATAAGCCAGATGTGGCCTGAGAAGGGCAGAGAACCCTGAAACTATAATTTCTCTTGGTTTAGAAATGGTGTTTGTGTCATTGCAGCCTAAGTTCACATTAGCTTTTAAAACAGTAGCATTACATTCATGGCTTTTTATTGAACTTGTGGTCTGAAGCCCCAGGCCTTTTATTTTTCCCTAGAAAGCGTAGTCAAGCCATGTATTTCTCATTCTGTCCTTATGTAATTGATTTTTTTTTAAACTACAGGTAAAGGATTTTCCTTTAAGCTTTTTTGTCTTTTATCATATTGGTCCCTGGAAGTGCGTGATGGGACAACTGAGAGAAAAACCACAAGATTCTTGGCTACGGCAGATGCTGAGAGTCTGGAATGGCTCTAATAAATTACAATAGGAGTTCCACTAGAAAAACCCCAAACCCTTTGGATATTAAAAACATGAAAACAAGCAAACCCCAAAGAAATCCTCCAAAGCCTTTTGTTGTTGGGAGCTGCATTTTACCTTCAGTAATACTAAAATGGGGAGGTAAATACTGCTGTCCTCAGCAACAGGCCTCCTTGAGCACTGCTCTTCAGTCCCTGAAACTTTCTGCTTTTATCCACTTTGTAAGGGACCCAGTAGAAAGAACACATTTAAAATATACAGAGTTTCCTGTGTTTCCGCTTCTTTGAACCAATTAGCACATGTTCAGCAGCTTTCCCTTCCCTCTGTTAGCACATAAATTACCTTTGTCTTCAAACATTCTGGAACTTCAACAACTTCTAATTACTTGGGTTATCAAACTCTTGTTTCCAAGAAGCAATTCTCTCTTCATTGGAAAATGAGGGGACTTTTTTCCAGATGTCCAGACCATTGATAAAAGTTAATCTTGCCCAATACTTTGGCCACCTGATGCGAACAGTCAATTCATTGGAAAAGACCCTGATGCTGGGAAAGACTGAGGGCAGGAGGAGAGAGGGGAGACAAAAGATGAGATGGCTGGATGGCATCACTCTCTCAATGGACA
Organism: Oryx dammah; assembly: GCF_014754425.2. Classification (NCBI taxonomy): domain Eukaryota; kingdom Metazoa; phylum Chordata; class Mammalia; order Artiodactyla; family Bovidae; genus Oryx; species Oryx dammah. Next base: position 60,103,354 of record NW_024070203.1, read on the forward strand.
GGAGTTTGTGAAAGATGGAAACCTGGTGTGCTGCAGTCCATGGGGTCATAAAGAGTTGGACACAATTTAGTGACTCAACAATAACAACAATGGCAAAGTCTTGTCCCAACAATGGTGTGAATTTCCATATGCAAAACCCTTATTCCTTCCCTACATTTCCCTGTCTTGTATTTATAGTTTTCTTTTTTTTCTTTTGACTTGCTTTGCTCATTCCTACATCCTTCTCTGGATGCTTACCCTTAGTTGATTAAGCCTGTCTAGCACGGAAACACCAAAAAGTTTAGGAGCTTTCCTCCCAACTAATTAACTCCCCTCTGCCCCTGCCATGGCTAGCATTATGTCAGTTTCAACATATGTTGTGCAATGGAAGCACTGTAGCCCCAACAAAGATTAAGTTTACAATTTTAGCAGAGAAAACCAACATGCCCCAACTCCTTATAAGATAAGTTTGAATGGAGAAAGGGCATAACAAGCTATATGCAAAGTGTTATGGGGATCTGGAGAATAAGAAGAATCACTTCAGTTGGAGGTAAGCCCAAGATGGGGGAAGATTCCATGAAGCTGAATAAAGAGGCATATGATTTATAGAAGAGAAATTAGTCGAATTGAGTACCTCATGGGCTAGTCCATTACAAAGCATCCAGGTGATCTTAGCAGGTTGATGTGGGTTAGCACCAGCAGTTCCAGAGTGGAGGAGGAGGGCCACCAACAGGAGAATCAAGGGGATTCATCAGGGGCCAGCTGGCGGATGAGCTTCCTTTTTAAGGGGTTGGTGGGATGCGGCGTCGCCTTCCATTCTTTTTGGGCCTTTTCTTGCTCCTCTGGGGTGGCATGAGGCACATGGTTGCATGAGGTACTAGCCCATGAGGTACTCGATTCGACTACTGGACTCCCCCCAATACTTGGTGGCCAGATTTATTCTTCGACCTTGGACCTTTGTAAAAAGAACATATCAGTACAGTTCAAGTGATGATGCTGAGACAACAATATCAGGCAATGTCTCAGAATGAAGAGGAGGATTCCTCTCCATGATCAAAGGACAGGGGGGAATGTTGGGACCTAACAAACGATAGGCTTCAGGGACTAAGGTAGGACTCACGGGAAAAGCTGAGTCATTGCCCAGTGAGGTCATCCCCGCGGATGCCAGACTTGTCTAATCAGCATACTCCCTGTAACCTGGTTTGAGTTTATCAGGACATAAAAGACATCCCCCTGCAGCCAACAGCCAATTAGTAAATACCAGGAAAGCCCTGCAGCCAATAAAGATTAGCCAATTAGTAAATACTAGGAAACTCCTGCAGCCAATCAGCCCTTGCCAACTCTCTGTTCTAAAACCTATAAATACTGCTGTAAATCTGGGCTCAGGGCTCCTTGCTCCACTCCACTGCGTTGGATGTGGCGGGAGCCCTAGCTCAAGCTAGAAATAAAACCCCTTCATGCTTTTGCAAAAAAAAGAAGAAGAGAAATTAATATTACTGCTAGCAGTTATATGCTGTGCTGTGTGCTAAGTTTTTTACATGCAGTGTTTAAAAATGCATGTGGCTGGTGGCTCAGATGGTAAAGAATCTGCCTGCGATGCAGGAGATCTGGTTCTATATATGGTTCAAGAAGATCCCCTGGAGAAGGAAATGGCAACCCACTCCAATATTCTTGCCTGGAGAATTCTATGGACAGAGGAGCGTGGTGGACTACAGTCCATGGGGTCGCAAAGAGTCGAACATGACTGAGCGACTAACACTTTCACTTAAAAAATACTTACAGAATGTCTATGGTGTAGACATTATTATTAGGTCTGTCTCACCAAGGAAGTTTTGAGACATGAAGTAATGTCTATGCCATCCCAGCTAAGAAGTAATGGAACCCAGATTTAAACCCATTCCATTCGGAAAGGATATTGTAAGAAGAGGGAATATGATAAACATAGATAAAGAATCAGAAAAGAAGTCTACCAATAAGGGTTTGAGTAGATACAATGTAAAAAAATGTTGGGAGAGATACTGGGGCCAGATTATAGGAGACTTGGAATACTATGCCAAAAAATTGGAATTTAGTTTGTAAGCAATTGGGAACATTAGTAGGAGTTTAATAGGAAAGTTGAACAATAAAACTTATACATAAAAATTACTCCAAATGAGGTAATGAACACGTTTCAGCTTCTTCAGAGGAATGTGGATGCATTACCAACATCCACACATCCAATATATATATGTGCTGTATACATATTTTTTTTTTCTGGCTTTTTTCTATCAGAATCTTACTGGATCTGATCCTATACTTCTAACATCTATAAATGATTTTGTTAGGAAACTTGATTTCCCTCAGCTTTGATATTGTGGCACTCTCTTCTTTGACATTATTACCTGTGCTATTTTCTCTTTGCCTTCTTCTAAAATTACATATAGCATCCATTCATTTATTTCGGTAATCAGTGAAAGCTCTCTTGAAAAATGTCAAATGAGTAATACATTGCATGCTGCTGCTGCTGCTGCTAAGTTGCTTCAGTTGTGTCTGACTCTTAGCGACCCCATGGACTGCAGCCTACCAGGCTCCTCGGTCCATGGGATTTTCCAGGCAAGAGTACTTGAGTGGGTTGCCATTGCCTTCTCCGAATACATTGCATAACACTGAACAAAACAGCTTACGGTCTTTTTCCCTATCTCTGTGGAAGAATCACTCCAGATAACCCACAATTGTCCCTAGTTTCTGGCCTTACCTTTGTCATAGTCCCCTCAACATCCCACAGCTCTGGTTCTCTTTCCTATTTTTCCTCCTTCCAACATTTTAAATCTGGTATGTTTTCTGAGCCAGTAGCTCACCAGGACATCTAAAGTAGAGAAAGGTAACTTTTCTGGTAATCTTTCTGGGTTTTCTTGTTATTGTTGTTATTTCTTTTATTTTTATTTCTCCATGCATTATTGGGAACCTTGGAGAAAAATATTGAAATAAGAAAGTGAGGAAGATTCATAAACTTATCAACTTTTTGTCTCCTCCCTTTGTCTCTATCTTGCACTCGTTTATCTATAGTCATTTTACAATAAATATTGCAGTATTTATAACTCATCACTGCCTTTCTGTTGGGTGGGCCCTGGCACTTGGAGGGATTTGCCTTTGCAAGAAGGTACAGTTGCTACTGAACTTCACATGACCAAGAGTTGAATTTTTGTCTTGATCTTGCCATAGATACAATCACTTTAGACACTGACATTCTTGAATTGCTTACTTTAGAAGTTAAATTTGTTACTGGTAATTCAAAGGGAACAAAAAAACATCCCAAGTAAGACTTCTTGCCTGCCATCAATACCTGGAAAGGAAGTTTATGCTTCCTTTTTCCAAGTATTGGATTGACTCTCCATATCTCAGTTGGTTGTCAGATTGTCAATAAGCATGATAAGACTTTTTGTTTTCCCAGCTCAGAGGATATAAAAAATTGTAACAGGGTAGTGGCCCCTCTTATTCTGTGATGAGCAGGCCTATACTAGATTTTTATTAATTTTCTATGCCTTGCATTATTAAGTCAGTCACTGATGCTTCTGTCATGCAGTAAATCCAGAAAATTACTATTTGTTGAAATTTCTCACTGCTACAATTTATGCAGAAATATAATACAGTTTTCTGAACCTGGAGTATTTCTGGTCACAAGAGAAGATGGCTATGTTTGATTTCAAGACCATTTGGTCACATTTCTAACCTGTTAATTTTTTTTCCAATTTTTTCACTTAATGTACTGACCCCGTTTTATAAGTCAGGAAAGTAAGGCAGCAATAACAATTTACTTCTTATATAAGGAAACAGAGTCTGATGATCCAAACGGTCTTTTTAGACCATAGAAGTAAGTAGAATGAGATCCTGGAAGATCATGCAAATACTCTTCGTACCTGGCATCGCATGCTCTGTTAGTTGTTGCCTCGTGACTCTGGATCTTATTATTAATTTACCTCATGGATTAGAAAATGCTATAAACACTGTTTGTTTTTTCTTACGTTTGTTGCTTTAGAGCTATTGTGTGAGTGCATGCAGCAGGAGCTTTAGTTGCTTAGTCATGTCTGACTCTTTGTGACCTATAGACTATAGCCTGCCAGGCTCCTCTATCCATGGAATTCTCCAGGCAAGAATACTGGAGTGGGTTGCCATTTCCTCCTTCAGGCAATCTTCTTAATCCAGGGATTGAACCCAGGAATATGTCTCCTGCATTAGCAGGCAGATTCTTTACCAGTGAGCAATCTGAGAAACCCTTGCTTGTAGAGCTAAATTAACCTTAAAAATAATTTTGTGGATTAAGACAGCTATCATTTGCATTAATGTAAGTCTCATCTACATGCAGCCCATTTAAGAGCAGACCTAAATAAGCAATGTTCTATACCTTTGGTATTTTTTTCTTTGTAATTCCTAAAGGACATTATTAATACACAATCTAGGCTTACTGGTAGGTTGCCCATACAATGCAAAATTCCCAGTTGTATTTACATTTTAGATAAACCATGAATAAAGTTTAGCATAAGTATGTCCCTAAAATTGCACGAAAGACACTTAGACTAAAAAAGTTAGTCATGTTTTATCTGAAATTTAAATTTAAGACAGTGTTCTGTATCTTTATTTGCTAAATATAGTAGCTTTATTTACTGAGTGATTACAATTTCGTATAATTTTGTTCTTTTCAATAATACATTTCAGTAGAGAGATACATTTAGTTGTTATGTAAGTTTTTATACCAATACGTTAACAAATTAGAGAAAATCTGATTTTAGACTATATAATCTAATTTGTGATTCACATAGTACAGCCAGGGTAAAGCTTCTTTTCAAACACATGGCAGTTATCTATTTACCTGTCTGTGTCTTCCATTAATCTATGACATCAGAAAGGGAGGAAGCAGACTTCATTCATTTTTGTATTACATAATGTTGGCACATAGTAGGAGCTCCATAAATACTTCTGGAATGGACTGTATAATTACAGAATGATAGGCTGGCCCAGTAATAAAAGATGTGTATGTGAGTGTGTGTGCGTGTGTGCATGCGTGTGTATAAGAGAGAGAGAGAGATTTAAAAATGCCTAACATGCAAGGAGATCCAACAAGTCCATCCTAAAGGAGATCAGTCCTGGGTGTTCATTGGAAGGACTGATGCTGAAGCTGAAACTCCAATACTTTGGCCACCTCATGGGAAGAGTTGACTCATTGGAAAAGACCCTGATGCTGGGAGGGATTGGGGGCAGGAGGAGAAGGGAACGACAGAGGATGAGATGGCTGGATGGCATCAGGGACTCAATGGACGTGAGTCTGAGTGAACTCCAGGAGTTGGTGATGGACAGGGAGGCCTGGCGTGCTGCGATTCATGGGGTTGCAAAGAACTGGACACGACTGAGTGAGTGAACTGAACTGAACTAAACATGCAATGAGTGATAACTTAGGTCAGCCCTCTGGTAAGGTCACTGGGTTAAAGCTTAGTTCTTACCTTCTTTTTGCAGAGGGCTCTTTCACTAGTGTGTGTACTCAGTTGCTCCATCATGTCCAAGTCTTTGAGGCCCCACAGACTGGAGCCTGCCAGGTTCCTCTGTCCAGGCAAGAATAGTGAAGTGGGTTGCCATTTCCTTCTCTAGGGGGTCTTCCTGGCCTGGAGAAGTAAATCAAACCTGCATCCTGCATCTCTTGATTCTCCTCCATTGGCAGATGGCTTCTTTACCACTAGTGCCACCTGGGAAGCCTTTCGCTAGAGAGTGGGTCAAAGCCAATCAGAGGCTATATATTAGACTACATCAGTCAATATATGTGTCACTTAGATACTACATCCTCTTCTTAGAGGCTCTCCCCCACCTCCAAAAAAAGAATGAGTTAGTGAAAAAGTCTTCATATAGTCCATGTTGGTTTGTTTATACTTCTGGTATCAAATCTTCCTTTCTAAAAGTCAATATGTAATATAGTCGGACTGGTAACTGCAACAATAGCTCCTGTCTCCTGCACTTACATAGAATCTTTTCACTCCCTCATTGAGAAATGGAATCCAGTTACCTCTCCTTGAATCTGTGTCAATTCATAGTCTGAGGTGACAATTTATAACTTTCCATGAAAATATCATGCACTCTACCTTGCTCTTATGAGAATCTTGCTCTGAGAACCCAGATTGATTTTACTGTGATACATTCTCCAGACGTTTCTCCAAGAAAGTTTACATGGGAGGAATTTTTTTTTTTACCTTTTGCACACTTGAAATTGTCATTTTTATACTTTTGCTTGATGAACTGACTGGCTACTGCATTTTAGATTGAACTTCATTTCACTACGAGTTTATTATACATTGTTCCATTTTATTTTATTTTCTGTTGTTGCTCTTGGGAAGGCAGATGTCAATCTCATTCCCTAGTTTGTTTAAGTGACACGGTTTTTTTATCTCTGGAAATGATTAAGATATTTTTTAAATGTCTAATACTCTAAGATCTTATGATGATGTGGTTTTTCTTCTTGTTTAGGCTGGATGTTCAGTAAAAGAGTTGTTTTTCATTTCCAAGAAATGTTTTTACATGATTGCTTTAAAATTTTCCTCTCTCTTATCACCATCATTTTACACTCTTATTTGGGCCCCTATTTTTTGTATATTTGGATCACTTGAGTAGATATTTAAAAAAAATTTTTTATTGTCTATTTCTGTTTTATTTTCTGAATTCCTGATTTAATGTTGTGTTAAATCTTCTATTGAATTCTAATTTCAATGATCACATTTTGAAGTTTCAGCTATTTTCTACAAATTTTCCTTGTGTATTTTATTATTGTTGTTTAGTCACTAAGTTGTGTCTGACTCTTTGTGACCCCATGGACTGTAGCCCTCCAGGCTCCTATGTGCATGGAATTCTCCAGGCAAGGATACTGGAATGGATTGCCATTTCCTTGTCCAGGTGACTTTCCCAAACCAGGGATTGAACCCTTGTCTCTTGTGTTGGCAGGTGATTCTTTACCACTGAGCCGTGTGGGAAGCCCTTCTTGTGTATATCAAGATATTTTTATTTCCTTTTTTTCTCTTTTGAAAGATCATTAATTATATATGTATATACACTGAGGCTTTCTTTGGTTCCCTACATCATCTGTTTCCCTTGAATGCCCAGATTTTCTGTTTGTCTTGGTGTCCTCGAATAGCTGTTCACCCCTTGACTATCCAATCAGCCCACCAAGCTCCCCCGTCCCTGGGATTCTCAAGGCGAGAACACTGGAGTGGGTTGCCATTTCCTTCTCCAATCTCAGATTGGGCACTTAAACCTAATTGATTAGTGCTGTGGCGTGTAGGTCAATCAGGTAGCCCACAGCTTGTTAACTGGCTAATTTTCTCTGGGGTAGTTCGTTTCACAAATAGAGGATCCCACAATCTTCTGTCTGAAGGGCTGTGAGGCTGCTGCTGTCCTGGAGCTGGAGTCTTTCCATAAGTATTCCCCTTTATTCCTTAGTTTTCAGTGTTGAGTTTAAATGACAACCTTATTCCTGGGCTAAGGACCTCAGAACTTCTCTGGTTCAGTTACCTCAGGGCAGTGGTTGTTAGGTATACAACAGAATCACCTGGAAGGCTTGTTAAACCACAGGTAATTGGGCCTCGCCTCCAGATTTTCTGATTCAGTAGGACTGGGATGAGTTTGAAAACACATGCATCCCCAACAATAGGATCCCAGATCTAGGGCTTGGAGACCACCACTCTGGAGTATAAACCTCTGGCTTTGCATAGAGGTGAGTGAAAGGTCTGTAACTCTATGGCATAATTTAGATTGCTAATGGCTTCATTTTCTTTGATGGTGCAGTCTGTGGCTCTTCTTGTTATTTAGGGTGATATTTTGAAGGGAACATGCAGAAAAACTTCTTACATCATTTTGATGAAGGGTTATTTCAAGTAGAATAGCAAGAAGTAGTCTTTTTGTTCCCAACATTTTGAAACAGATGAGCAAATCCATGATATTGTGATTCTTTCTCGTTTTACTGTTAGAGAGTATTTTTGGGATAACTGTATTTTATTGCTTTAGTGTCATTTGAAGACTGGAAATCCATGGTATTTAGTACCTTCCAATTGATCAAAATACTATAAACTATTGACCAGAACAAAATATTTACAGTTGCCTGAGGAAGTTTGTACTTAAGAAGCAATTACATTTTGCACTGAAAATGATAGCTGAAATGAATTTGCCTCTCTGTTTCCTTATATCAGTTTTTATTTTATTTTGCTAGACTGTTCATTTGATTAATTCTCATTAATCCCAAATTTCAAAATGTAAAATGTGCTCATCAATATCTAGATCTGTGTTATTTAATGCAGTTGCCACTAATAATTTTGTTGTTGTTCAGTCACTAAGTAGTGTCTGACTCTTTGCAACTCCATGGCCTGCAGCACACCAACGTTCCCTGTCCTTTACTATTTCCCGGAGTTCGCTCAGATTCATGTCCATTGAGTTGGTGATGCTATCCAACTGTCTCATCCTCTGACACCCTCTTTTCTTTTAATATATGACTTTAAAGTTTTCTTCTTTGGTCCCATTAGACATCTTTGTTAGTTGCACATGGTCAGTGGCTATACTAATGAACAGCTCAGATAGGGAACTTTTTCATCATTGCAGAAAGTTCTGCTGGGCAGGACAAATATGAAACCTCCTTTATTTACAGAAGGAAAAGAAAAGAGGAAAGAATGAATTTCACTGAAAACACTCTTTTGTCAGTCTTATACATCTTACTCAGGCACCTTTGTTGATTTGAAAATATCAGTGTCTTCAATAGATGTCCACAATGTCAAATACCACACTTCTAGTTTGATCATGGTAACGTAGGAGATGGAAGTGATTTACTCCAAAATTCTGGGTGGATTTCTGTGAAGTCACTCACATGCTGTTAAGGTGAAGATACACTCATGGGGCTGGAGGCTCACCTCCCACCCCAGCCCACCCCACCCATTTCCCTACCTGGTTAGTGTCAGGAGGAGACGTGTTGAAAGGCTGAGCCACTGCAGGTGTGCTTTGTCAACTGGGATTTGGGCTCAGAGTTTCTCAGATCAACACAGTGTGTGGCTTATGTGTAAAGCGCTTGCTTTCAGCAAGGAAGTGTGTGCATCAAGGCTAAAATGCATGGTTCCAAGGCGAGCCACACACTCATGGATTCTTGCCTGTGTGTTTGTTGGCCTTTGGACCCCAATTTAATTGTTTATTGATCAAATAAACATTAGAGGCTATTTATTGGGCCCCAATGGGGAGCTATTATCTCAGCCAAAGGATGATAAATACATTTGTATTCCTTTGCCTAATTTCTAAAATGTAAAAAAAAAAGTGTACTTAAACTTGTCAATGGAAATGAAACATTTCTAGTCATTATTTGCCCAATAAAAATGTTTACATGGACACAAAACTCCTTTATTTCAATGTCACAAAAAATTCTTTGGAAATCAGTGAGGGAAGGGGAATGGAAATGAGACTATGTAGATGAATAATAGATTGTTGATTTAGGTATCAGATATGTAATTAATTATATTACTTTTATTAATTATATTAATTAATGACACTCAGGTGTCAGATACTTAAATTTTCTCCTTTTGGTTGTTTAGAAAGATGATCTCAGAACATTCTCCCTGAAATTACTTTAACTTTTTAATTTTAACCTAGAGAAAACAGCCTGGCTGCCCAAACTATGTTCCATTCTGTTGTATTAATATTTGTTGCAAAACTGATGATCTCTTCCTTGGATTTGTGAATACCTGACCCTGATGGCTCAGCAGGTAAAGAATCTGCCTGCAGTGCAGGAGATACAGGAGATGAGGGTTCAATCCCTGGGTCAGGAAGATCCCCTGGGGGACACTACAACCTACTCCAGTATTCTTGCTTGAAAAATCCCATGGACAGAGGAGCCTGGTGGGCTACAGTCCATGGGGTTACAAAGACTCAGAAGTGAATGAGAAACTAAGCATAAGATCTTAACCCTAAGGAAGGGTTCGGTGTTACTGTCATGAGTCTGCTTACAATAGGTAGAAACAACTTTCCCGCTGAATGTTTCTAAAGAGATACATCCTACTCCCAACGACTGTTTGCTGGTAAACAGTCTTTTCAGTGAATAGGATGATCGGACCACTTAAATTTAGAACAAACCAAACAAACAAGTAAAGGTCATTCAAAATCAATTGCCTTGTTATAACTGGAGGTGCAACTAAGTTACAAATCAGCAAGGTCAATATCATGGCAGAATTACCTCTATGTCTTAGTCAGAATTTGTGTCTTTTGCTTCTCAGGCCTATATTAGTGGGCAAATAGCAATAACATAACAAGTATAATAAAAGTAATACAATATAAGCAATATGATATAATCGTAATCAATAAACAATAATGATCATTATTGAATACTTGATACCATGTAAGATGCTATATGAATAATGTATTAGTTGTAATTACAGCTTCCAACAATTCTGTAGGATATTTCCATTTTACGAAAAGAAAGTTACAACTAATTTTTATTACCTTGCCCAATGTCCCAGCTAGGAGATGAGAGTGTCCCAAACGCAAATTTGTCTGACTCTACAACATATTTTCTTAATCACTGTATCAGGTGTTCAGTATAATGAGTGGAACAGAATTTTTAATCAGGATTATGGAGCTTGAGATATTATGTGAATTAGGAGTTAAGTTTAAATGAGAACATTTAAAAAGTCCTCAAGAAAAACAGTTTTCTAGGAAATACAGTGATTCTCTGATGTATCCCAATCACCAATAATAATGTTTAGCACATAATGAGTGTTCAGTGAATACTTATTGCATTAATAAATAATTTAGGGTTACTGTATAACTGTAGTTTATGGTTACTGTACAACTCTTATAACTGGGGTATACTGGGAGATCTTTAAGCTGATATATGCATATTTTTCTTGCATAAGACACATAGCCTAGTCTGTGTAATTACTATGTAACTTAAGAAAATTTGTTCATATACCTGTATACATGTTTCCCAATTATGGTAGCTAAAAACTGGTGACTTTAAGAGCTTTCTGGAAGACAATGTGTATGCATTAAAAGATATTTCTATCTCTCATTGGTAGGAACTGCTAAATTTAGGGACTGATACTGTTGAATGAAAGCAAATTCATTGGTATGAGCCTGTAGTAGATGTTTCAGATCTTCTCATTGCCTCAGGATGGTATTTTACTTTGCCTTAGTCGTCTAATTTTCTTAGACAAAGAAGTTAAGAACTCACTAGCATAAGGTGAATTTTTTTCCAAGAAAGACCAAAAAAAAAAAAAAGAAAAAAAATCCTGAAGGTAGCCTTCCTTGGGTTAAACTGTATCTTCAGAATCCTTTGGGATCAAACTCATGTATCTTTGCCATTAGTTAGGTCTTAAACCATTGTGGAATTTCAAATATTAGTTTGGAATGTGTATTAATTTCCTGTTGCTACTTCACCAGATTACCACAGATTTAGCAGCTTAAAACCACATAAATTTCTTATTTTATTGTTCTGGAGATTAGAAGTTCAAAATGGGTCTTACTGGGCTAAAATCAAGGAGTGTCAGAGCTGTGTTGATTTCTGGAATCTCCAGGAGAAGATCCCCTTTCTTGCTTTTTCCAGCTCCTAGGGGCTGCTCTCATTACTTGTCCTATGGCCTTCCCATTCTGTCTTCAAAGCTGGCAATGGCCAATGGAGTCTTTCTCAGAATGCATCACTTTGACATTGATTCTTCTGTTTCCCTCTTCCACTCTTTGAGGACATTTGCGGTTATGTTAGACATGTCTATTATAATCTAGAATAATCTTCCCAGTTTAGGGTCAGTTGACTGGCAAAGTTAATTTCATTTGTGACCTTAATTGCCCTTTGCCATATAACATAAGACATTTACATGTTCCAGGGATTAGAACATGGGCATTTTGAAAGATACAGTATTCTGCCTACCACAGATAGAAGCAAGAATATGGAGGTATTTTGTAACAGACTTACATTAGGTTCCAATTCTAAATCACCTATGTGACCTTGGACAAGTAACTCAAGTTCCATCAGTTGCTTGAGTAGCAAAACTGAATTAATAATTATTACTCCCCAGGCTTGTCATGAAGGTGTTATTAGCATCAAAGAATAAAGGAGTATTTAACCTGTGAAAGAGAATTCTCTTGTTTATTTTGTTATCCTATTTGATCTGGAACAAAAACTTCTCAAAATCTGTAGTTTATAGGATTTTTAGATAATCTTTTTTTCTTTTTAAGTGAAGAAAGTAAAACTCATTCATTTCATATCTTCTTTATAGCTCATTACCTAGTTCTGTCTAAAAGATGAGCTTTAATTAAGAACTTACCTTTTTTTTTTTTAAACTCATTAGCTCACCATAAGGATGCTACATTATGGCACAGTTCTTGAAAGACAAGATAAATGAACTTTCAACAACTAGAGAAAATTGATGGATAAATTGTGCTGACCAGGAATACAATTAAAGTTCAAGAAAGAAATCGATCTGTATAGGATGTTGTAATTGCTGGGAAGCTTAATGCAAAATAGAGAGTATTGAAATAGACTTTCAAATAAAAGGATTAGAATAAGCGAAATGAAAAAGAATGAAAGAAAGACAGAACATGGTATGTGAGGGAAGGCAGGCAGGGGAAAGAAAGAGAGCTATATGACAGAATAGAGGCCATGTCTGTTAAAGTCATAGTCCTGTTGAATGTGGAATATGGAACTGTGTCATAAGGGGACTTGAAAGCCTGTTACTTCTTTAGAGTAAAAACGTCAGTGAAGGTTCTTGATTAGAAGGTGACAAAGATGAGTTAGGAAAGAGATGAGCTTGAGAAGTTGGTAGCAAGTATGAAGTTGAATCATAATCCCCTTCCTTTCAAATATAAACAAAAATTGATATTGACCAATGCATGAATTGGTTTTCTCTGGTGGCTCAGACAGTAAAGAATCCACCTGCAATGCTGGAGACCTGAGTTCATGCCCATGGAGAGGGCATGGCAACCTACTCCAGTATTCTTGCCTAAAGAATCCCCATGGACAGAGGAGCCTGAAGGGCTACAGTCCATGGGGTTGCAAAGAGTTGGACACGACTGAGCGACTAAGCACAGCACAATGCATGAATCATCAGAGCTAAATCTCTCCATCTCCGTCAAGCATTTCCGCTTATATTAGAACATTTAGGGAAGGGAAATGTGACCCACTGACAGACTAAGAGGTGTCCTGAGAGATATTAACCTTTTACAGAAGTCATTATGAGGAAGTGTTGGGAGGACAGAAGGGAGACATTTATTGAACAAACAAAGCAAAACTCTACACTTGAGGTGAATTTGTTCTTTGCAATTTTATGGGGTCTATATTTGTGAGTTTTATTTCAATGATCATTTGTAGAAAGAGAATGTATGTTCAGAATCCTGCTTTTACTAACTGATGACCTTTATAAAAATAATAGACTTTGAAGTACTCTGAATTTCTTTTTCTTTAATATTGGATTGATACTTCTTACCTAGTAGAGATTTTGTGAGGGTTAATATAGATAACCCATATCCATCAGTAAGCATAGTTTCTAAACAGTTTCTGGACAAAGAAGGGAGCTCATTGGAAGTATATGGGGCAACTCACAGGATTAAAAGGTGAAGGAATGAGGGTTAATCCAGAGATTTAAGGAGAAAGAACCAAAAGGTTGTGACTTTAAGTTAGTGTCGTTAAGGTTACCTCATTTCTACATGATGTGTATCCTTATATTACTCTCTTCCGGATCCACATTCCCAGGGGAAACAAAGTGCCTGAAGATCCCAGTGTCACAGTAAAGCTTTCACAGCACAAAACTAAACCAACAACGAAGACTTTATTCACGGCTATTTCAAGAGGGGAGAGAGGAAAGAACTACGAACTCAACCCTGATGAAACAAAGAGGAGCAGGGTTTAGAGGTGGGGTAAGGAGTAGATTGTAGGCTATCCATGCTCACTAGTTGACTTAACACAAAAGGAAAGTAAACTTTCTCATATTGTCATGTGAGTGAGTGAAAGTTGCTCAGTTGTGTCTAACTCTTTGCGACCCCATGGATAATGGAGAATAATGCAACCCCCAGAATAATGGAGTGAGTAACCTTGCCCTTCTCCAGGGGATCTTCCCAGCCCAGGGACTGAACCCAGGTTTCCCGCGTTGCAGGCGGATTCTTTACCATCTGAGCCACAAGGGAAACCCCATATCATCATGACAGGAGGTAATTTTACAACTTGACACAATGCTCCCACCAAAGTTAAGGTTCAATCCTCCCATAGATACTGGAAGATGAGGGGTCTATATATCTTGATGGTTACATTTCAAAGGGATCTTTCCCAGGTCCTTGAGAAAAGAGTTTGGGGTTATAAATTGGCAAGAGGCTTTATGAAAGATTTCCATCTCAAAGCTGCACAAGCTTTATAAGGAAAATGCTCTAAGGAAAAGGAAACACTAAGCCCATCTTGGTCACCAGAGCACTCAATGAACCTGCCTTGATTGTGATGATGGGAAGAAATAGATGTGGGAAGGCGTCTTGACTTATATTCCCACCAAGGCAACAATGAGTGGGGAAAAGAGTCATTCTCAAAAGAGAGGTGAGATAGAGCCACTGGAAAAAAAAATGAGGAAAGAATGGTGGGCAGGAATTATGGAAAACTAAAATGTGCCTGGCGCTGTGTTAGTAGTTAGAAGTATATCACTTGAGTGATTTAAATTTATTTAGAAGAAGTAAACAAACTTGTTCAAAATAATTAGCAAACAATTCATAGGCGATGTTGAAGCAAAGACAAATCCCATAAAATCATGCCACCCCATGAACAATCCTCAGTACGGTGTTGCCATCAGAGGAAATAAAATCCTACCATTGTAAACAATTAAAATTTTTACTGTGGCCCCTTAAACTTGCCAGATGGAAGACTATGATGGATGATGTACTGCCACAAATCTTAAAAATTACTTTTATTTATTGATCTCCCTCAGGCTGCCATGCTCTCTCCCAAAGGGTCCCCAAACTGCTTTTGTGCATCGGTCAAATCAGTCAGCCCCCTGCCACTCCTATGCCCTTGTATCTCTTTAAAATACTCTGTTGTTTCACCTGCAGGTATTATTGCAGGTATTTAAGCCCATCCTCCTTCTTCCAGTTCTGCTTTGCTGCCTTTTATTCAAATGAACTAGCAAGGCTGCTTCTTCCTTAGAAGTCAGAGCGGGGACAGCGAGGCTCTTTGAATCCCAGTGTAAATGTGTCATTGGAGCTCAAAGATTTCGGCCTTAGGTGTGGGGTGAGAACACACACAAGCTTGTGACAGTTACTAGGAAAGTAAACTAGTATCTGCGCCTCCCCCTGGGTACCCGCTGTGGAGGGCACTCATTCCTCTCCTATGCCACCACACGAATCTGCAAGTCCATCATACAGACAGTATATATGTTTGCTGAGGAACATCAAGATGAGGATTTGTATCTTGCTCCTCATGTTTCTTCAGTACCTACTTAACACAGGGTGTGGCTCTGAATTAGTATTCATTAGTTTTATTTTTGCTAGTTTGACTTTTGTTACCATGAGGCATATGGCATCTTAGTTCCCTGACCAGGGTTCAAACCTACATCCCCTGCATTGAAAGCGTGGAGTTTTAACTACTGAACTGCCAGGGAAGTCCCACTCATTTGACTTTTAAGGTGAATTATTGAGAAGCAGAATTTCAATGCTTGACAGAATCAGTGATTCTTCAGCAAGTATGAAGAGAAAACTGTTCTGTGAATGTGCTGGGCAGCTGAGAAGGAGGCCTAAGGCATTGCAGAAAGCTTCCCACACTGGTAATGGAGAGTGACAGCAATTACTCCAGTACCTATAGTAGTATTCTCACTGTCTAGTTTCCCAACCTGAATGGAATATTCAGGAATTTAGCAGGAGATGGGAAGAGAGAAGACTGAAAAGGGAGGGAAGGAGAAGGAGGGAGGTTTGAACATAGCTACTACCGTTGCAAACTTAGCTTTTGTCTGACACCAGACTAGGTCACTGGGTAAAACCAGATGTACAGTAGCGTGTGCTACTGTGGCCCATTCACCTTGGTGTATGTATCCATAAAAATACTATTATAGCAACAATATCATCTTGTTTCAGCAGAGTATGGAGTGGTTAGGCTAACGGAGTTTATATGACAAATCTAATTACAGTGTTTCTTTTCAGTAAAACTCTATTAATGTGTTATTATAAGAGACCAGATACTAAAACCCTTAACAGTTTCAAAGAAAATTCCTCTGATGGGAAACAGAAAATCACTTAATGTGAACATAAAATATAAAAAGCTTTGTAAAAGAAAAATATATATATATTTGTCTTAAACAACAAAAACTATTTTCTTGTAGTTCTGGGATTAGAGAAATCCAATATCAATGACCAGCTGAGTTCCTAGTGAGCAAACTCTTTGTGGCTTACAGACAGCTGCTTTCTTGCTGGGTCCTCACACAGTAGTAGACAGAGAGACAGTCTTCTCATTTCTCTTCTTTTCTCTGTGTGATTTGATATTTTCATGAAGTAATAACTTCATCTAAAGTTACTAAAGAAAAAATCCTGAGCAACTCTTTAAGATATGTGTGTTCTAAATAAATATAGAAGATGCTCCTCAGAGTACATGCATATAATATAAAACTCTGAAAACTTAGAATCGGGGAGGAAGATGTTCTTTCTGGAACACTCCAAGTGCCCCTCAGAGCATTCGGACTGAGAAATGAACGCGGAACACATTAACGCGCGGCAAAGACGCAAGAGAATGATGGCTGGGAGCCACTGTTTCACTTTTGCAGTAGTTGTTATAAGCTTTTGTGTGTTCTCATCCCATCACCAAAAGCCTGAAATCTCTGAGCTCCAGTGATAGATTTACACTGGGATTCAAAGGACAGGCAAAATGCAACCACATTCTCATGTTGCTAATCACAGTCACTCATTTAATGCAGTGAGAGCCAGGATCAAGATGATAAGTGTTTAAGGCCCTGAGCTAGAAGCCCACAGGACTAGTTAAAACAATTGCAATTTTGTTCCCATTCAGGCTCAGGAAATTATGTCTCATCCATTTGGAAACTTACCTTGGAAACATTACATAAAGGCCAGGAAACCACTTACCAACTGAAGAAAAGATCCAATTCCTAGGCAAGGTCTATGTGAAGGTGAGGTCTGATTCAGGTCTGCAAACACTCACCCAAGGAGGGGTTGGATAACTTGAAAACTAACATCAGAAACTCCAAAGACCTATTACAAAGAGACTCAGTTTCCAGCCCGGACTATGAGTTGGTATGATTCTACTTTTGCATAAATTAATCACAGAACTGTAATCATTTCCTACTAGGGTTCCAATTTTAGAACCCGGTTCCGCCTCCCAGTCTGCACTACAGATCTTTCTAACGTAAGTCAAGTATTTGAAGGAGCTGACAGCTCTAACCTCAACCCAACATGTTTGATCTGCTTCTTGTCTCTCATCTTAAAAGCATTGCTCTCTGATTTTTCTCTCTCTTGCCTGCTTAGTGGTAGATCTCCTAAAAGATGTATAGTTTGGGTGGCTTTGGCAAAATGCTTTTATGATTTCCCTCTTATAATAATAGCCTGAAATTGTTAGATCTGGATTTAGTTTAAAGGGCACAAACTACAAAAAAAAAAAAAGAAAGAAAGAAAAAGAAAGAAAGCCAGAAGGAATGATTTTGATTCTCTCAAACTTCATCATACATATCAACAGACATCTAAGGAAGAAGAGTCTACTTTCTTGATCATTTTTCTAAATAAATGTTTTTAAATGCAAAAATCTGTCTTACACAAGGAACTTGCAAATTGCTAGCTATTTCTGAAGGCATCGAGCTGAAATTTTAAACAACAATTTTTTTATAATGCTTCATATTTCTTTATGACAGGATCAGGGCCCATCAATTCAACCTCTCAAATATCTCTCAAGTTGTCCTCCACACCCTGCTGTTACACTTCTAGTTCAGGGTTTTATTATTTCTTGCTGGGACTATGGCAATAGCTTCCTTATAAGTCATCTTACTTCTGGTTAGATTCTCATGGCAACATCTTCCATACTACCTATAGAAGGCATTTTTTTTTTAAAATATGATTTTTTTTAATTTACTTATTTTTACTTGAAAGATAATTGCTTTACAATATTGCATTGGTTTCTACCAAACATCAACATGAATCAGCCATAGGTTTACCCACGTCCTCTCCCACCTGAATGTCCCTCCCTCTTCCCTCATCATCTCACCCCTCTAGGCTGTTACTGAGCCCCAGTGTGAGTTCCCCGAGTCATACAGCAAATTTCCATTGGCTATCTGTTTTACACATGGTGAGTATGTTTGCATGTTACTCTCTCCATACCTCCCACCCTCTCCTTCTTCCCATTCGGGCTGTGTCCATCAGTCTGTTCTCCATGTCTTTGTCTCCACTGGTGTGCTGCATAAAGGTTCATCAGTACCATCTTTCTAGATTTCATATCTGTGCCTTAGTATATGATAATTAAATGCAAGAATCTGATCATGTTTTACCCTGCTGGAAAGTAAAAATGAAAGTGTTCGTTGCTCAGTCGTGTGTCTGACTCTTTGCGATCCTATGGACTGTAGACCATCAGGCTTCTCTGTCCATGGAATTCTCCAGGTAAGAATACTGGAATGGGTTGCCATTTCCTTCTGCAAGGGATCTTCCCAACCCAGGGCTCAAACCCGGGTCTCCTGCTTCTCAGGCAGGTTCTTCACTGTCTGAGCCACCATGGAAGCCCTGCTGGAAACCTTGCAGTAAATCCCCGTCATCTTCAGGATGTATTCCAAATACTTGATGCGGGGCAAATAGTGTTTTACGTGCTTTCCTTGCCAGTTTTCCAGCCTCAACTCTACCACTGCCTACAAACACGGCTGCTATCATGTAGCCATGTTCTTTCACCATACCATGCCTTCTTGTGCCTGAAACACCTCTGACTGAAGTGCATATTGCCAAATTTCTGCTAACTTTTACATATCCTTCCAGATCCACCTCAAATCTGTGTCACCTGTTCATAGTCAGTGAAAAAAGTATGGTGAAGATTCATGAGTAAATATTTAGATCAGTTAAAATGAATATTAACATTAGCCTGTTTCCATATTGTGCTTTAATTCTCCTTTTACACTAAGCTTCCTGTCAGTTCAGTTCAGTCACTCACTCGTGTCCGACTCTTTGCGACCCCATGAATCGCAGCATGCCAGGCCTCCCTGTCCATCACCATCTCCCGGAGTTCACTCAGACTCATGTCCATCGAGTCGGTGATGCCATCCAGCCATCTCATCCTCTGTCGTCCCCTTCTCCTCCTGCCCCCAGTCCCTCCCAGCATCAGAGTCTTTTCCAATGACTCAACTCTTCACGTGGGGTGGCCAAAGTACTGGAGTTTCAGCTTTAGCATCATTCCTTCCAAAGAAATCCTAGGGCTGATGTCCTTCAGAATGGACTGGTTGGATCTCCCTGCAGTCCAAGGGACTCTCAAGGGTCTTCTCCAACACCAGAGTTCAAAAGCATCAATTCTTCTGCGCTCAGCTTTCTTCACAGTCCAACTCTCACATCCATACATGACTACTGGAAAAATCATAGCCTTGACTAGACGGATCTTAGTCGGCAAAGTAATGTCTCTGCTTTTGAATATGCTATCTAGGTTGGTCACAATTTTTGTGTCAATCTGGACAGATAGATGGGGTGATGTGTCACATAACCATGAGAGAAACTGCAACCACTAAGACAAAGCCCAAACCAGAAGGGAAAAAAAACCCAGGAATAAATGAAAAGGAAAATTACAATTCCCTAAGAATTCTCAGAGAGATGATGTAACCCTGGGAGTTGGTTTTTTTTTTTTTTTTAATGGTATATGTCATGGGAAAGGACATCTTGCTATTTGAAGAGTAAAATAAAAGAATGACCCTGAAATGTAGAGGGCTTGGGATACACAGTGGCAGATATTTGGCTGACAAACCAACCTGTCTATCAATCCCTCTGTCTCCTCTCCTTTAGTTATCAGTGTCTTTGTTTAATATTTGATGAAAGGGGCACTGGTAGCAAATTTAGTTTTTCTCCTGTGAGTTAGGAGTAGTTGAATCTTAGAGGACTTGTTCTCAGTGCTGAAGACTTTGTCTTTGGTGATGTCTAGATTTTCCATGTTAACCCTATAGAGTCTTCCAATGAGTGCACGCCTGGGTGCTCAGTAGCTTCAGTCGTGTCCGACTTTTTGTGACCCCATGGACTGTAAGCCTCCTCTGTCCTTGGGATTCTCCAGGCAAGAATACTGCAGTGGGTTGCCATGCCCTCCTCCAGGGGATCTTCCCGACCCAAGGATGGAACCCATGTCTAGTGAGGCTCACTTCATTGTAGGCAGATTCTTTACTGCTGAGTCACTGGGAAATCCCAGAGTCTTCCCATTTCAGCCCAAACAGAGGCATGGATTCTCTACTTGTCCTAGCCTCTATCCCATTGTGTTCCCCGTTCCTCTAGCTTGTGGGACTACCTGCTCCAAAATTTTCTACTTAGTTAACCAGAAGCAGACCAACTTAAGAAGTTTCCCATATGATATTCTTCTAAGTGAATGAACAGGCTTAAGATAGTGTTTATTTTTGTTGTTAAATTTTCAGCATCATTAACCAGTGTTGGAAAAGAAATAGGGAAACAGATACCCCTAGACTCCAGTGTTGGGAGGATAAATCAGGAAAACTTTTTGGAAGAAAATTACAATATACCAAAACTCTTTCATGCTCTAGAATTTATCTTCATCAGTAATCAAGAATGTCCACAACAATTATCTCATCAAGTTGTTCATTGCTTGTTGATTTTAATAGTGAATACTGCAAAACCCCTAAGTGTTAAAATAGGATATGAGTGCAATAAATATTGACACTGCTATACTATGGAAAATTTGTACCAGTTTTAAAATGATGTTCAATGACAGAAAAAATTTGAGATGATACACATCATAAAAGAATATGAACTTATTTATTGCTTGATGAAGTGCCTATTCTATTTATATCTGTATTTTTTAATTTTTTAAAAAGATGAACCAATATTAGTTAGCTAAAAATATTCTTAAAATTTGCCTGAGGAGTCTAGGGAAAATAAAATTCATGGTGGTGCTGTGGAAAGTGGAGCCAGATAGAAGTAGACCTTGGAAGAGGAAGAAGGGCTGGGTTTGGTTTCCCTGTTAACTTCTCCAGCTACATTCATATTCACAAGACATGACACCATCAGGCCAGATTTATACATCACAATGTAAGTAAGCAAGTAACTAAAAAGCTATAGAACTATCTGTTCTATAAAGACAGAGAAGAGAGGAAGTGGTTTACTCCAAACCCCTTAGGTGCTGATAATAGTATTCATGAGCAGAGTGCTAATCAATGATTCAACCTCGGCTCAGTTTTATGTTCCTTATATACAAGAGTTTGTTTTTTATAGTCATCAAGCTGAGGATTTGCCATCGTCTGCCTATACATGGTTTGTGGAAATTTAATTCTATCACAGTGTATTAAAGACATATACCAAATATCTTGTCCAAATGTTGCATCCATGTGAGCAGACTAATAATACTGAAGAGCTAAGGGTTTTATGAAGTTTTATTAAGGTTGAGTTTAAGCATTACACTATAACATGAAGATGATACATTGTAAGCGTTTGACCATCCTTTGCAAAGTTGCTATGTGCCCTCCTGTAAAAATGCCTAAAAGACTATAGAAAAAATAATTCACTGAAACGGTAGACTATAAGCATCCCATTGGATGAACCTGAGAGATAATAGGGCTTCCCAGGTGGCACAGTGGTAAAGAACCTGCCAGCCAATGCAGGAGACAAAAGAGACGTGATTTTGATTCCCGCGTCAGGAAGATCCTGTGGTGAAGGGCATGGAGACCCACTCCAGTATTCTTGCCTGGAGAATCCCATGAACAGAGGAGCCTGGCAGGCTACAGTTCATAGGGTTGCAAAGAGTTGGACATGACTGAAGTGATTTAGCATGCTCACACGAGAGATAATATGGAATAGATTTTGGTGACAAAAAGTATGAAGGAAACATAGCTGAAGCTACTATTGGAATTTCTTTTTTTGGCAACTATGAAAAGCTTTTGTGCCTTGGAAGTCACTTCATTAAAAAATCTTAAAGTTTTAAATCTTAATGATACCTTTTGTCAAAGAGATTTAAAATGTAAACATTTTCTTAAGGTGGCTAATCGCTGACAGTGGTTATGAGTGAATCATTGTTTTGAAATTTGGTATACTTAAGAGCCTCTTGACGAAAGTGAAACAGGAGAGTGAAAAAGTTGGCTTAAATCTCAACATTCGAAAAACTAAGATCACGGCATCCAGTCCCATCACTTCATGGCAAATAGATGGGGAAACAATGGAAATGGTGAGAGACTATTTTCGGGGGTTCCAAAATCACTGCAGATGGTGACTGCAGCCATGAAATTAAAAGACACTTGATCCTTGGAAGAAATGCTATGATCAACTTAGCATATTAAAAAGCAGAGACATTACTTTACCAACAATGGTCCTTCTAGTCAAAGCTATGGTTTTTCCAGTAGTCATGTATGGATATGAGTGTTGGACTATAAAGAAAGCTGAGTGCCAAAGAATTGATGCTTTTGAACTGTGGCATTGGAGAAGACTCTTGAGAATCTCTTGGACAGCAAGGAGATCCAACCAGTCAATCCTAAAGGAAATCAGTCCTGAAATTCATTGGAAGGACTGATGCTGAAGCTGAAACTCCAATACCTCGGCCACCTGATGCTAAGAACCTACCATTGGAAAAGACCTCGATGCTGGGAAAGATTGAAGGTGGGAGGAGAAGGGGACGTCAGAGGATGAGAAGATTGGATGGCATAACTGACTTGTTGGACATGAGTTCGAGTAAGCTCCTGGAGTTGGTGATGGACAGGGAAGCCCAGCGTGCTGCAGTCCATGGGGTCGCAAAGAGTCAGATACGACTGAGTGACTGAACTGAAGTGAATATCAGATGAAATTCCCTGTATGATGGCAAGTACCCATTCTACTTCAAGTTACATAAGCTTGATCTCAGAAAACTAGCAAATGAAACTATATATAGAAAAGAATACACACCCAGAGATAGGCTTCATGTGTGATATTTTGAAAGAGAACAATTATAACATGTTTCCGTGTCAAGTCTGCACTTAACCTCAGTTTCTTTGTATATGCAAATATGATAAAAGATCCAAGCATATAATGTCTTGGCAAAACTTAGAAGGGAATATCTGGGTCAAAAACCTCATAACCATATTTCATCTGATTTCACACCCATGAAACACTGGTTCTGAAACCATGCACAATTACCAGAGATCTGCTATGCCTTCGAGATAAGTTTTCAGCAGTTGCTAAAACTTACATATGCTAATAAATGAACCTGTGATCCCCCTGGCTTGCAGCAAGTTTACTGGAAAAATTTTTAGAGCACAAAGAGAAAGGCTGAAAATATTTTTTGTATTGTCTGCTCCTGTTTCTTTAGAGCCCTGGGTGTACTTCACTGCCTTATTGTGTGCATTTGTGTGTGTGCATCATGCTTGGAGATTTACAAAATAGTTTTCTTGCTGCTCAAGACTTGTATTTATTACTTTGGGTGACAGAGAGGGAGAGAGAGGAGGGCAGAGGCAGAGAAAGAGGGAAAAAGAGAGAAAAGAAAGAGAGAGAAAATAGAGAAAGGAAATGAAAGATAGGGATACCCGTTTAGAAAAATAATTCTTTTGGGAGTGACTCGTTTGGAACTTTTACCATCAGTTTAGGATCAGTGATAGAGTGGTCAAACAACTATAAATTCAAAGGTGCCTTGCTATTCAAGGTTTTCTTTTTTCCTTTACACTATTATGTAATTGTGTATATTATATAACAGTGAAATGAGAACAAAGATCTGCAAAAAATAATAATTGTAATACTATATTTGGATAAGCACCCATGAGTCCTAAGTTCTCTTAGTAAATAATTATCCAAGAATCTTATGCTAAAAATAAAGCAAGGCCCATGAAAATGGTGCCATTGTAAACCTGATTAAAAAGTGAGTCAAATATCCATTTAATATAAAATGTTTGTATATTTCTCAACATTCTAATGGTAGGCATAATCTTCCCCTCAGCTTTACAAAATAATAGAAATGGACATATGCCAAAAGCTCTCCAAATGTTACTTTTTTCTTTCTCCTTCTCCGTTCAGGGTTCTCAGTCCCTTCCTATTCTGTCACCAATCAGGCAAACTTACATTTGGACCAGAGAAAGGACTACTCCTTTTCTTTTGCCACACTTGGAAAAAGGGAAACATTTGTCGTTTCTACCCGCTCCTTCTCCCGTCTTCCTTAGTTTTGCTATAAGGGTGTTTTTGTTTTTGTTTTTGGACCGGGTGAGGGTATGTGTGTGTTAAAGTCAGGAGCATCTGTTCAAAGTGAGGCATCTGGTTACTTGAAGATCAAAACCAAGTCTTTTGGTCTCACGTGAAGAGCTATGCAGTTTGGGATGCACTGTCCTTAATTCAATTACAGTCCTCTTTTTATTTATTTATTTTTCTTAAATCGAAGGCAGAGTACAACACAAGACAGACAGAGGAAAGAAAATAACAAAGGGAAGATCATACTTTGTAGGCTTTCAAGGCTTTTTTTTCCCTAGGCTTCAAATCAAGACCCACTCTAGCTCTATGCAGACAGCTGAAGTCAATTTCACCCAGTTATAGGGAACCAGATTCTTTGTTACCAGGGGCGGCATCTCCAACTACTAAATCTGATGTTTACAGCCTTGCTCCACCCTCTTTAAATTTTCAAATACCCCTGCAGCTCCCCAAACGAATTGTTCCTAGGCATCAGATAGGCAGAATCTAAACCCTTATTTACTTCCATTGTTTGATTTTTTTTTTCCCCTAAGCGGCTAATTCTTTATTGGCTCTCAACCACCTGACTCCATTTAGGTTGATAATAGATATCTCCCTTGGTAGCCTACCTTTGAAAACTTTCTGACACCTTCCACAGAAAAACATGCTTAACTTGTTGAACAGTTTCACCTTATTTTTAAAGGCAAAGCTACAAAATCCTAATCACTCATGCTGAACTCTTTACATGTTCCCTGTACTTATTTTGGAGGGGGGCGGGGTAGAACCCATTTGAAGGTATTTGAACACAGACACAGGGGATTTTATTCAAAAAGATTGATTAGATACAATTCTCTAGGTCTGCAAATGTTTTCAATTGTCTATTCCATAAGGAAAGACATTTTGGCATCCTATAATGTATATTCATTTATTTTTATATTATATTCATGTACATCTATATAAAATACTATAAACCACTTATTG
Organism: Oryx dammah; assembly: GCF_014754425.2. Lineage (NCBI taxonomy): Eukaryota > Metazoa > Chordata > Mammalia > Artiodactyla > Bovidae > Oryx > Oryx dammah. The sequence continues at coordinate 60,128,611 of NW_024070203.1, forward strand.
AAATAGAAACTGATATTATACATATATAATGATGTATGTGTATATACATATATCATCGGCTGTGTTACAGACTCTGTCTGCAATGAAGAAGACATGGGTTTGATCCCTGGGTCAAGAAGATCCCATGGAGGAGGAAATAGCAACACACTCCAGTATTCTTGCCTGGAAAATTCCATGGACAGAGGAACCTGGCAGGTTACATACAGTCCATGGGGTCTGAAGAGTTGGACAGGAGTGAATGACTGAATATGTACACATATATACACGTGTGAGTATGTCAGTCATGTCTGACTCTTTGAGACCCCTTGGACTGTAACCTACAAGGCTCCTCCATCCATGGGATTTTCCAGGCAAGAATACTGGAGTGGATTGCCATTTCCTTCTCCAGGGGATCTTCCAGACCCAGTCATCGAATCCGGGTCTCCCTTGTTGCAGGCGCACTCCTCACTCTTTACCTTCTGAGCTATCAGGGAAGCCCATGTATATAAGAATATGCGTATGTATGTATGTATGTATGTGTATATATATATATATATATATATTTGTGTGTGTGTGTATCTGTATGTATTTTTTTAAGACAAATTCTAGTCAATTTTTGTTGTCTATACATGTCCCTCAGGTAAGAACATGCCACTTTGGAAGCCAGTGCTTTAGTCCAGCAGTTTTTCAACTTAGCTTCTATAAGACTGTTTAGACATAGATTCCTAAGCCTATCACAGAGCTTCTGAGTCAGGAGATCTGAAGTCATACCCCTAAATTTCTACAAACCTTCCCATTGCTGGCCATACACTGGACAATACAGTTCTGATGTATAGAACAATTTCATGATTGGACAATTCCAGGTCCAGGTTCATTTTTTAATGTAATCCTTTATAGAAACTCAAAATGTAGGGCTTCAATCCATTTGACCCAGATTGTATTTATCAACTCACAGTGATTTTCCTCTTCCTTGCTGCTCGTCTCATTACCCAAATAAATGTGTATTAAAACTTCCCCTCCATTCAGTTCAGTTCAGTCGCTCAGTTGTGTCTGACTCTTTGTGACCCCATGAATCACAGCACTCCAGGCCTTCCTGTCCATCACCAACTCCCGGAGTTCACTCAAACTCATGTCCATCGAGTCAGTGATGCCATCCAGCCATCTCATCCTCTGTCGTCCCCTTTTCCTCCTGCCCCCAATCCCTCCCAGCATCAGTCTTTTCCAATGAGTCAATTCTTCACATGAGGTGGCCAAAGTATTGGAGTTTCCACTTCAACATCATTCCTTCCAAAGAAATCCCAGGGCTGATCTCCTTTAGAATGGACTGGTTGGATTTCCTTGCAGTCCAAGGGACTCTCAGTCTTCTCCAACACCACAGTTCAAAAGCATCAATTCTTCGGCGCTCAGCTTTCTTCACAGTCTGACACTCACATCCATACATAACCACTGGAAAAACCATATCCTTGAGTAGATGGACCTTTGTTGGCAAAGTAATGTCTCTGCTTTTGAATATACTATCAAGGTTGGTTATAACTTTTCTTCCAAGGAGTAAGCGTCTTTTAATTTCATGGCTGCAGTCACCATCTGCAGTGATTTTGGAGCCCAGAAAAAGAGAGTCTCACAGTGTTTCCACTGTTTCCCCATCTATTTCCCATGAAGTGATGGGACCAGATGCCATGATCTTCGTTTTCTGAATGTTGAGCTTTAAGCCAACTTTTTCACTCTCCTCTTTCCCTTTCATCAACAGGCTTTTTAGTTCCTCTTCACTTTCTGCCATAAGGGTGGTGTCATCTGCCTATCTGAGGTTATTGATATTTCTCTCGGCAATCTTGATTCCAGCTTGTGCTTCTTCCAGCCCAGCGTTTCTCATGATGTATTCTGCATATAAGTTAAATAAGCAGGGTGACAATATACAGCCTTGATGTACTCCTTTTCCTATTTGGAACCAGTCTGTTGTTCCATGTCCAGTTCTAACTGTTGCCTAACTCAGACCATCTGAAGGAAAGACCATCTGAATTCAGTGAAAGGTGTTTCTTTAAATGCAACTTTACTGCTCGTGACCCCATCAAATGACTAGAGGCAATGGTCATGGAAGGGTTATCTGGAAATGCCCTGCAGATATACGAATTAGATTAATGTTATGAATAGCATAGTATTTAAATTCAATTTGATGCCTTCCAAGTACATTGACAAGATTTTGACATTAGTAAGTTGAACATTCTCTGAAATACTATTTACATTTCCTGGAAACTTGCTCACATGATCAGTTTACTTAGTAAACTTTTAGGTCAAGGACAAGGAAAATGAAAACCTCATAGATATGGCTGAGATTCTACATATGTCCCGGGGTAGTGAAACTTCCCTTGTGGCTCAGATGGTAAAGAAACTGTTTGCAGTGTGGGAGACCTGGTTTCAATCCCTTGGTTGGGAAGTTCCCCTAGAGACTGGAATGGCAACCCACTACAGTATTCTTGCCTCGAGAATCCCTTGAACATAGGACCCCAGCGGCCTATAGGCTATGGGGTTACAAAGAGTAAGACACGACTGCGCGACCAACACACTAGTGAAACTTCAGGCTACTTTTGATAAAGTGAACATGTGTAAATTTTGTATGTCTTACAATTTGGTAGAACAGCATTTCTGTGCTAAAAATAATCTACTTGTTGATCCATACATTCATTTATTGATAAATGAAGTAAAAATAAAGTGTTGTAATACCTACAAATTGCCAGATACTGTGCTGTACAATTATGATGGAGACATAACTGACTTTAAAAATATATGTAAAATTTAATTATTAAATGAGCTGAAAGATGAAGTACATGATCCTAGGTCAGTGCCATATGGGAAAATCAATTGTCTCAGGGGAAAATGTACAGTTTCTTTCTAACCTAGTGGTTTACTTTTCAATATTTGCTTTACAGATATTTCAGAGATTATTAATATAGGACCAAATAACAAATCATCAGACCACTTTCGGTGGTTACCCAAAGACCCCTGGAGGTTGGTTCCTAAACGTGGGAAGTTGGCAGGAATTAATAATATTGCAATGGGGTAGGCTAGGAGGCCTATCTATGAGACAGGCTGGAAATTTGGGGCCAACAATTGACTGATTGTATTTGCTTATTGAATAAAAACTTTCAAGAATGGCATTGAGTAACTTCCTTGCCAGGCAGATCTTGAGTTTCATGGCTGTTATTACCAGATCTGCCAAACTTTTTTCCCAGTGACTGTGCCTTGCCAATTTCTCAATTAAGTAAACTGTTCTCACCATTTTGAAAGGTCTGCTTTTCTTAGCATCCCTTTCCTAGTCCTCATGCCAGTGAAGTCTTCATCCTACATGTAAAAAACCTCTTAAGGATTCCTCAGGTTTTAGACTATTACTTGCACAGAAGGTATTATTAACTACTCTTAATAACAGAGTAACATTTTCATACTAATCAGAGACTTGCTGGCTTTAATTACTACATACTATTATGTAGTATGGAAAAGAAGCGAAAACACTCAAATTTTACAATAAGACGTTGGCAGGAGTGCACTAAGTGTTTCATTCTTACCTGTTGGTCTACTAGTAAAATAGGTTTATTCTGGGTATCTTGACAATATTTTAATTTGTATTTTAAATCAGAACTCTGTGTGGAGGAGTTCCCTGGTGATCAAGTGGCAAAGCCTCTGAGCTCCAAATGCAGGGGACCCAGGTTTGATTCCTGGTTGGGGAACTAGATCCCAACTAAGACCTGGTGCAGCCCAATAAGTAAGTAAATATATTAAAAAAGAACTCAGTGCAGGACTTTTCCTGCTGAAATAGATTCTCTTTTTCCACCATCTTGCAAGAAGAAACACATACTAATGTTGCTTTTCTAAGGGAAACTGCATTTTAAAAATTATTTGAAGAGTATGGTTTATGCTTTAAACCCTGTCTCTTTCTGATTCCTAAGTCAAGGTCATGTTGTTATGATGACTCCCCAGGTTAAGTAATATCCATCATGATAGAGATTAGCAAGTCTACTCAAAACAAAGGAAATATAGTAACACCTGATTAATAATGAAGCAGACTTTAGTTTCTCTTGCTATTTCGCCTTCCCTCCAAGTCTAGTTGGGGAAAGTGAAAGGTGACATCTTTCTGGAAGCCTTACTAGAAAAACTGTCTTAGTTCTGAGGTGTAACTTCTAGATGGTTCCAGACAAATACTGTTCAGATACCACATCATTTAGCTATTTTTTTTAACTTAATTAACTCTAAAAAGAAATTTTCTAGTTGTTTGTGGTTTTTCCCTAACTGATAATAGATTCTTAAGGTATTACAATCTATTAAAATTTTTGGTAGAAATCTAAGTTCCTATCAATTTTCATCAATGGAGCTATTCTTTACTCCCCAAACCACACAGCAACTAGTGTTATGGCTCAGGAATTCAAAACTGTGTTCACACAGGTGATGCCACTCTACTGTACTTAAAAACAAGGCACATATGCTAATTATCACAGCAAGATTGTAAAGAAAAAAGAAAAAATGACAGTGTCTTATGTTTACTAGTCTCTTACCTTTGGACAATGACATACCATAACTGATGAGTGACCAATTGAAATAATGCTATAACTTCATACCTCACTATTTACTTCACTTTCTTTAAAACTTGGGGATTCAGCTTAAGAAAAAACAGCTAATAAGGACTTACTATTTTCTTAGAGCTGTGCTAAAGTATAAAAAAGAAAAGAAAAAAAAAGTGTCATTGATGAAGCAAATCATGAACTCACCCCAAAAAAGAGAGTGCTAAAAAACATCAGCAATTTCAGGAGCAAATATAAAGTGATCCAAGAATATGAACAATTAGCTCAGCTCAGTTGTGTCCGACTCTTTGGGACCCCATGAATCGCAGCATGCCAGGCCTCCCTGTCCTTCACCAACTCCTGGAGTTCACTCAAACTCACATCCATCGAGTCAGTGATGCCATCCGGCCATCTCATCCTGGGTCATCCCCTTCTCCTCCTGCCCCCAGTCCCTCCCAGCATCAGAGTCTTTTCCAATGAGTCAATTCTTCACATGAGGTGGCCAAAGTACTGGAGTTTCAGCTTTAGCATCATTCCTTCCAAAGAACACCCAGGGCTGATCTCCTTTAGAATGGACTGGTTGGATCTCCTTGCAGTCCAAGGGACTCTCAAGAGTCTTCTCCAACACCACAGTTCAAAGGCATCAATTCTTCGGGGCTCAGCTTTCTTCACAGTCCAACTCTCACATCCATACATGACTACAGGAAAAACCATAGCCTTGACTAGATGGACCTTTGTTGGCAAAGTAATGTCTCTGCTTTTGAATATGCTATTGAGATGGGTCATAACTTTCCTTCCAAGGAGTAAGCGTCTTTTTATTTCATGGCTGCAGTCACCATCTGCAGTGATTTTGGAGTCCCCCCAAATAAAGTCTAACCATGATTAAAATTCACCTAATGCTTGAGTAACTGCAAAAAATAGGTCATTGACCTGGCTTTGCAGGTTTGTAGGGCTTCTGTTAGATTTCACATTTACTTTGGGCTTCCCTGGTGTCTCAGATGGTGAAGAACCTGCCTGCAATGCAGGAGACCTGGGTTCACTCCCTGAGTTGGGAAGATCCCCTAGAGAAGGGAATGGCTACCACTCCAGTATTCTTGCCTGGAGAATCCCATGGACAGAAGAGCCTGGTGGGCTACACTCCATGGGGTCTCAAGAGATGGACACGACTTAGCGGCTAACACTTTCACTTCACTTGGAGGTGAGGATGATCTTGAAAGGGGTCTCTCAAGCTTTGGATTGCCAGGATCAACACGGCTGATCAGAACGACTGATCACTCACTCTCTTACTGTTCTTGCTTGGCTTGTTCCTTCTGAGACTGAGTTTGTGGCCATCTTATCTGAGGAAAGGAATTTATTTTTCAGTTAAGGGAAGAAGCAAATATGTATACTCTCCTAATTGGCCATAGGATTCTAAATTTTTTCTTTTTTTTTTTTTTTGAGATATGGTCCTGAAAAGATTTAGATTTAAAATTGAGATGGGCTCCTTTTTTCTAGATTTCTGGATTTATTATGTGGAAAATAAGGCCAGAACTGAGGCCAAATAAAATAGTGATTTCAGATGCATTATCCCTCCAGTAATGGGAGCTTTTTTCTCCCCTTGTTACTATTTCAAAACTTACAATTGGGCCAAACCCAGTCATTGTACATTAGCTCAGTATACAATGATGCAAACTTTTCCTTCTGTGTGTTGACTAGAGGGATCAAGACCCCAATTATAGGATGCATGATGGCATGAAGACTCCTAATGTAGTGTAACCGACAGGAAAGGGAGTGGGGAGACAAACAGACAAACTGGGAGCTGCATTAGGGGGACCATCGTAATCTAAGTATGTTTAGGAAAGTATACATCCTTCAATGACAAATAATAACTACATGGCTGTTTACTCTTATGCTAGTTTGGACTTTGATTTCTTACTGAATCTGGCCTCAGTTTATGTCTCTGTGACAGTAACACTAACCATCCAGATGACTGACTTGATTGTTTTAGTTTTCATCCAGTTTTGGCATCTCCAAGATATAAATTATGTTAACATATGCTACAGAAGAGCAATTATAGAACCATGTAGTGAAAGATTATTTCCGGTCAGCCCTTTTCCACAAATACTGATGATAGCCCCATGACGAAGAAGTGTTAGTCTCTGTCTGTTAAGGAAACAACTTTTTTTGGCAGTTGGCTCACCTGGAAGATTTTGTGAATATGATTTCATAAGCACATTTTGCCAAACATATAGAAACACACATGATGTAGGTCTCCTGAGTTTATCCATGTATATAGAACACAGGCTCATCTGCTAATTTACAGCTGTTGATCATTTCACACTTGACCATGAGCTTGGGCAATTCAACGTTTTATTCTCGATTTAGAAATCCACTTAGGCATCCCTCTCAGCATCTGGTCAATCTTGCTTTCTGAAGTCTGTCCATAACTCTTAAGATTTGGGAACTATGTTAAGTTTAGATTTAATTGTAAAATTTATCATAGGTGAAATATTTTAGTTTTCTCTTTGATTATGATTTTAGTTCTACATAAACAATAAACTTATATGTTGAAATGCAAAGTAGACTTCAACTCTTCAAGAAATGTAACAGGATTGCTATTTACATTTGTAGCCTCAAAAATCAATCTCAATATTCATGATGAGTTTGATTGATTTTAGTTTAAATAAAAAATTCCATTTGAAAATGATCAGAGAAGCCAATTTTCATGGAACTAAATTATTCCTTATGGAGAGTTCAAGTATAATTATTACAAATGAATATCTTTTAAAAATTACTTTCATTGAATTTTACTTCAGAGATTCACATAGGAAAGAAGTCACCATCTCTAAATTTTCCAGCTAACTCCTAGAATCTGCTATGTGAAAAATATCTTACCAGAAAAATAATTATTTGTATAACTCACTGCTAGCCCAATGATGGTTTGAGGAGACTTCCATTAAATATATAACAAAAGAGTCTGAGCTATAGATCTTAACTCCTAATTTAAATAATATAAAATTTAGTTTATTATAATTTAATTTTAAGGTCCACATATATTTTACTACAAAATGACAATGAAGTGGATGACATTTATGGAGGCATCTAGTCATTGGACTGCAAAACATGAAATGGTTTTGTTTCTCTCCTTCTGGATAGTGAGCACTAAGGAAAGGTTGGCCCAACTTAAACTTGTCTCAGTCATTTTGGTTACAGGACCATTTCATCTGATATTTCATACTAAGTTATCTTTATTTAAAAACATTTTTTAATTCATTTTTTATTGAAGGATAATTTCTTTACAGATTTTTACTGTTTTCTGTCAAACCTCACCATGAGTCAGCCCGAGGTATACATAAATCCCCTCCCTTTTGTCATTTTTATGAAAAAACCCTCAAGCTTCCCTCCGTGTTCCTCTCCTTAGATTGGATACCTCCTTCTTAGAGCAGTTGCTTGCTTTTGCAGTACTGGTGGTAGGAAGAAAGAAGGCAAAGGTCCTTGCATGGGAGTGTCTTCATATGCTTGGTGGGAAAATGTCCTTTCTTCTGTCACTACTGGCCTCTGATGCTGAGGTTGTTTGTACTGAGTCTGCCCGTGGGTAATATTTCTTGTTTCATGCAATCCAGCCCCCTTCAACTTCTCCCTCAGGGGGCAGCCATGTGTGCCCTTTATTGTTCCAGAGTTACAAGTCAATGTTTTCTTTATATTGGGCATCGGAATTAGCACTGCACCTGGATCCTTCTCTTTCAAGTATCTTTTCAAGTAGTTCCACTGGAAGCAATATAGCACTTTCTTGTTCCCTCTGAGGGCCGCAGAGTGCTGAGATGGTGTTTGACTTGTTTTTGTCTTAGGGTACACTAGAGTCGTTTCAAACTTAACTGGAAGAGGCTAATCAATAAGCCTAGGCAAGAAGTAGGTAGGAGTTTTTTCTTCAAGTGTGCCTCCTGACCAGGGGACACAGGAGGTATCCCCCTATTTTCTACTGTGGGGTGGAAGTTCTGAGAACAATGATGTGCTGTACTCCTGATTAATCATGCTCTTCCAAGAACTAAGCTCCACAGACCAACCTGTGCTCTTCAGCCAGGGAATAGCACGCTATCCCCACCTTGCAGGAACTTCCCCGCCTTTCTGAGGGACTCTTTCAGAGCCTGTGTCACTTGGCTTCCAAAAAGCCCACCCTCTCCAGTTCTTCAAGTATTTATGTTGTATTGAGTTGGATAAAATAGAAAGGGTATGTCCTCAGAAGTCAGTGGTCCTAACTAGCGATCTGATCTTAAAATGTGAAGCCTTTTTCTGATCTTTGGTATTTAATTTAAATTGCTGCACAATACAATGAGTCCCAGTCCAACATTCAGTTATACAAGTTTCTTTAAATCATACGTTAAAAGAAACACTGATCATTTATCTTCCAAAAATAACAACTTTAGTGTACTTTAGCATTGTTGTTGTTCAGTAGCTAAGTTGTGTCTGACTCTTGTGACCCCAGCACACCAGGTTTCCCTGTCCTTCACTACCTCCTGGCGTTTTCTCAAACTTATGTCCATTTAGTCACTGATGTTATCCGACCATCTCATCCTCTGTCACCCCCTTCTCCTCCTGCCCTGAGTCTTTCCCAGCATCAGGGTCTTTTCCAATTAGTCAGCTCTTCACATTAGATGGCCAAAGTATTGGAGCTTCAGCTTCAGCATCAGCATCATTCCTTCCAATGAATATTCAGGATTGATTTCCTTTAGGATTGACTGGTTTGATCTCCTTGCAGTCCAAGGTACTCTCAAGAGTCTTCTCCAGTACCACAGTTCAAAAGCATCAATTCTTCGGTGCTCAGCTTTCTTTATAATCCAACTCTCACATCCATACATGACCACTGGGAAAACCATAGCTTTGACTATATGGACCTTTGTTAGCAAAGTGATGTGTCTGCTTTATAATATGCTATCTTGGTTTGTCATAGCTTTTCTTCCAAAGAGGAAGCATCTTTTAATTTCATGGCTGCAGTCACCATCCACAATGATTTTGAAGCCCGAGAAAATAGTATGTCATTGCTTCCATTGTTTCCCCATCTATTTGCTGTGAAGTGATGGGACTTCAGCATACACAGACTTAAGCTCATCAATTCTTAAAATTTTAGAAGGGTTTTTTTTTTTTTTTTTTTTTGCTATTTTATTATTTTGTCCTCTGAAAGGAATTTTTTTCCACCTCCACTTTCCTATGTTTTTTAGTTTTATATTTGTTTTGTTCATTCACCTCAAATTAGAGAAAAGTTGTTTTTCCGTAGTTATGAAGTTGTTCCAACACCAGCGCCATTTGTTGAAAAGGTTGCTCTTTCTCCACTGAATTACCTTGGTGCCTTTGACAAATATCAATTAATTGTACGTATGGATCTATTTCTAAATTTTCTGTTGTTTCATTAATGTATGTGTCTCTCCTTATGCCACTATCTTGGTTACTGTAGTTTTACGGAAAATCTTAAAATCAGACTTTGGTCTGAAAATTTGCTAGATATTTTATTAGTTCCGCTGATTCCATAGGATTTTCTATATGAAAAACCATATTTTCTACAAATTAAGGAAATACTTCTCTCTCTTACATCTTGATGCCTCTTGCTTTTGTTTGCCCCATAGCAATGATTAGAGCTTCCTGAACAATGCCAAATATAAGTGCAGAGAGCAAATATCTTTGCCTTGTTCACAGTCTTAGGAAGAACATGTTCAGTTTTTCACCAGTAATACAATGTTAACTCTAGCTTCTTAAAAATGCTAAAAATGAAATACATTCCCTTCTACTCTTGGACTTCCCTGGTGGCTCAGACGGTAAAGCGTCTGTCTACAATGCGAGAGACCCGGGTTCGATCCCTGGGTTGGGAAGATCCCTTGGAGAAGGAAATGGCAATCCACTACAGGACTATTGCCTGAAAAATCCCATGGACAGAGGAACCTGATAGGCTATAGTCCATGGGCTCGTAAAGAGTCGGACACGACTGAGTGACTTCACTTCACTTCACTGCTCTTAATTGTGGCTCAGCTGGTAAAGAATCCTCCTGCAATGTGGGGTCCTGGGTTTGATCCCTGGATTGGGAAGATCCCCTGGAAAAGGGAAAGGGTACTCACTCCAGTATTCTCGCCTGGAGAATTCCATGGATTGTATAGTCAGAGGAGCCTGATAGGCTACAGTCCATGGGGTTGCAAAGAGTCGGACATGACTGAATGACTTTCACTTTTATGCCTAATTATTGAGTTTTTGTCATGAATGGTTGGTGAATTTTGTCCTTCAATGGATTACTTAGCTTGATTCCATGAATGTTGATATGTTTCCATTGTTATTTGGCTCAAAAAATTTTTTGAGACTTCTTTGAGTGAGGGTCAACTAGTTGTATGTTGCTTATTATGTGTGAATTTTCTTGATATTTTATTATTACCTTTTAATTTTTTTCTATCTTTATCAAATACTATACTCTATAATATCCCAATCCTTTAAAATTTATTAAGACCTGTTTTGTTACCTAAGATATATTTTCCTTGGTAATTAAACTATGTATACATGTATATTCTGCTAGTTATCAATTAGATCAAATGGGTTGATAACTCATTCAAATCTTCTGCATCTTTACTGATTTTTGTCTACTTCTATCATTTATTGAAAAGAAGGCATCAAGGTCTTCTGTTCTGATTGTGGATTTGTATAGCTTTCTATTTTGTTATGTCAGTTTGGGCTTCATGTATTTGAGAGCTTGGCTAGCAGATGTCTATATACATAGGACTGTTCTATCTTTTTGATAAATTGATCCTTTATTTTTGTGAAATCACCTCTTTTAAAATCTCTGTTAATTTTTGCTTCAGGTTACTCCTTTGGTGACATTAATACAACCACACAAGTTTTTACACTCACTATTTACATACTATTTTCCATCTCTCCTGCCAACCTATTTGTGTCTTTATATTTAAAGTATACCTTCCCTGAACTTCATACAGATGGTTCTGGTGTGTGTGAACTGATGTGACAATCTTTGCTTTTTAATTGAAACAACTACCGAGTTGACATAGATATTGATGAAATTGTCTATCATCTTGAATTTTTTTGCAACAAGTTCTTTTTTGATTGTTACTCATTTCTTTCTCATTTTGGATTGTGTGAGTGTTTAACTTGCCATATTTTAGTATTATATATCTTCTACTGAATTTTGCCTATATTTTTACATTATGTTTTAGTAGTGCTTTTGTGAGTAATTTATGCATCTCTTGCTTATCACAATCTACCTTGTAAATATACTATATTCAGTTCAGTTCAGTCACTCAGTCATGTCCAACTCTTTGCGACCCCATGAATTGCACCAACTCCCAGAGTTTACCCAAACTCATGTCCATTGAGTTGGTGATGCCATCTAACCATCTCATCCTCTTCTTCTTCTTCCCCTTCTTCTTCTTTGTCCCCTTCTTCTCCTGCCTTCAATCTTTTGCAACATCAAGGTCTTTTCAAATGAGTCAGCTCTTCACATCAGGTGGCCAAAATATTGAAGTTATTTTATATATATAATATGGTAATATACTATATATATAATATAGCATGTATAATATATTACTTTACTGTAATATAAGAAATTGGAACAATATAATTTTATTCACACCCCTACCACACTTTGAGCTATTGTTTTTATATATTTTACTTCTAAATGTTATAACCTCTCAAATACATTAAAATGTTCACTTTAAATAGTAGGTTGACATTAAAATAATTTAAGAAAGAAAACAAAAATTATGTTATGTTTAACTACATATTTACCACATGCAGTGTTTTTCAAATCTTCCTTTATCTGAATTTCCATTAGGTTTTATTTCTTTTATCCCAAAGAACATTATTATTTATAACAGTGTGGATATGCTAGCAATGGTATTTCAGTTTCAATTTTTTTTCTCAAAATGTCTTTATTTCAACTTAGATTTTAGGAGACATTTTTGTTGGAGATAGTATTCTTGTTTGACAGATTTTTTTAGAAAATCTTTCATCAGTGTAAAGTTGCTATCCCATTATATTCTGCCTTCCATTGTGTCTGGTGAGACATTATCTGTCTTTCTTATTGTTCCTCTTATATCACGTGATGATGTCCCCAACTTCAATCCTTTGGCTATTTTTAAAGACTTTATTTTTACCTTCATGGAAGTCACTGTGCAAATATAAATATTTTCCCGCTTGTTTCTCTGCTTTCAAGGGTCAAATCATTTCAAGTTTCTGTCTGCTTATGATGTTGGTGTTGTGGTTTTTAATTGCTAGGACGGGTCTTTTGCGACCCCATGGACTATAGCCCATCAGGCTCCTCTGTCCATGGGATTTCCCAGGCAAGAATACTGGAGTGGATTAAGATTTCCTTCTCTAGGGCACCTTCCTGACTCAGGGATTGAACCTGTATCTCCTACGTCTCCTGCATTGATAAGCAGATTCTTTACCGCTGAGCCACCAGGAAAGCCCCCTGCTTATAACTCTTCAGTATGACCAAATAGTTTCCAGAGTTTGTAATTGTTATCTTGAGGTTAGTCTACTAAAGTATTACCTGAACACTTTACTGTTTACGTAGCATTATAATTTTTTCATAACATTATTTTAGTGAACTTGTTTTCTCAAAGCAGCTTTAAGTTCATGGCAAAATTGAGTAGGCGCTACAGTGAGTTTCCATATACCTTCTGCCCCACACATGTATAGCTTCTATCATTAACCTTCTCCACCAGAGTGGTACATGTATTACAATTGATGAACCAACGTTGACACATCATTATCACCTAAGTCCGTAGTTTACATTGAGGCACTTTTGGTGTTATACATTGCAGGGGTTTGGACAAATTTACCATTTGAGGTGCCCACCATGGTAATATCCTACATGGTAGTTTCACTGCCCTAACAGTCTCTGTATCCTGCCTATGCATCTCTCCCTCTCCACTAAACCCTGGCAACCACTCATCTTTTTACTTTCTCTATAGTTTTGCCTTTTACAGATTATCATCACATAGTTGGAATCCTACCATAGGCAGCATTTTCAGACAGACTTCTCTCACTTAGTAATATGCATTAAATTTCATCCATGTCTTTTCATAGCCTCAAAGCGCATTTCTTTAGAGTGCTAAATAATATATTCCATTGTCTGGATGTACTATAGTTTATCTATAACTTCATAACATTTTCATATACAATTCTTATTCTTCAAATTTTATTTTCATTCTATTTTTTTTATATTTTATAGATGATAGCACTCATACTTGAAAGACAAAGTGACCTTCTCAAATACAATGAATAAGCATTGATGAAATTAGAAATAAAACTTTTAAAAATGGAAATATGAACAAGTTATCCTGTCCTGGGTATTTTGGTCAAGCAGTCCTCTTTGCCTTGGATGCCAATATAAAGCTTGAAAGTGAAAGTCACTTAGTTGTGTCAGACTCTTTGTGACTCCATGGCCCATAGCCTGCCAGGCTCCTCTGTCCATGGAATTCTGCAGACAAGAATATTAGAGTGAGTAGCCATTCCCTTCTTCAGGGAGTCTTCCCAACCCAGGGATCAAACCCAGGTCTCCCATATTGCAGGCAGATTCTGTACCATTTGAGCCACCAGGGAAGCCTACTGCTTGTCAGTTTCATTCTAATCATTTTAATGTTGAGATCACTAATTCCAATCAGTTAGATTCCAATCATCTTTTCGCATTTACTTTAATGTTATCCCCTAGTTTAAATTATGTTTAGATTTATCATTCTATTTCTCAGTACTTTTCCCCCATTTATATTTTTATTATAATAATAAATTAGATATTTTGTGCATGTATATTAGTTTAATATGTGTCTCTTTTGATATAGTAAGCAATAAGAGAACACCAAGATCTGTTTTATTCATGCCTAAAACAGGGACTGACATAAATTATGCACTTAATAGACATTTATTTAATAAAGGAATAGTTTTGTTGTCTTTCTGATCTATCAGGATATTTCTGTGTTAAATCTAAGAGCTAGGGCCAAGTTCTTAGCACACTTATATAATTAGTTGAAGATAAAAAGTTGGGTTTGAGAATTTAGTTTGAAGGCTACTTTAAGACCTCAATATGTTAATTTTTATATCTAGAATATTTTGCAGTATTTCTTTTTACCTCTTAAATATAAAAAGATGGATTAGTTCTGAGAAAAGCAAAAGAAATCTATTTGTAAATTCGTAAGTTTGTCACTTAGACACTTGTAGGGCATAATAAAATTTAAAAATTATTTATGATACACAAAAGCCAGTATTTAGTCATAATTATTTTTCAAAAGTTAAAACAATCTCAATGCAATAATTAAAACCTTTATAAAGAACTCTCTTTATGTTAAAGAACTCCCTTTTAATATAGAACTTCAAGAGACTGAAATGATTAAACATTTCAGCGCTATGAAAAAATCGAATGTAAACTTTTGCTGTCATGAAAACAACACAGGGCTCTGGAATAGAGAATGACTTTGGCAGGTTGGTATGTGTGTTGATGATTGGGGTGGACTCCTGCAGACGAAGTGATCAGGAAAGAACCATTTGAGGAGATTAATGTTTGAGTCAAACCCTGAATCATGAAAGGGACCAGCGTTGTTAAGCTCTTTAGGAAGCTTTGCCAAGGAGAAGGAGAGGCTTAAAAAAAAATCTGTGAGTACAAAAGCTTGGAGTAGTCAAGACACAGAAAGAAGTTTGGTGTTCCTAGACTCTAAAGCATTGTAACAGTGGTATTTGATGAACAGAGATTTGAAAGCATTGTCTATTGTCAGGAGTCTGAATTTTATTCTAAAAGCAATGGCAGTAGAACATGGCTACATCTTTATTGCTAATCCAAAATAAGAGGGTAGCAGATACACTGCAGTTAACAAATCTGGCTTTTGCATGGGCAGGCTCTGCAGTAGAGAATCCACCTGCAGTGCAGGAGACATGGGCAGGAGACGCAGGTGATCTCTGGGTCAGGAAGGTCCCCTGGAGCAGGAAATGGCAACCCACTCCAGTATTTTTGCCTGGAAAATCCCAATCCATAGAGTTGCAAAAGACAACAAGACAAGACTGGGCGACTAAACAACACGTGGATGAACACTTCTTGGATTTTGTTGATATCACTTGAGGGACCCTGAGTTAAACATTTTCATGGTTTTAATTAAAACACTATCAATTATTTATGGATTTCATGGAGCCTTTGTAGGTACACTCTGATTTATTTCTCAATGCTGATGAACTGGTATTCATATGATCATTGATAAACAACTGAGGAAAGCAAGAGAGAAGTTGAGTGACTTAGATTATTTCTAATTACTCAATGTACATTTATTGAACAAGTACTGTGTCACATTGGAACAATGGTAAATTAATCAAATTCCTGTCCTCATGGAACTTACATTCTAGTAGGGAAGAGAAACAACAAACAAATACTTATATAATGACACACCACGGAGTAGTACATGTTCACAAGCAGAATAAAGCAGGGTAGGGGGAGAGAGAGGAGGAAGAGGGGCTATTTCAGACAGAGTAGTCTAGCAAAGCCTCTGTGAGGAGATCCTTGAATTAAATAAGGCTGGAGGAGAGGAGGGAATTATACAAATATCCGGAAACTGAAACCAAGTCTTTAAATCTAAATCCCACACTTCTGGCAAAACTCACCTACTGGTTACTGAGGTCAAAAATCCCACCAAGGGGCCTTAAAAATTACAGTTACAATGTTAGTAAGTAAAACTAAAACAGCTTGCTCATGAGCCTCTACTTCTAGTTTAATCACCTGTGGTTTCGTTCTGTCATGTTAAGGTTAACCCAGTCTTTTAGGGGCAGGGGGCTTTGCAGAGTTTTACTCTACTTCTTCTTCTCCCTCCTCTGGTCCCAGATCACATCGGGTCTGTTCTGGCAAGACTAGCATAGAACACGGTACTGGGGATCCACAGTATCCTCCAGTCTTCCCTCTTCTCTGCTGACTTGGACTTGGACAGTCTGCCCTTGTCCTTGCTGTGCTCACTGCTGATGACTCAAGTCTGTCTTCTTGGCCTAAGCAATGCAGGGCAATTGCTCCCTGCAGCCTGGCCACTCTTCTTGCTGACTGCTCTGGCCAGGCAGATACACGTAGTTGATTGGTTCCAACTCTGGAGTTTTCCACTCTGCAGCCCTTTGCTCCAGAGTGACTTGGTCTCCAGGGCCCTGTGGAGCTTCCAGCCAGCTTCCAGCTCAATCTCAGTTCCCCACAGGGAGCTGAAGTGCCTTCTGGGTCTCTCCTCTGCCACACTGTAACTGAGGGAGACTCTGACCTAGAAAGGAGCAAGACTAGGAGTCTTTTTCTTAATTCCCAGCTCTCTTTCAACTATACTAATTTTTGTCTCTTTTTAAGTGAGCAGTTGTTATTCATATCAGACCAGGCTATCCTCATTTTTAAATGCTCACAAGAGACAAAACAAGTGTTATTCATTTATGAGGGCTGAATGTAAGAGACAGTTTTGCTTTAACTCCCACAGAGATTTGGCTTAGAAGATGAGTAGCTGAAGCTTAGAGGATGCAGGTCATTGAAAGAACCATAGAAAAAGGTGCTGCAGACCTGTTAGACAGGAATCTCTCTTGGTGCCATTTGAGAGACTCAAGGAAGAGACGTATGAGTGGGAAGTTTTCTTTGAAGTAAGAGGAAGCCATTATCTGGGGCACCCATCCCTCTTGACAGATGAGGACACCAGAGCATTATAAATTAGTGTGGATAGGGGGATTAAACAGTGATGTAGACATTCCGTACATAGATAACATTTTTTTTTTCAAATGCTTCATTGTAGACATACCTGTTTACATTAACTTTCAATAAATCTGGCCTTTGTTTTCTAGGGCAGATTTTGGGAGATGGCTTATCCTGACTTGATAATAAGTAAAATGTTAGGAAGAAGATGATTTAATTAGAGTTCAGGTATTCTTTTAGAATTGAATGAAATATAGTTAGCATATTTTAGGTGAGACTTACATCTCATAAAATATAAGTGATAAAATGATAAATACTAGTGGAGGCAGTAGAAAACTTCCTGCCTTTGTCAACTAATATCGTCTTTAAGTGTGTCAGCTCACTTTTAACTATTTGGTTAAGCAGTCATTAACAGGCTGCTGACCATTAATTTACTCCTCCAAAAGTGGGCTTCCCTTGTGGCTCAGACAGTAAAGTATCTGCCTGTAGTGCAGGAAACCTGGCTTCAATCCCTGGGTCAGGAAGAGTCCCTCGAGAAAGGAATAGCAACCCACTCCATTATTCTTGCCTGTAGAATGCCATGGACAGAGGAGCCTGGCAGGTTGCAAACAGTCGGACACAGCTGAGCGACTAACACACACACACCTCCAAAATTACCAACAGTTAGCAGTATACACAGGCACATAAACTAAGTGATGTTAGCAAGTTGATCCTTCCTGTTTTATGACTGATTTCCCAAACAGAAACCCCAGTATAAAGTCTTGAATTTCAAAGTACTCAGATATATATTTGATAAATAAATATTTAACTATAATCCTCAATCCAGAGTAGTAATATGATGTGTTGGGGAAAACATATATGAATATAAAGATTATATATATATATATTCATGTGTGACACACACATAAAGATTAATTATTCCCTTCCCTTTGGTTAAAAAGAGGGTGTGTTGAAAGAGATATAAATTAGGAGATGGGAAGAGAGAGGAAAAAGAAAATCAGAATTGGCTCTTAGAAAGGATCTGATAAATTTTCATTGAACTGTTAACAATTAAATATATTTAGTGGGTCAGAAGGAGAAGGCAATGGCACCCCACTCTAGTACTCTTACCTGGAAAATCCCATGGACGGAGGGGACTGGTAGGCTGCAGCCCATGGGGTCGCTAAGAGTCCAACATGACTGAGTGACTTCACTTTCATGCATTGCAGAAGGAAATGGCAACCCACTCCAGTGTTCTTCCCTGGAGAATCCCAGTGACGGGGGAGCCTGGTAGGCTGCAGTCTATGGGGTCGCACAGAATCAGACACGATTGAAGTGGCTTAGCAGCAGCAGTGGGTCAGAAGTTAACTAGAAACAATAACTTAAGCCAAAGTACATTTTCTCCAGTGAAGATCCAGCCACTTTTATTTTCCTAGGGTCACCCCTTGAACCCAAATAATACCCACAGACAACCACAGAATTTTTCTTGCTTTAAGTCTAATCCTTTTATAACTTTTTTGAAAATTCAATCCATATATTTTCAATATGTTTTATTTTGAAGTGAAGTCGCTCAGTTGTGTTTGATTCTTTGTGACCCCATGGACTGTAGCCTACCAGGCTCCTCTGGAGTGGGTTGCCATTTCCTTATCTAGGGTTTTATTTTGAAATGATTAAAATTTCATAGGAAGTTACCCAAAAATATACATAGAGCTTCTGTGTGTGCCTTTCACTCAGCTTTCCCCAAGGGTAATGTGATGCGCCATTATAGTAAAATCTCCACTCTAGGAAACTGACATTGGTGGAGTCCACAGAATTTCATCGGATTCATTAGTTTCCCATGTACCTGTGTGTGTATAGATCTATGTGGCTTTTTCCTATGTACAGTTTCATGTAACTACCACCACAATCAAGATACAAACCTGTAGCTGCACTCATCACTTTCGTTCCCTCACCCCTAATTCTTGGCAACCACTATTTTATCACTCTATTACTGTGTTATTTCAAATACATCTTATAAATCATACAGTATGTAACCTTTTGAGATTGACTTTTCTCACCCGGCATAATTCCCTGGTGATCTATCCAAGTTGTTATCTGTGGCACTAATTGTTTCCTGTATTCCATGAGTAGGAATGGACCACAGTTTAACTACTTACCCACTGAAGGGCATTTGTGTTCCATACCAGCATGTTTTGATCCTGCCTTTGTATACTACCATTATTCCCTTTGTGTTGGTTGGGATAATGTGGGGTGTTGTAACAAGCA
Source organism: Oryx dammah (assembly GCF_014754425.2). NCBI lineage: Eukaryota > Metazoa > Chordata > Mammalia > Artiodactyla > Bovidae > Oryx > Oryx dammah. The sequence continues at coordinate 60,148,033 of NW_024070203.1, forward strand.
AGCATTCAAATCTCAATAATTTAACCTTTCAGTTTGTTTCTCATTAATATAATATTCCACAGTAGGTATTCTTGATGGGGCAACTTTTCCTTTAAGCAATGATTCAGAAACCTAGGATGTGTTTCTTCTTGCTCTGCCATTTGAAACACTTAACTCTTGACATTGCCAGAGGGTTTTCTCCATGTCAGACAGCTAGAAGAAGAGAGAGCACAGTGAGGCTGCTGTGTCTCACTTGTCCCCATATTTCATTAAGATATACTAGTCACATGTGCACAGAGAACTCTGAAGGAGGCAGGGCCTTGTAAGACAGATGTAAGCTCAAGAGGAAGAAAAAATGGGTTTGATGAACAAATGTCCGGGCTGTATGACGAAGTCAAAGATCTTGAACCTGCCATGCACCAAGCTCCCACACATCTGTTCACTGATACTGTTTGTTCCATTACTGGTATAGTAGTTAGTGCAGAACAGAGAGAGAGAGAGATGACATGAAATTGGGTGCATACGTTATGGAAAATTCAGTAATCCCCTTGTTTCTTCCCTATAGTAAATCTGTTTGTTATTTGCACTCAGTAAACAACAAAAGGAAACCACTTTGTTGAAGTTCCACATTGTTTTGGCCAGCAGAATTCTGAGAGCTCAGTGTCCCACATTCTGCACTCGTAAAATCTAGATCCACTCTGGAAGAAATTAGGAGCACACATTTAAGGTACTCTCAAGGGTAAGAGGTTATGGAAAAACTGCACGTCCTGGAAGAGAGTTTTTGATAATTTGGGGATTTTGTAAATAGGGTGATTATGTAATATTTGATAAAAATTCACCATGGTTTTTCTAATGGATTAGCTAGGAAATAAGGATAAACATATAGCATTTTATCCAGCTTATAGTTTATAGAAATAATTGACATGAAACAAAACCAGCAATAGTTAAAACTGCTCACTGTAGAATTTGCTCTTGATGAAAAATTGACTGACAAATCAATTTTTGTTGGCAAAATATAGGTTTGCAAAATTTGGCCTGGAAAAAACTTTGACTTCACAAAATAATGGCCACAGAACAAATTTTAAAATAGCTAAATGTATAACCATAAAAGTTTGAATTAGATAAAATGAAATTTTTAATTGATAAATTGAAGTTCCTTGACAAAAGTAACATAGTAAATTGTATTAATCCCAGTGATGTTAATGTTAAATCAATAGTAAAAGACTTAAATGTAGTATATAAAAAATTCATCAGGAAATTAAATTGGTATAATATTGTCTGCTGTAGAAATTTTTTTCTTGATAAAAATTCATCCTTGTTATTATAATTTTGAGTTTAAAATTTGTGTTTATACATGAGGAGTCGGACGATCATGGTGTCCAAATAATGGAGTCAAAAATCTTCTGGACTCTTATTTATACAAGAAGGATAATGTGATTGTGCTTTTTCCACAGAGATTTTAGGAAGTGGTTCTCAAACTTTAATGTACATCAGAGTTACCTGAAGGACTTCTAATTTGAGGGAGGGGGGCAGAGAATTTCCATTTCCAACAAATTTTCAAGGGATGCTGATCTGGGGACCCCAGTTTGGGTACCCCTCCCTTAGGCGGCTTTTGTGAACACTGGCTTTTGCTAAAGGCCAGTACCTGCATCTCTTTGTAGGAAAACTGGCCTCAGGTTTCAGCAACCTGCTTTCACAGACATCTAGGGATGCTGAAGAGTTTATACCTCCCCACCCTACCCTAGAGGGCTTCGCAGGTGGCTTGGTGGTAAAGAATCCACCTGCCAATGTGAGAGACGTGAGTTCAGTCCCCGGGTCGGGAAGATCCCCTGGCGAAGGAAATGGCAACCCACTCCAGTATTCTTTCCTGGGAAATCCCATGGACAGAGGGGCCTGGTGGGCTACAGTTCTTGGGGTCTCAAAGAATGGGACATGACTTAGCGACTAAACAATAGCAACCCTACCTTAGATGGCCCTTAATCACTGCTGCAGGTATTGCCGTATAAATACTACATATCCCTGAGCAAGACCACACTGAATTGTGCCTGCCTGTTCTCCAGGTATACCCAGGGGGATGGAATCAAAGTTACTTTTACCAGATATTTGGCAAGAGATGAGTGGAGTGTTGGGCACAAAAACTTCTGTGAAGTTTGACAGAAATTGGATGATGAGACAATGAGCAACAACTCACATAAGACATTTGCCTATAAAAGAAGGCAGAGAGATCAAACCGTGTTTGGGAGGCAGAGTGGAGTCAAAAAGAGGCCCCCCCCTTTTTTTTTTAGATAAGAGCTATTATACCATGTTTTATGTTGACAGGAATGATTCAGTAAACAGAGATACAGTAAAGAGAGAGAGGATGCATACTCAGAGCAAGAAAGTCCTTGATTAGGAGGGAAAAATGGATTTGCTACACAAGTGGACAGGCAGCTTTACCATATAGGATCAACATTTCCTCCATTAATTGTGAAATGCATCAAGAGAAGTCAAGACTCTTTCTTCTCTTATCTCTCACATTTTATCAGCTCTTAAGTCTGCCAATTCTCTCCTTCTAATGTTTCCCCTAACTGCCTGCCCTTTCTCTCCATCCACAGTGTCACAGCCCTAGTTAGGATGCTCAGAATGTGTAAGCCACCTTTTCACAGAGACTCTCAAGGACTCTTGCTTCTAGCCTTGTCCCTCTCCAATCCATTCTTCCAGGCTACCACCAGGCATCTTTGTCAGAGCAAATCTGAGCATCTCGCGCCTGGGCTCAAAATTCTTCATCCACTGTTTTACTGGATAAAATTTTAAATTCATTAGCTCAATACACAAAGCCTTTGATGATCTGTCCCCTTCCTTTGTATTCATCTTCTTCTCCTGACATTGATCCTGCAGCCCTTGGTGATCATGTAATAACCAGCTTCCTGTAGACCCTCTAACTGTCTTGCACACTCATATACCTCTGTCTTTATATTAATATTTTTTGTTCCTTTTTCTCTAAACACTTTTCTTTCATTTGCCTATCTGGTCAACTCCTGTTTCCCCTTCATATCTCAGTTTAAGCCTTACTCCTCCTGTTAGTTAAATGAATACCTTTATGACTAAATGCATAATAGGTGTTAATTATAGCAATCAGTCCAAATGCTGCATTTTCTGTGGTCAAGCCACATTTTCCAGTTTGGGGTTTGAGAAATTTGTCTCAGAGGATGGTAAGTGATTACTTCACACCAAGGTGTGAATCAGATTCAGCTTACAAGGGATCACTTACATTTTCTCAAAAGAGTATGAAAAAGAAGTATAAGAGTGTATTGAGGAGGGCTCATGCTCAGACACTTTCTGCCAAAGGGTATAATCCATGGGCTCATGGGCTCATGGAAGTCCTGAAAAGACTTCCATTACTTTGAAAGTATGCTCATCCCCCAGCCCTCAGGGGAAGAGAAAGTGATCCTCAGAGAGGATGGAGACATTTCCCCCAAATATTTGAAACCAAGATTGTGGGGGAAAGCAGAGATGTTGCTATAATTTCTATTAGTGAGTTATTACAGCAAGCACTGAATGGGGAAAATTCTACCTGTTCATCCCAACACCTTAGCTATTGTGTAAGGGGATATGAGAAATAATAAGGACCATGACAAAAAGGAAGTAGTACTCTGTAGCTTAAGGAGCAAGTCAGAGAGACTCTTGAGATCCTTTTGGTTCAAGTGATGCTCAGTTCAAGACTGCATTAAGGGTCTTGGGGCTGGAGGTAGGGGGTGGATTCTTGATTCTAAGATTTCTAAGATTCTTGTCTTAGAAATTCTAAGATTCTTGTCCTGCAGCTGGAATAATAATGGAGCTACAAAAAAAGGGAAACCTGGAGTGTAAATCTGGGAGTAAGTGAGAATCTCAGCGCACACAAAGGGTGAAGAAAACAAAACGGAAGGAGAGGCATGTTGGGGAAGCACCCAGACCACCACAAAACTCACCAACTGCCACCAAAAATGACAAATATGATATGTGAACTCATGAATGTTACGGGGAAAGCAGTTATGATTTATTTGAAAACCTTTACAGTAGTACCTTTTGCCAAACAGTAACATTTTTATAAAGACGTTATGAAACAACCTCTCTAAAGATTGTAATTTTCTGATTTTTTTTTTTTTGGTTTGGTTTTTCTTAAAAAGTTTTTAAGGCTTTGGTTTTCCAACTTCTTTGCCTTTTAGTGGTTTGCCGTGACTGCTGCTTTAAGAAACGTTTTTTCTGTTCCTGTTCCATTTTAATCTTTCACTTTGTATTAACAAAATCAAAACCAGCACAATTAGATACCTCCTGATTCTGATTTGTTTTAATACTAAGAGAATGTTTGAAATGGCTCAAGCAGTGGGGGAAATACTTCAAGCCGTGGTGGCTGCAACATTGGAGTTCTAGAGGAAAACTTCAAAAGATAGCTTGAAAGAAAGACCAAAACCATCTCAACCAATAATTCTTTACATTTGTGCTTTTATTTTATTGTAGTCTTCACAATAAAAGCAAGAGGATCGGGTAGAGAGAAAAAGATGTTTGTAAGCTCATTTCAGTTGTGCAATGTCAAATGTAATCCAAAGGACTTTCCCTTTTGCTTTTCAAACAGACAATCAAGCGTTGTATCTGTAACTCAAAAAAAGAAAAAAAAAGTGACTAGAATATGCACGACAGTCAGTGCCCAACTGTCTCATTTGGTTAGAATAAATGAAGGAGAAAATGGGCGAGATTCAGAGAGCAGGATTATAATGAAGCTATGTTGATCCAAATCCCCATCTCTTCTGTTTATATGTTGGACATCCTGAATGAGATGGGAACACTAGCAACAAAAGCAGGGAGAGATCTTCAAGTGATAGGAATTTGGCCACCAAGGGAGGTACATTTATAAATGAACCTTTGAAGCATCGCAGTGGGCAGAATTAGCAAGAAATGGTTGCAGTTGTGCACATATGGATTGTGGTATAGAGTTAGGAAATAACTAATGACTTGATTTCTCAATCCTTTTATTATCACTGTGATTATTTTTAAGTCTCCTAGCAATAACACTTCAGAGTTACCTTTGTTTTTATTCCATTTTAAGTCTGGCCGTTAAGTAGAGATTCTACTGTGTTACACCATGGTGTTTTATTTAGTTTTGTTTTTTAACAGGAAATTGGGTGGCTACTGTATATGAGTTTTTTCTCTTAGCATTCATTTAGGTAGATTTTTAGTTCGTGGGAACACAGTAAGTGTTTAGTTTCCTATAAAAGGCTCTTATGTTCCTTGCATGAAAGGAAAAAGAAAGTATCTCTGGACATGATGAGAAATTTCTGAGTTCTGTTCTCCAGGTGATAACACAGTAAACTGATATATTGAACATCAGAACCTTAGTCACCTTGCCTCTACTGCATCTCAGCTTATCAGTCTATGCCCTCTGCTCCTCATCCTCAGGAATATGAGGGGTGGGAAGACAAGGGAGAGAGAGAGAGGAATTAAAAGAACCAAGTCTATTAAGAGACAGGTTGCCTTGGAATCACTAAATTTACCATGGCCCTGGGAACTGTGTTCTACTGATATGGGGAAGGACACTTAGACTTCCACTGTATATACTGTAGGCTTCCCTCATAGCTCATGGCAAAGAATCCGCCTGTAATGCAGGAGACCCCAGTTCAATTCCTGGGTCTGGAAGATCCGCTACAGAAGAGATAGGCTACCCACTCCAGTATACTTGGGCTTCCCTTGTGGCTCAGCTGGTATATAGCTGGTATATACTGTAGACGGATCCAAGAATTTCCCTTTCAGAGCTTCCTCCTATTATTCTGCTGAAGTATCAGTCAAAAGAGGTACCCAAATTTTCAACAATCTAACAGAACCAACCCCCCCCACCTCCCCACTTCTTCCTGCTCCTTTCTCACCGCCAGCTCTTGCCATCTGACCAGTATCTGAACAAAGCAGCTCAAAAGTTCTGGGTGAAGGGAATAATTTTTCTGTTTCATATTATTAAATCCAGAATCTTTTCATTTCTGTTTTATTAAAAGACTGGAGAGAGCATTTCCTTTAAAAGTTTCCAGAATGAGCTAGTTTGAACGTCAAAACCTTTCTCTGTTTATCAAGAATTTAACCATGATAAAGAAAGGATCAGCTTTTAAGTCCCCGGCTGGCATGCCTCTGTGACATGCAGGAACTTCAAATAGCAGGAAAATAATCTTCTAGTTCTACGGAAATAGAGTTTCCAAAAGAGAGGATGGGATTAAAACCCACTGATAGCAGCTCTGGGTGAGCCTAAGAGAGAATAACTAACAATAGAAAATAGGATAACTAAGAAGACTAGGTGTTTCTACAGGAGAGAAGACTAGCCAGAAAACATTTTGGCTCAGAATTTCCGAAAAGTGAAATGACTGGCGTCTTTTCTCTCCTGCAGCTTTATGAACTTCGATATATTGTTCAAGAGATTTTCTGTCATTAATCTTAGCCTGACCATATAGTTCAGGAGGTGGGGCAGTGTCTAGAAACACAGGGAGAGTTAAATCAATCAAGCTTTTAAGTGATTCCCTGAAAAAACACATGTATTACCTTTCATACAGTGTGTTTGTAAAAACGATTATTGTCAAGGAAAGCATTTAATTTCCAACCAAGCAAAGCAAGATGTATAAGACTTAGCAGCTACTAAAATTAGATAGTGCTGGAGTTTCACAGGCTTGGAAATTGAAATACTGTGAAACATCATACGGCTTTTTTTTTTCAAAAATGTCATGTCTTTTCAGCCTAGAGTGAAATATAGTGAAAGTTTTTAAACTCAGCATTCAATTATAGTTCTATGATATGCTTTTGTTTAAATGTTGAATAATCTCATTTACAATGGCTAAAATAACAAAATCTGTAACCACTTACTGGGCTTCCTATGTGCCCAGCACTGTGTTTTAGGATTTATGTTTCAGTAAATGATTCCATTAGGCAGATGTTACTATACCCATTTTACAGATAAGAAGCTGATATTTGTGAAGTTTGAGCCATGTGCTCAGCCTCTGTGATTCAGAATCCAAACTCTTGATTCATTTCTGCTATTCTGCCAGAACTGAACTTTTTACAAAAGAGTTTCACTTACTTTGTAACAAAGAGATTCATCTCCATGAATCCTTGAGAACACTTTGTCCCTCCTCCCCATTTGTCTTGGTTTGCCTAGCCATGAAGAACTCGGACAGGAATGCCAAGAAAACAGGTCTAGGTCATTTGTTGGCAGTGATGGTTTTTGGTTTTCTGCTTCCTGCTACTCACCCTTCAGTTTCTCCAAAGACAGCCAGTGAGTTCTGGCATTTTCTCTTCTTTCCCAGTTGCTCTGATGCTCTGTGATTGAAACTAGCAGCTCCATGGTGACCAGGAAAAACAAACGAGCCCATACCAGCCCTGTAAGCACTTACTGAACAGATTTTAAAAAGGAGTGAACTCAGTATAGCTCCAGGATTCCATCTGGAAATGAGCACTGATAGAAACCTTAGGCGCACGTCCTGCCTGCCTTTCACCCAAGGACTCTGCTGCACCAGGCACTGTGCAATTGCTCAGAACTGCTCTTAGAAACATGTGAGCGCTTTGACATTATGATGCCTATTTTACTCATGGAAACTCCCAGGCTTACAGACAGAGAATTAGAGGCACAAATTCCCATCTTAGGGTCAGTCAACTATAGAGTAGAATTAGAAGAGCATTCTTGTTTTAAAAATCGGCCCAGTTAAAAAGAGTTTTTTGTTTTTTTTTTTTAATGGTTTTGAAAATCTAGATCTGACTTAAGAGAATTTTGAAGTCTCACCTAGAAGAGCAAAGAAATGTGAAAGCCTATTTAGAATATTATTTTAATTTGCGTCCTTATTCAGTGGAGAAAAGTGATGCCTCAGAATAAAAACACCACTGTATCTTATTTTTATTGAGTAGATAAAATCACTCCCATTAGCCAGAGGGCTCATGGACATGAAACACAGAACATGCAGGACCTTTCTTAAAGAGAGAGAATAAGTAATTAAATGATTTATTCTGAAAGTAGACTTAAAGGGAATAAGATAAGACCCTTTCTATAGATACAGGTAGAGGTGGTTTACTCAATTCATCAACCTAATTGCTAGAAATATATATGTAAGAATAAACGAAGGATTTTGAAATATTAAGGTACCCACCAATCTATTGTCTTGGTACATTTTTAAGAAGATAACTTTGATTTTTTTAGTGCTATTTTTACAATTTTCTGGAGATAAATTCAGATTTCAGGTTCCAAATTTTCCTGGGCTCTGGAAAATTTCCCAGTGGCCTGGCAAAAGATGGGCAGAAGAATTAGATAATCTTATGATACCTTTGGGAACTAGACTTAAAGGACTAAGTTCTAGAAGATGAGGGGAATAACTAAGTGTTATGCTTTTAGGGTGTTTACTGTGTTTAATAATGAATTGAATGAAATCAAATAACATATCAATGATTCCTTTTCTTTTCCTTGGGAATAAAATATCCATATTTAAAAAATTTCCCAGGTTCAAGTAAAATTGTTTTCCTCTTCCTGCTATTAAGTTAAAAATCCTGAAACTGCAAGAGACTCATGCACTTAGTGGCGAGGTTTCCAAACCATTTTATTAAGTGCTGCATTCTAAAGAAATTTTAAGTTCACAGCCCTAACAGTTGAATATTTATTTAGAAATAAACAAAGGGCAAGCAGAACAATAGAAAAATTAAAGGAGATGACAAACATTTTACTTATTAGTGGTGCATTGTTAATGAGAATGGATGACAACTTCCAGTAAAATATTTTTTTTTGCCTCTGCCTTCTTATCAACTGTTATTGTTTTAATGACACTGTGGCAGACAAGGAGATCATATAAAGAACAGGGGATGTGCCAGTGCTGTCACTTTCTTGAACTTGTGCCTTTTTAATACCAAATTAAAATCATAGTTTCTTTGCAAGCATTCTCTCAAGCCACTTTTTTTTTGTGAACTCTTCTTGAAAATAAAATAACAATTCATAAATACTTGTAATACATAGCTGGCAAGTGTGGGAGGTGCCGTATCAAACCTTCCACACTGTGGATACTCCATTCTGTTCCAGAAAACATATGGTGATTTTTCCTATAAGGTCAGTGAGTAGCAGTGCACAGATTAATAAGAAGATGAACGTCTATCCATACTTTACGTATGATTACTGTTGTATGATGTAATTCTATTTATTTATTTTTGTCTGTGTAGGCTTTTCTCTAGTCAGTGGGAGCAGGGGCTATTCTTCACGGCAGTGCACAGACTGCTCTTTGAGGTGGCCTCCCTTGCTGCAGAGCACAGGCTGTAGGGCACGAGGGCTTCAGCAGGTGTGGCATGTGGTCTCAATACTTGTGGTTCCTGGACTGAGCCCAGGCTTGACAGTTGGAGCACGCAGGCTTAGTTGCTCCACGACATGTGCAATCCTCCTGGACCAGGGATCGAACCCAAGTCTCCTGCAGTGGCAGGCGGATTCTTTACCACTGAGCCCCTAGGGAAGCCCCATGTTTAAATATTATTAAAGCTTAACTTCTCCTCTTTTTAAAGATTTTATGTGTGTATATATGGATATTAGTGTAAGTTCATATATTTCCATCCACATCTCAACCCATATACCCATTCTGAGTTTCAGATATCCCACTTTGGAGTTCAGTCACCAAATGTAACAAAAGTAATGACACTGGTAGCAGTGTAGATAAAAAGGATAACCACTCTTTAATGAGCATATACTAACTGCTAAGCCCTGAGCTGGGAGAAGGCAATGGCACCCCACTCCAGTACTCTTGCCTGGAAAATCCCATGGATGGAGGAGCCTGGTGGCTGCAGTCCATGGAGTCGCTAAGAGTTGGACAAGACTGAGTGACTTCACTTTCACTTTTCACTTTCATGCATTGGAGAAGGAAATGGCAACCCACTGCAGAGTTCTTGCCTGGAGAATCCCAGGGACGGGGGAGCCTGATGGGCTGCTGTCTATGGGGTCGCACAGAGTCAGACATGACTGAAGTGACTTAGCAGCTGCAAGCCCTGAGCTAACAATTACACATACTCAATTTTTACAATATCCCCAAGCAATGTATTTTGTTCCCCCATAGTTTATAGAGTAAGAGAAACTGAGGCTTAAAAACAGGAGTCCGAGATTAGAATATATTAATGAAGATCATACAGTATTTAGTGGCACAGTGGGACCAAAATATACTGTCCCCCATGATATTGTATTCTTCTGTGCAAAGGCGAATTTAGCAGAGAATATGTTTCTTCCCTATATAGGACTCTCTTCAATGAAGGGTCAGCTTTACAGTGTCTGAATTAAGAATCCTGATCCTTCAAAATCTGCCCAGATACTTGTTGCTTTTGGAAATTTTTTTTTACTCAGAGATTAAACTTTTCCTTTCATGATTAAAGAAAAAGTAACATCCAGATTGACTCATTTGTATCAGCATATAAATGGGGGCCATCTGATTCCATGTTCCATTGAGAAAAGCAGGAAAGGAGGGGACCCGCTGGCTATTTAATGGGTACAGAAATTTGAAGAAAGTGCCAGAACTCTAAGGGCACAAAAGTGGGAGATTTGGATGCCTGACTGCCATCTATGTTTAAATTTCACTTTTGCCTCAAGCCAGCTTATTCCTTGGAAGGAAAGTTATGACCAACCTAGATAGCATATTCAAAAGCAGAGACATTACTTTGCCAACAAAGGTCTGTCTAGTCAAGGCTATGGTTTTTCCAGTGGTCATGTATGGATGTGAGAGTTGGACTGTGAAGAAAGCTGAACCCCAAAGAATTGATGCTTTTGAGAGAAAAAGCATGTGTTGGAGAAGACTCTTGAGAGTCCTTTGGACTGCAAGGAGATCCAACCAGTCCATCCTAAAGGAGATCAGTCCTGGGTGTTCTTTGGAAAGAATAATGCTAAAGCTGAAACTCCAGTACTTTGGCCACCTCATGCGAAGAGTTGACTTATTGGAAAAGACTCTGATGCTGGGAGGGATTGGGGGCAGGAGGAGAAGGGGATGACAGAGGATGAGATGGCTGGGTGGCATCACTAACTCGATGGATGTGAGTCTGAGTGAACTCCGGGAGTTGGTGATGGACAGGGAGGCCTGGCGTGCTGCGATTCATGGGGTCACAAAGGGTCGGACACGACTGAGCAACTGAACTGAACTGAACTGTATTGAGGTCTACAAAGAAGATACATTGTAAATATGACGTCCATTTATATTTCCATTGACTTGCCCTGTGTTATTTGTCTTTCTGTGTAAACCTCTTATCACCCTGGACGAATGACTCTTCTATTTCCTTTCTGAAAAGGCCATCAGCCTGCCGGGTCCTGTGGTTTTGTGGGTTCTCCACTTTGTTTTCATCAGACTCCTCTTGCCCTTTTGTCCCCTTGTCATCTGTACACGGGAGGGAAGGGTTCTTCTAATTTTAGATCGAAATTAATTTACATTTCCCAAAAACCTGATGCTTGTCTCACTTCTCTTATAAATTATTTACACTGGAAAGGCTGAATCATGAAACTGAAGCTAAAAATAATGTAATTTTCATGTGTTGATTTTGAACTGAATGCATAGGTCATATTCTACTCACTACATTTTTGGGGGTCTCAGTTTGCCTTTGCCCATGTGACTCCCTGGTCTTTGTACATGGTAGGAGGGGATATGGCACTCTTCACATTCATTGACCAGTCATAGTCACTTTTTAAATTCAATAACTGGTTTTTAGTTGGTCTACTATGGGCCAGTACCTAGGAGATTCTGTGGAGGTTATATAAAAGAAAGGCAAAACTCGCTGCATTCCTAAAATTTTCTAGAGGTGATGATAGACAAGGCCATCATATAACACAAAGCAAAGTTAGCTGAGGGCCAAGAAGGGGACAAAGTTCTGGGTTTTGCAGAAGGGAGCAATGACATTTGACTGGGAAGACTGTATGAAGGTAGTATGGATACGCTAGAGATTTCTGTTGGCCTGGCTACCCAGCTCTCCATAGCTCCCTGAAAATGCAAAGGGCCACCCTCTTCTATATAGTAACCCTGGCCCTTTGTCTGAGAAAGTTGATCCAAATGAGGACACCTGATCCAAGCTAGAGCCATAAGCATCCCCACTTCCAAAGTTTGTAATTTTGAAATGAACCATGGAAGCTGGGGGTTGTCTGAAGGAGAACCATGTAATCCTGAGATTGTTTAAGTACTTGGGTTCTCATTCCAGCTTGACTGAATTCAATGCCTTGCTCTGTCACTGACTAGCAATGTTGTCTTGGGAAATCTATATAAACTCTTTGTCTTTAGTTTTGTTATGAAGACACGAAAAGTAATGTGAGCTTTCTCATACAACTACTATGAAATGTACATGAGGAAATTTAAAGTGTAACATACTGCATATTCAGTAGATATGAAGCTCTTAAGATTATTATGGCTGCCATTGTTATTATTAAAGAGATACCACATGAATTGGGAAGCCCCAGGTAGCTCAATGATAAAGAATCTGTCTGTAATTCTTAAGATGTGGGTTCAATCCCTGAGTCTGGAAGACCTCCTGGAGAAGGAAATGGCAACCTAATCCAGTATTCTTGCCTGGGAAATCCCATGGACAGAGGAGCCTGGTTGGCTATAGTCCATAGGCTTGCAAAGAATTGGACATGACTTAGCAACTAAATAATGACAACCTTATGAGTGCCCCTGGTAGGTCCCTGAAGCAACCCCGGGGCCTCTCCTCATCAGGGACTGGTCAGTCACAGGCTCCTTTAAGGGTCTCTCAATATACTTCTGGGAAAAGGATTAAAAAAAACACACACTTATTTCTTCAAAGTTATTCTGGGTTGTGTTTTGTTGTCTGAAGCTGAAAAAAGAAAAAAGATCTGATAAGGTAGTATAATATGAATTTCTTTTGCCCTTTTTTATTTTCTTTCTGTCATTATTGTTATTCCTTGTGGTCATTTTCACTACATTAAAAAAAATTTAATGCGACTTTCTCCGCATTTTGTTGTATATCCATAGGCATTAACAAAATTTGTTAACTCTGTAAATTTTGTAACACAGATGGCAAAATAAAATTAAAAAAAAAACAAAAGAAAACAAACAGATGGCTGTAGATGACCTAAATCTGTAATGGAAATTTATATGTATATAAAAATGACCACATTCTATATATCATTCAAATTTAGAAGTTTCCTTATGCTACACTTCCATAGATGCCTTACATTATTTAAAAAGGAGAATATATACAATGTTTAGAATGATCCACACATGACTGCCTTTGAAAAGACGTGAGGAGGTAAAGCTATATGATGAAAAATATCAGATAAAAAGTAGTTGGTTTATATACACAGGCAAATATATGCACACATGCAAAAGTCATCAAATTAAATCAACTTCATGGCTATAACTGAGCTGTTGTTTTGAAATCAGCTCCTACAGAATTTTTATTATGCTCCCACAGAATTTTTGCCCTAGAAAACTCACCCTCAAGAGTTAACAATAGTTACATAGAATCCTGTACCTAAAAAGCATAGTCTGGTTGGATTTATATGAAATAACTGAATCAATCACATTTAATAATTTTAATACATATTATCTAACCTTTTATAAAGGAATTGCCTCCTTACTTTATGAAGTAATCCAGTTCTAGCTTTATCATACTCTGGCCTAAGTTTTTATTTTTTCCATGTTTATTTCTCTGGACCTGGCTTCAGTCTTTATCAAAGAATGAAAATAACAACAAAAACAAACTAAACTAAACCATGGGATTTACATTTATCAATGAGTGAGTGATTTAGGTCTCAGTATGCCAGCAAACTTGGAAAACTCAGCAGTGGCCGCAAGACTGGAAAAGGTCAGTTTTCATTCCAATCCCAAAGAAAGGCAATGCCAAAGAATGCTCAAACTACTGCACAGTTGCACTCATCTCACATGCTAGTAAGGTGAAGGTGAAGTCGCTGTCGTGTCCGACTCTTTGCGACCCCGTGGACTGTAACCTACCAGGCTTCTCCGTCCATGGGACTCTCCAGGCAAGAATATTGGAGTGGGTTACCATTTCCTTCTCCAGGGGGTCTTCCCGACCCAGGGATCGAACCTGGGTCTCCCACATTGGAGGCAGATGCTTTAACCTCTTACGTGAACTGTGAAATTCTAGATGTTCAAGCTGGTTTTACAAAAGGCTGAGGAACCAAAGATCAAATTGCCAACATCTGCTGGATCATTGAAAAAGCAAGAGAGTTCCAGAAAAACATCTACTTCTGCTTTATTGACTACACCAAAGCCTTTGACTGTGTGAATCACCACAAACTGTGGAAAATTCTGAAAGAGATGGGACTAGACTACCACCCCACCTGACCTGCCTCTTGAGAAATCTGTATGCAGGTCAGGAAGCAACAGTTAGAACTGGACATGAAACAACAGACTGGTTCCAAATTGAGCAAGGAGTACATCAAGGCTGTATATTGTCACCTTGCTTATTTAACTTATATGCAGAGTACATCATGAGAAACGCTGGGCTGAATGAAGCACAAGCTGGAATCGAGATTGCTGGGAGAAATATCAAAAACCTCAGATATGCAGATGAAACCACCCTTATGGCATAAAACGAAGAAGAGACTCTTGATGAAAGTGAAAGAGGAGAGTGAAAAAGTTGGCTTAAAGCTCAACATTCAGAAAACGAAGATCATGGCATCTGGTCCCATCACCTCATGGGAAATAAATGGGGAAACAGTGGAAACAGTGTCAGACTTTATTTTGGGGGGCTCCAAAATCACTGCAGATAGTGACTGCAGCCATGAAATTAAAAGACATTTGCTCCTTGGAAGGAAAGTTATGACCAACCTAGACAGCATATTAAAAAGCAGAGACATTACTTTGCCAACAAAGGTCTGTCTAGTCAAGGCTATGGTTTTTCCAGTGGTCAAGTATGGATGTGAGAGTTGGACTATAAAGAAAGCTGAGCACTGAAGAATTGATGCTTTTAAACTGTGGTGTTGGAGAAGACTCTTGAGAGTCCCTTGGACTGCAAGGAGATCTAGCCAGTCCATCCTAAAAGAAATCAGTCCTGAATATTCATTTGAAGGTCTGATGCTAAAGCTGAAACTCCAACATTTTGGCCACCTGATGCAAAGAACTGACTCATTTAAAAAAACCCTGATGCTGGGAAAGATTGAAGGCGGGAGGAGAAGGGGATGACAAAGGATGAGATGGTTGAATGGCATCACCGACTCAATGGACATGAGTGAGTAAACTCCGGGAGTTGGTGATGGACGGGGAGGCCTGGTGTGCTGCAGTCCATGAGGTCTCAGAGTCTTACACGACTGAACGACTGAAGTGAACTGCACGGAATGAGTGAGTGATCGTCCCTCAGTCGTGTCTGACTCTTTGCTACCCCATGGACTATAGCCTGCCAGGCTCCTCTATCCATGTGGTTCTCCAGGCAAGAATAACTGGAGTGGGTTGCCATTTACTTCTGTATGGGATCTTCCCAACCCAGGGATTGAGTATAGGTCCCCTGCATTGCAGGCAGAATCTTTACCTTCTGAGCCACCAGGGAAGCTTACTATTAAGAGACATTTCTAAGTATAAAGACAGGTCAACTTAAAAAGTATCAGCAGCTACATCCTTGACTTTATCTTGTAATCTATAGATAATACATTAGAATATGTAATGAATCCATACAACTTCTCCAAAGAAATACCTGAGACAGAAGTAGAAATAAAGTTATAAATGACAGTCAGCAATCAAATGAAATAATTTAGATAAAGCTTATCTTTCTTGAAGAGATGGGGACAGGGCAAGTGATCTGTTTATCAATAGATAACTCTTATTGGGTAAATACTCCAGAAGAGGTATTGTTTCAAAAATTCTGGCCGTTTGAAAAACAAACAAGAAAAGAACAAAAACCAAAATCAGCAATTACAGTTGTGTTAGGACTTTTTCTGTGGCAAAGGAAAGGGACCCAACTGAGGGTAGTATTTAAAACAAAAGTGAGATTTGTTGGTATTAGTGATTATAACAGAAGGCAACGGCAACCCACTCCAGCACTCTTGCCTGGAGAATCCCAGGGACGGGGGAGCCTGGTGGGCTGCAGGGGTTTGCTAGGAGTCGGACATGACTGAGCGACTTCACTTTCACTTTTCACTTTCACGAACTGGAGAAGGAAATGGCAATCCACTCTCAGTGTTCTTGCCTGGAGAATCCCAGGGACGGGGGAGCCTGGTGGGCTGCCGTCTCTGGGGTCACACAGAGTCAGAGACGACTGAAGTGACTTAGCAGCAGCAGCAGCAGCAGCAGTGATTATAAAGCCCATACAGTAGCTGCCTTGACCTCCAATGGGATTCAGGTGGTGCTCATGGCCCCCAGGGCTACCTTGGACCTCTGCTCTGCCTTCTCATCTCAGGGGTTACCTGACTCTAGGCACTGATTTCAGCTCCTTGGGTTCCTGGTGTGCGGGCCACAGTGAGATGTTGTCTGACCAAGGGCTGGGCAGAGAGAAAGGAAAGGGGGTGAGATGAGGTGACAGAGATAAATGGCTGATACTTGAACGTTCTGTTTTTCTTTTTTTTATTATTCCATAAATATGCGGATATCATGCCATAAAAATAGCTGTTATTTGTCAAAAGCTTAGTCAGCCCAGCATGAGACTAGGTCGGTGGGGTGCACGTAGGAGTTCATGAAGATGAAAAGGGATCTGAGCCATCAAGGAGTTCAAGTGAAGAAGCCAGAGTCTCTTTCCTTCCTCTGTACCTGGAGCATTGGCTTTCGAGAGGCCAGTGAAGATTTGCCAGGATTCACCTTGTGACCGTGTTTCTATCTCACTGTCTCTACATTTCCCCCTCTTTTCTTTAGATTTCTCCCCAGGAAACTTATACCATAGCCTTCCTAAAGTAGCCACAAGATTCTACAGAAATACTGGATAGAGAATCTGTTAAGTATGTATTGAGAATAATAATAATAATTTATTAGCAATTTAAATTCCCATCCAGATTTTGAAGTTTTGTGATGGCAGTCTACTTACATTAGATTGCACAGCTTCTTATTACTCTATAATTTTCAGATTTTCATGTTTACATTCAAACAAGTAAGAATGTATATTTTAAAACTATGAGTCTTTTTTATATTGGCTGAACATGCAACTTGTTGCATTCAAGCTTCAAGATATGTTTAAATCTAAAAGAAAATACACCATCCATAATGCATTTTTAATAGAACATTAACACAGTTTCAACAAAGTAGCATATTTTTAGCATGTTTTTGATAGAAAATAAAAATATTTTTATTCTGTAAGGATGTGGTTTCCCTGGAATACACAAATATCCCATCTTAGACAACAAGTTAGTCATAAAGAAAATTTAGAAAGAGATTTTTTTTTTATTCCACGAGAAAAATATCCAGATTTAAATTACTTTAACGAAAGGAAATGTCTTCAGGTTAGCCAAACTCAAAGCATTTACTTCACAAGATGGTTAATTTTCTAAAGGAAACCTCTTCTCTTTGTATGGAATTTCTTTTGCATAAACATTCAGGGCTTCAAAGAAACAATTCTGACTACGAATTGATCAGAAGCATTTTCTCTGTCTGAAAATATTTTTAAGCTGGAGAAAAATTTAAACCTTTCTCCTCTTTAAAGAATTTGGAACTGCATTAAAATTTTAAATTCTTGACTCGGGACTGCCAGCATTTTTTGATAAAGCTGTCAAGTATTTCTTACATTAAAAGGACAATGAGATTTATGAGAAAGATGAAAGCCAGACCATGGGCAACATTGCTATGCAAAAATTTAAATATTCAGTACGAATACATGTTGGAATCTGTCTAGCTGGTACACTGTCCTATATATTAGGACCATTCCTTTCAGCTTCCTGTGATTAGCTGCACGATTACATGGAGAGAAGCTTTGTTTGGCTGGCATTTCTGCAAGGAAGTGTCAGCTTACTGAGGTACCAATATATTATACAGTCGGAGAGACTGCAGGAACCTAGTTGAAACATAAATCATATTACAACCCGATAGTGATTTTTAAAACTATTATGTTAGAAGATACAGATAATCATCATTTCCTAAATTCATTTCCTGGTTATAAATTTCATGTGCTAGATTGTTGAAATAATCCTATTTATAACTTATTCTGACCTCAATCTGTGCTCCTTCTTCCTTACCAAGTCCCCCAGTCTCCCAACAAACTGATCACAAGAGGTCTTGGACTTACTATAAGTATTGTAAATATTGGAGAAGGACATAGCAACCCACTCCAGTATTCTTGCCTGGAGAATTCCATGCACAGAGGAGCCTGGTGGGCTACAGTTCATGGGATTGCAAAGAGTCAGATACAACTGAGTGACTAGCACTTTCACTTTTTTTCATAGTAAATTCAGTAAATACTGATCGTAGTCAAATTCTTGAACTGCTAGTTACTTATCCTTTGTTATGCTAGCAAATTAATGCTCAAAATTCTCCAAGCTAGGCTTCAGCAATACATGAACCGTGAACTCCCTGATGTTCAAGCTGGTTTTAGAAAAGGCAGAGGAACCAGAGACCAAATTGCCAACATCCTCTGGATCATGGAAAAAGCAAGAGAGTTCCAGAAAAACATCTATTTCTGCTTTATTGACTATGCCAAAGCCTTTGACTGTGTGGATCACAATAAACTGTGGAAAATTCTGAAAGAGATGGGAATACCAGACCACCTAACCTGCCTCTTGAGAAATCTGTATGCAGGCCAGGAAGCAACAGTTAGAACTGGACATGGAACAACAGACTGGTTCCAAATAGGAAAAGGAGTACGTCAAGGCTGTATATTGTCAGCCTGCTTATTTAACTTATATGCAGGGTACATCATGAGAAACGCTGGGCTGGAAGAAGCACAAGCTGGAATCAAAAATGCCGGGAGAAATATCAATAACCTCAGAGATGCAGATGACACCACCCTTATGGCAGAAAGTGAAAAGGAACTAAAAAGCCTCTTGATGAAAGTGAAAGAGAAGAGTGAAAAAGTTGGCTTAAAGCTCAACATTCAGAAAACTAAGATCATGGCATCTGGTCCCATCACTTCATGGGAAATAGATGGGGAAACAGTGGACACAGTGTCAGACTTTATTTTGGGGGGCTCCAAAATCACTGCAGATGGTGAGTGCAGCCATGAAATTAAAAGACGCTTACTCCTTGGAAGAAAAGTTATGACCAACCTAGATAGTATATTCAAAAGCAGAGACATTACTTTGCCGACTAAGGTCTGTCTAGCCAAGGCTATGGTTTTTCCAGTAGTCATGTATGGATGTGAGAGTTGGACTGTGAAAAGGCTGAGCGCTGAAGAATTGATGCTTTTGAACTGTGATGTTGGAGAAGACCCTTGAGAGTCCCTTGGACTGCAAGGAGATCCAACCAGTCCCTTCTGAAGGAGATCAGCCCTGGGATTTCTTTGGAAGGAATGATGCTAAAGCTGAAACTCTAGTACTTTGGCCACCTCATGTGAAGAGTTGACTCATTGGAAAAGACCCTGATGCTGGGAGGGATTGGGGGCAGGAGGAGAAGGGGAAGACTGAGGATGATGTGGCTGGATGGCATCCCTGACTCAATGGATGTGAGTCTGAGTGAACTCCGGGAGATGGTGATGGACACGGAGGCCTGGCGTGCTGCGATTCGTGGGGTCGCAAAGAGTCGGACAACGACTGAGTGACTGAACTGAACTGAACTGAATATTGAGAGCATACTAACCGTGTGTCAGATTAACATTGTTGTCGGTTGTGTTTAAACAAGATAAAAACTGTTCATGCATGCTCTGGCTTGGTAGTTGAGTGGTTTTGGTAATGGGTGGCCACATTAATAAATTAGAAATTACCAATATAATCTTAAATATCAATTGGCTTCACTTTCCCAATTTGCATTAGAATGTAAGTTCCCACAGAGTAAGACATTTTTGTCTGTTTTGTTACAAAGTCCTCAAACTGACACATAGGAAGGTGCTCAGTAAATGCAATTTGAATGAATAAATGAACTACATAAAAGAATTATTTTGTTTTAGCAAGATCCGTATGGAAAAGAATTTTGAGAAGATGCTAGGAAAGTATCTTTCCTAAAAGTTGTTTACCAAATATGCTAGATTGGAGATACAACATAAGTTTCTTTTTGTTTATCATTAGTAGTGACTCAGATGCTCTGCTGAGAAGAATCTTGTGGCTCATCCAAGCTCAGTGGAAAAAGAGGCCCATAATCAACTGATGGGGCTCCCCTCTTGGCTCAGACAGTAAGGAGTCTGCCTGCAAATACAAGAGATGTGAGAGACACAGGTTCGATACCTGGGTCAGGAAGATCTTCTGGAGGAGGGCATGGCAACCTCTTCTTGCTGGAGAATTCCATGGACAGAGGAGCCTGGCAGGCTACAGTCCATGGGGTCACAAAGAGTTAAACACAAATGAGTGACTGACACTATAACTTTCAATCAATTGATGATATATCTGTTGTGTGGCAGTGGTGGTCCACATGATAAATATTTGCTGTTGCTGGGAGAGTTTCCTACCTTGCTGGATATATACAAACAGGACTTTTCCATTTCAAGGATAGTTTCTCATCTGACTGAATGCATCGTATCCTTTATTGATGTAAGTTATCTGGAAGGTTTTTACAGGAATTGTTTTAATTTCCTTTTCCCTGTAAGACTCTGTCATATTGACATAGTACCAGTACAAAAATGTCTTTCAAAGAATTCCTGTCTCATATAGAAACCTGCATTCTACCAGAGGGTACAAGGGAGTATAAGATTCTTTTCTGTGCTACAAGTTCTATGAGAATATTAATGTAACACTCTTTCCACCTATGACACAGTCCCAGGGCTCCAACCTCATTTCAGCATAATTCCAAGATTCCAGGATAGTTGTCCAAGTCTGTTGAAACCTGCTATCTTACAGGACATTTTCTTTATTTTTATTTTTGCCAGAATGAACAAAACTGATTTTTATCATCTGTCAAATGGAGCAAGATTTTGTAGTGTTTGTGTGATTAGGCCATGGGTTGTGTGTTGTGAGGAAGGTTTAAGTCTCTAGTATCATATAGCATACTCTTATCTAAGCAGATTGGAGGAAGGGCTAAGGTTAACACCAAGGTTGTTAATTTTGCTTAATTAAGTTGGCGCCAATAAGCTATTGGCACCATAGGAAAAGTGGTCTGAAAATCCAAATTCTTTAGAAGCCTGGCCTCTTTTTTAGGTCATAATGAGTGATTCTAAGAGACTTTCTTGGTGTTTCTAGGCATATTGAAGAGTATACTCTTGTTCAGTTCTCAGGTCACATGTGTGAGCATACGAGGCAGAAACAGCCCATGTATTCCACTGCAGATGTGTTTTGCCAGCTCCGCTAAGTGATTCAGACTATTTATTCAGTCACAGAGTTGGATCTCCTCTGTTAGAAAACTACCACTAAAGCAGAAGATGGCAGATCACAGGGTGGTTTATAACCATCTTAGCCTGTAAATTCAAACTGAGATTTTTTTTTTATCAGCATTAGATCAGTCCTGCCAGCTCAACTTTCCCTTAGCAAATGTTATTTCTATGACGCTGTCAGTGTTTTTATTTCCACTGAAATTGACTCAGACTACATAAAGCTACAGAACATCTACACACTTTTGATATGAAGAGGATTTCTCCTATCTTTCGTAGGACCTGTATTCCATTCATGTTTTAATTAGACCGTGTATAAATATGGCTGTAGTCTCCAAAATGCTCTCCTTTCCTTCACAAAAATGGCCTGCGGGATACGGAAGGGATTCGGCCAGGGAAAAGATTAGCCTGGAAACAAAGGCATCCTGGTCCGCTGTTGTTTCACTGGCATGTGTTTGCAGTAATACAATGTTTATCATACAAAAATGGGCTCCCCAGTTCCCACCAATCAGATATTTTGATATGTGAAACGCATGCTTTTTATTGTCCTAGTCAGGGAGCCCTTATTGGGGCTTGTAGGGTATAAGTAAATACACCTTAATTGGTCGACCTGAATTCAGATGTTGTTTGATTGCATTGGAAGTTGGATCTTTATTCTGCTTTGCTCTCACAGGTAAAAGCAGCAACCAGGTAATTTTTCCAGTTGCTGCTAACGTGTTGCTAGGGTTTGGCATCAGCTGAGATGCTTGTTGGAAATGCAAATACTTGATCCTTACCGCACCCCAGTCCTACCTGATAAATACTTAACTGCTGCTTTCAGTGCCGCTGCCTTGACCCTCACTTGTAGAAATTGCAGAGAGAATGACCGGCATGTTCCTTTACTTGGTATAAATTAATATTTGATCTTGTTTCATACTTGACATTGACATTCAGCCTTCGCAGCTAAACAAATTGTTAAAATAGCAAAATATTTCCAATCAGGTTTCTAAAAAACCACTTCCTGGAGTCCTGAGCAGCCTGTTTCCACTCCAGCCTCTCCCCCCTGGAACCCCTCTCTCCAGTTCACATTCCACCAGCTAAAGGGTTCATGTCAGGAACAGCAGTTCCCTCTCAACTCTTTGCTTTTCTCAGTGTGCCCTCTTGGGAGATTTTATTCTCATTTCTATAACAATCAAATATTTGGTGGCTAATCATCAGTTTCCATCTTCTAGTCATGTCTTCTTCTGAGCTTAGAGCTCAGCTCCAAATATCCGTCTGCCTGGTGGGCGTTTCATTGGCACATCCATAGCTAACAAAACCACAACTATGTCAAAAAACAAATCCATCATCTTTCGGCCTAAATTCAGCTCCTTCTGTCCGAATCCCTGATTCTCATGCACTCTGTCACCATTTGCCCCATCAGCTAAGAGTGAGACTGAGTCATTCTTGACCCCTTACTCTCTCCGTCCAGTTAGTCATCTAATTAGTTGAATTTTACTCTAAAATTTATCTTACATCCATCATTTCCTTTCCATTCCCACTGCCACCACTTTGCTGCAGACTCATTGCCTCATTTCTAGATAAACAATAATTTCCTTACTTACTTGCAATCTTTTCCTTCATGCCACCTCCAGATGAATCCTCTGTAAATATCACTTTGACAGGTCAGATTTGTATTCAAATCACTTCAATGGGTCACTTCCTAAAAAGAAAAAGCCAGTTGTCTCCAATCTAGCCTTTTGTGGCAGCTGTTTCATTAGATATTATGGAGTTTAACTACAATCCTTATTCTCCATATAAGAAATTTAACTCCAGCAAAAAGTGCTGAGTGGTGTAGCCATGAGAGTAATCTAGTTTTTCTGACTCCTTCCACTACACCACGTTTCTGCCAAGCCCCCGTAGAAACTTCAGACCACTCGCTGTTGCCCTTCCCCCTCATTGCTTTTCTGAAGCCTTACTCCAAGGCAATTCTGCCTTAATTGTTCTCTCATTGCATCAGGGACCTCATGTCACTTAGTTGCCTGGTTGAAATAGGATTTGTGTCTTTCGTGTATCACCTGAAACCACAATACTTCCTCTTAGCGGACAACATGACTTCCTAATTCATTGAAAAGCACTGAAGCAATCATAAGAGGATTTCTATGTTACGGTGGTTCTCAAACTGCAATGCACCCTAGAATCTCCTGCATACTAAAAATACAAACACAAAAAATTGGGAACAATACCTCGTCCACAATCCAAATTAATTAAAAAAGAAACTCAGGGTATTCCTAGAGGAAACTTTTAAGCATTAATATTTTACAATACGAACAAAGCTAGTGGAGGTGATGGAATTCCAGTGGAGCTGTTTCAAATCCTGAAAGATGATGCTGTGAAAGTGCTGCACTCAATAGGCCAGCAACTTTGGAAGACTCAGCAGTGGCCACAGGACTGGAAAAGGTCAGTTTTCATTCCAATTCCAAAGAAAGGCAATGCAAAAGAATGCTCAAACTACCACACAATTACACTCATCTCACATGCTAGTGGAATAATGCTCAAAATTTTCCAAGCCAGGCTTCAACAATACGTGAACCGTGAACTCCTTGATGTTCAAGCTGGGGAAAAGGCAGAGGAACCAGAGATCAAATTGCCAACATCTGCTGGATCATCGAAAAAGCAAGAGAGTTCCAGAAAAACATCTATTTCTGCTTTATTGACTATGCCAAAGCCTTTAACTGTGTGGATCACAATAAACCGTGGAAAATTCTCAAAGAGATGGGAATACCAGACCACCTAACCTGCCTCTTGAGAAATCTGTATGCAGGTCAGGAAGCAACAGTTAGAACTGGACATGGAACAACAGACTGGTTCCAAATAGGAAAAGGAGTACCTCAAGGCTGTATATTGTCAGCCTGCTTATTTAACTTATATGCAGGGTACATCATGAGAAACGCTGGACTGGAAGAAACACAAGCTGGAATCAAGATTGCAAGGAGAAATATCAATCACCTCAGATATGCAGATGACACCACCTTTCTGGCAGAAAGTGAAGAGGAGCTAAAAACCCTCTTGATGAAAGTGAAAGAGAAGAGTGAAAAAGTTGGCTTAAAGCTCAACATTCAGAAAACGAAGATCATGGCATCCGGTCCCATCACTTCATGGGAAATAGATGGAGAAACAGGGGAAACCGTGTCAGACTTTATTTTTTTGGGCTCCAAAATCACTGCAGATTGTGATTGCAGCCATGAAATTAAAAGACGCTTACTCCTTGGAAGAAAAGTTATGACCAACCTAGATAGTATATTCAAAAGCAGAGACATTACTTTGCCGACCAAGGTCCGTCTAGTCAAGGCTATGGTTTTTCCAGTAGCCATGTATGGATGTGAGAGTTGGACTGTGAAGAAGGCTGAGTGCCGAAATATTGATGCTTTTGAACTGTGGTGTTGGAGAAGACTCTTGAGAGTCCCTTGGACTGCAGGGAGATCCAACCAGTCCATTCTAAAGGAGATCAGCCCTGGGATTTCTTTGGAAGGAATGATGCTAAAGCTGAAACTCCAGTACTTTGGCCACCTCATGTGAAGAACTGACTCATTGGAAAAGACTTTGATGCTGGGAGGGATTGGGGGCAGGAGGAAAAAGGGGATGACAGAGGATGAGATGGCTGGATGGCATCACTGACTCGATGGACGTGAGTCTGAGTCAACTCCGGGAGATGGTGATGGACAGGGAGGCCTGGCGTGCTCTGATTCATGGGGTTGTGAAGAGTTGGACATGACTGAGTGACTGAAGTGAACTAAACTAGCTTCTGGTTGCTGTTGTCTCTTCCCTGTGTATATAAGATTCATCCTTTATCATCGACTCATGGGTACCACCTCAGTATCTATCCACCCTCCCTCATTCTTATCAGCATACAAATATGCTATGGTTTCTCCTATTTGGAGAAATAATAAATGATGAACTTAACTTCTCTTGACACCCACATCCCTCAGTTCTCATCCTTTTTCTCTGTTCTCCTTTATCACAGAATTTCTCCACTGTCTTATATGAATTATTATTTTTTTGCATTGTCTGCCATCAATTTCCATGTTGGTAAATCCTATGACAGTTTTCAATCTTACCTTACTTGACTTGGCATCAGGATTTAATTCAGTCGATCACACTTATCACACTTTTTGTTGCTTCGGTACACTTGCTACCCTTGAATTACAAACCCGTCACCCATTCCCAGATCTCCACTTACCTTACTGGCTATTTCTTTTCAGTCCATTTGTTTGTTGTTCCTCATCTTCCCATCTCTAGATGTTGGAATTTGCCTAGATCCCGTCTTGGATTTTTGCTTCTCTTAACCGATACTCACTCCCTTGGTGATTGTATTCAGTTGTTTTTTTTTTTTTTCCTCTTAAACTTTTTTGAAATTTAGTTAAAATATAACAAACTGCAGGTATTTAAACTGTACAATTTGGTCAGTTTTGACATACGTGTACACCCATGAAACAGTCGCTACCACAATGTAAGAAAACAAACATTTCCATTCCTCCTCAAAAATTTCCTATTTCTCTTGTAATCTTTGTATTTTCCCACTCCAATTCACAGGCAAGCATTGATGTAATTTCTGTCACCAGAGATTAGTTTGCATTTTCTAGAGTTTTATATACAAAGGGAAATAAACAATAAGTCCTTTTTGAGGGGACTGGCTTCTTTCATTCAATGTTATAATTTTGAGATTCACGGATGTTGTTTTATGTATCAAAGCCTGTTGCCATTTATTGCTGAGTAATAATTTATACCTGTAACTATTGCATGAGTATGCCACAACTTATCCACTTAACGGTTGTTGGACCTCTGAGTTGTTTCTAGTTTAGGGCTATTACAAATAAAATGGCTACAAACATTTGTGTACAAGTTTTTGTCTGAGCATATGTTTTAATTTCTCTCAGATAAATTCCTAGAAGTGGAATGATTGAGTTATATGTTAGATATATGCTTAACTTTTTAAGAAACTGACCAAATATTTTCTAAAGTGATAGAACCATTATTTATTCCTTTCAGCAGTGTAAGAATTCCAGTGCCCATGCCAGACCTTATATGAAGGCAGACCATGCCCTGAGATCTCAGTCTGGCTTGCCGTTTGTTTTTGTAAGTAATGGAGTTATGCCCACTCATTTTCTTATCATCTATGGTTGCTTTCATGCTATGACTGCAGAGTTGAACAGTTTTGACAAAGGCCATATGGCCAGTGAAGACATAACTGGAATCTTCATGTTAAAAAAATCAAAGAGATTACAGATGCTTGTTTTACATGATCATTAAAAAAAGAAAAAAGTAGCTATTCTAATAGGTTGTGATGATTTCTAATTGTGATTTTAATTTGGATTTCCCTGGTGACTAATGGGATGGGACCTCTTTTCATTTGCTTATTTTCCATTTACTTATGTGAATCTCTGTTTAAATCTTTTACCATTTGCATTTTTTGTTTGCTGTTTTGTTTGGTTTCATTTACTTCTTATTGGAGTATAAGTCTCTGTGTACCTGTGAAACAAATCTTTTCTTCTGATATTAAAATTTTTCCCCTATTTAGTGGCTTATATTTTAATTTTCTTAGTGATATTTTTCAAAGGATAAAACTTCATTTTAAGGAAGTCCAGGTTATCAATTTACCTTTTGATTACTATTTTTCATTTCTATCTAAAAAATTTCTTACTATGTTAAGATTACAAAAATTATATCCTACATTTTTTCTTATTTGTTTTATCTTCTCAGACTTTCCTTTAGGCCTAATGTCCATTTGGGGTAAATTTTTGTATATGATGTGAGATAAGGGTCAGTGATCTCTTTTCTCCCCTGTATGGTTAGCCAGGTGATCCAGCAAGATTTGTAGGAAAGTCTTTTTTTCCCCTAACTGAGTTGCAACTCTAATAAAACTCAACAGATGTAAGTCTAAGTGTTTTTCTTGATTTTATTTCATTCTATTATATTTATGTCTATCTCTTGGCCATTACAAAACTGTCCTAATTATGATAGCTTCAAGATAAGCCTAGAAATCAGGTAGGGTTCTTTTTTCCTAAACTTTCTTTTCTCAGAGGGCTTTGAATTTCATATATATTCTAGATTATTTTGTCATTGTTTTACCCCCTCAAAAAACATGCTATGGTTCTGATTGGTATTATGTTAATACAAATTTTGAGAGAATTACCATCTTTACCATTTTGAATCTTCCAGTTTATGAACATGGTATATATTTCCATTTATTTAAGCCATCATTAATTTCAATTTTTTTGCAGCAATTTTTTTCAAAGTAGAGATCATAGATGTATTTTATTAGACTTATTCCTGGGTATACAGCATAAGGGTTTTTTTTGGCATAACTATAAATTGTATTATTTTTATAATTATACTTTCTAATTGTCCACTGCTAATATGTAAAAATATAATTTATTTTTGCATGTAATCTTGTATATTGCGAACTTTCTATCACTTACCAGTCTGGTTTTTGTTTTGAAGATTCTTTGGATTTTCTATTTTAAAAATTACATTACCTGCAGATAAAATTTTACTGCTTAATTTCTGATCTTTATGATTTGAATTTTCCTTTCTTATTTTCTTATAATGTTTAAGACTGCAAGTACAGTGTTGAACAGAGTAATAAAGTGAGCATACATGCTTCATTATTGATATTAGGGAGGATAATATTTAATTTTTTACCATTAGCTATAATTTTTTTCTAACTTCCCTTTAACTAGTTTGAAAATATTTCCTATTATTCCTTATTTATTTCTTGACTTTTGATTTTTAACAGTTTGATTAGGATATATCCCAGCATAGTTTTCTTTGAATTTCTATTGTTGAGGTTTACTGAACTTTTCAAATCTGTAAATTTTATGTATTTCACTAGACTTAGGGAGTTTTCCACCATTATTTTTCAAATAATTTTTCTTCCTTCACATCTTTCTCCTTTCTCTATGGCATTTTATCACACATCTTTGATAAATATTGTCACACAGGTCCCTTAGGTGCTATTTTTGTTAATTTCCATATATTTGCTTCTCCAGCTTTTGAGGTCTTTTCATAGCCTGTCTGCTTTTATGCACTTTTCATTGTCCCAAGGTGATTGTTTGTAGTATTTTTTTTAACAGAGTTTTCAGTTGTTTTCAGAAGAAAGATTGAATTGTAGATTTTTCCTGACATAGCAGAATGGGACCCCCATTATCCAGTTGCATGATTTTAAATCCTGTATGTGATGACTTACAAATAAATATATCCAGTTCAGACCTCTCCCCTTCCCTCCAGATATTTGTATCCAACTGTCTGCCTTCCATCTCTAACTTTAATAAACATTCTAAAACAAGTGGGTCTAAGACAGCCCTAACCTCAATAAATTACTAAAATCTGCTTGTTCATCTTCTCAATTTCTTTGGAGTCATCCTTAACTCTTTTCTTTCACATGCCACCTCTGACCATCAGCAAATCCTCTTGTCTATTTTCACAATTTTTGAGTGTTTCTGTCACGCTTCTCACATCACCACCCTTGCTCAGCCATTAGCATATCTCACTTTCATTGTGATTTCCTCTGTGGTTGGACTAATCTGTTGTTTATAGATGTTTGTTGCATTAATGGGCTACCAGCTCTAGATACCTGAAAACTTTGCACAACATTTAATTGCTAGGACTTGCCTTACAATGCTGACAAGTAAATGATGGCAAAGGTGAATATCACTTCCGGCTAATTGGATCTGTGATTATGAATCAGGAAGCTAAAACCCGCAAATCTTATTAAATGGTGGGACTCTTCCCTAGGGCTTAGCCTAAGTGATACTCCTGAATTTAAAAATCATTTAATAAAGGTATATTCATATAAATCATACACAGTATTTGCTTTACTGAGAATTGGGTGACACCCATCAACTGGGAATATGAGCCATCCTTAAATGTTTAAGATGATATAATCAGAGTCTCATCAAATCTCCTTCAACTTTGTATGGTTTTTGAGAGACCTTGAGCTATTTGATTGACTATTGGATTTATTAGTGACTCTTCGTAAGACTATCTACCAGTAATATCAATCAGAAGTTATAAGAATCACTCAAGGAATTTTCTGAATTTACATGTACCCCTTTTCTTGCTCTCCCCTTCTCTATTCTTACCAGCATTCTGGCATGTTCCTCAGAAAGTATCTCCTAATCTCTGGAAAATTTCCGTACATAAGTTTTTGTAACTGCAAAACCCTTTTTCCCTCATGCCAACAAAATTGAGTACCACTGGTGACAATGCTGATTCTTTAATGGCCCTGGTTAACGTTTTAGGTAGGTAGATATACGTATGTATGCAATTAAAATATGCACATATATACACAAAATATACACAAGGATTATGCATATTATAGAATTATCTTTTTTTCCCATTTACATTCCATTTTTACATGGAATCCATGAGAAAAAAGTCTTATGAGATTCTTTATGCTCAGAGAGACTACAAATATTGAGAAATTTTACAACCTACCATACTTGATAATAATACTTCTTATTCTTTCTGTAGAAAAAATCATATTGTGTCACTTTGTCTATTTTATTTCTTGTTCTCTGCAAAGGGATATAAGTTTATCACATTTATACTAGAATCTTTTGCTTTCATCTATGTATTTATTCAGTCATTCACAAATATGTTACTGTGGAGTTCCTTTTAAAAAGTGAACAACAAATACCATGCTGCTGTTCAGTTGCTGAGTCATGTCCGACTCTTTGCAAACCCATAGACTACAGCACACCAGGATTTCTTGTCCTTCACTATCTCCTGGAATTTGCTCAAACTCATGTCCATTGATTCAGTGATGCTATCCAACCTTCTCATTCTCTGTTGCCTCTTAATCCTCCTGCTCTGAATCTTTCCCAGCATCAGGGTCTTTTCCAATGAGTCGACTGTTTGCATCAGGTGGCTTCAGCATCGGTCCTTCCAATGAATATTTAGGGTTGATTTCCTTTAGGATTGACTTGTTTGATCTCCTGTCTGTCCAAGGGACTCTCAAGAGTCTTCTCTAGCACCACAGTTTGAAAGCATCAGTTCTTCAGCACTCAGCCTTCTTTTTGGTCCAACTCTGATTTCTGTAAATGACTATCAGAAAAACCATTGATTTGACTTTTGGGCCTTTGTCAGCAAAGTAATGTCTCTGCTTTTTAATATGCTGACTAGGTTTGTCATAGCTTTCCTTCCAAGAAGCAAGTATCTTAATTTCGTGGCTGCAGTCACTGTCTGCAGTGATCTTGGAGGCCGAGATAATAAAATCTACCACTGTTCCCATTTTTTCCCCATCTGTTTGCCATGAAGTGATGGGGCTGGATGCCATGATCTTAGTTTTCTGAATGTTGAGTTTTAAGCCAGCTTTTTCAGTCTCCTCTTTCACCCGCATCAAGAGGCTTTTTAGTTCCTCCTCACTTCTGCCATTAGGGTGGTATCAGCTACATATCAAATAATCAAAAATAAAGAGAAAATATAATTTTTTACTCCCACCTCCAGGCACACAATGTTTCCTAAGAATATATTATCTACTGGGCTTCTCAGACGGTACTAGTGGTAAAGAACTCACCTGCCAATGCAGGAGACAACAGACATGGATTCGATCCCTGGATCAGGAATATCCCCTGGGAGAGGGCGTGGTAATCCACTCCAGTAGTCTTGCCCGGAGAATCCCATGGACAGAGAAGCCTGGGAGGCTACAGCCCATAGGGTTGCAAAGAGTCCAATATGCCTGAAGTGACTTAGCATGCACACATGCATATTATCTGTTACTTGAAGTCACTGCTTAAAAAAAAAAAGGGCATTTATGTATATATAGAGCTGATTCACTTTGCTGAACAGCAGCAACTAACTCTGCATTGTAAAAAATTGTACTTTAAGAAAAAATTTAAAAATGTTATTAAATCAGTTGGACTTTTAAAAATTTATATTTGGAGGAGGGGGTGAGATAGGGTCATCTTTTGTTTTTTAAACTTTTTATTTTGTATTAGTGTATAGCGAGTCTGAGTGAACTCCAGGAGTTGGTGATGGACAGGGAGGCCTGGCGTGCTGCGATTCATGGAGTCGCAAAGAGTGGGACAGGACTGAGGGACTGAACTGAACTGAACTGATAGCCAGTTAAGCAACATTGTAATAGTTTCAAGCGAACAGCAAAGGGACTCAGCCATACAAATGGGTCATTTTCTTAATGTGAAAAATAGCCTAAGTGCAAACCAGATATTCAGCACTAGATCATACAATATATTTTTAATGGTGGAACACTAATGCACACAAAAGCTGGTGAGAAATGTACATAAGAATCCTTTGATTTTAATTTTGAAGGGCAAGAGAAAAAAAATTAAACAGCAAGTCTAATTTTCTAACCCCAAAAATGGGATTATAAAACTTTCTTTTCAACAAATATAAAATGTGTACATTTCAAAGAGGGAAGCAAATGAAGTGACAAAGGGAATAAAGAAAAGCCAAATTAAGAGTATCAGAAACTGATAAGACCTGAGAAAAAGAATCCTAATGACTAAAAGAAACATCAGTGTCAAGAGGGGATAACATGAACAAAACAAGAGATGGGAAGAGGTTGGTGGCAATGAAAGGAGGAACAAGGTACATGCCATTTCTAGCGCATCGCGTCTAGAAGAACTCTTTTCCTCCAGTTTTTCATCTCACTCTCCGTCCTGCTATCATTTCCCACCAGCTTTCTAAATTAACTTATTCTATCAAAACAAACTTAGTCCAGACCTTTAGATTGCCCATTCTTGTTTCAGCCAGCAACTTTTAGGATCCAAATTAGGTATAATTTTGTCTCCTCTAGAAATTTAAATACTCCAGTGACTTGGTTAGTTTAAGGCTTTTGTTGTACTAGATTATCCCACATAAAGAATGTATTGTAACTAAATCAAGAAAGACTTCTTTGAAGTTTGTGGGAGAATTTGATGGGAAACCATAACTCTTCCATTACTAAGAAAAATTCTATATAATAAAGCTTCTCTTAAAATCTATTATATCATCACTTTGTTCTAGTTACAGAACATTTCTCATTTCTTTACCACTTAGCTATTCTAGGCTTATAACTTCCAGAAAGGCCAAAATCAGACATTCCAAAGTGCTGTGTTTATAAGATCTATATTCACAAGATCTTCTTCTAGTTGTTTAAGTGTGTTTGAATTTGATTTTCATATCTGTAAATAAGCTCTAGTTGTTAAGAATCTATAAGAATACAGAACAAGAAAAAGCAGTAAAAATCCCGTGACTACCTTAGCTGATCCTTCCATTAAAAAAAAATGATTGTAGAATTGGGGATTAAGATCAAAGATGAACCATCATTTGGGTTGGTTTCTTTTGATTATAAAATTGTAGATTCCTTCAGTCTAAAATCTGAAAATCATTTAGAACCTTTATATAAACACAGTCTATATTATAGTAATTAAAAGCACTTTTGATAGATGCTTAAAGATCAAAACCATGGCTACTGAAAACGATTCAGTATAAGATTTTTGCTTTCTTTAAGGTCAAATGCTTAAAAAATTAAACACGATACAGTTTCATTCAACTGGGATGAAATACAGAGCAGATTATAATCAAGATTCTCTATGTCTGGTGCCTAATATATTTAAAAGGGATTTAACTATATATATAAACACACAGGTATACATACACACACATATATGCACATACATATATATGTGTACCTGTATATGTACACATGACTGAGTAGTCACTCAGTCATGTCTGACTCTTTGTGACCCTTTGGACTGTAGTCCAGCAGGGTCCTCTGTCCATGGGATATTTTGGGCAAGAATACTGGAGTGAGTTGCCATTTTCCTCCTCCAGGGGATCTTCCTGACCCAGGGATTGAACTCACATCTCCATGTCTCTTGAATTGCAGGCAGATTCTTTACCCACTGAGATATACAAATATATATATATATATGTTTTGAAGTTTGCATTTTGAAATACTGCCTTGGAACTGTGAGAGTTTAGTATGCAGATCTCTGAATATTTAGAAAAATAGCATATATTAGGCACACTGTGTAATTTTTATATTATTATTTTAATTAGTTTATTAAAAAGCTTTATTAAAATATTGCTATTTAGTTTTGTGATGGCAATGGTGATACATACATGTAAGTGGAATCAGTTACATTTTAGAGACAGAATTACAAGATTTGTGATGGATTTTACCTAGAAAGTGGTGATAGTGTTTATAAACAGAGACTATCTATGTTCTGGCTTCAACATTCTGGTGGATGGTGATGCCATTTAATTATATGAGAAGAACCAAGAAAGCATAGTTTCATAGTAAGGAAAATGAAGAATAACTTAACAAAACTAAAGAGAGATCAAAAATGAATTCACATATACTGATTTTAGTGATCAGGCCATCTACCATTTGTCGTATATAATACTGAGCGTTTTATATCTGCCACCTTTATCAATGATGTCAAATTTGGCTGAAATAAAAAAAAGCCTCTTTATGATAAAGGTATCAAAAAATACCACATAACAAAAAAGGTAATGTATTATTCACCTATATTATTTTAGTTTAGAGATTATGATATGCAAATGATTCCACTCTAAAAGCAGAAGGTAAAGAGGAACTAAGGCGCGTCTTGATGAGGGTGAAAAGGAAGAGTGAAAAAGCTGGCTTCTAACTCAACATTCAAAAAACGAAGATTTTGGCATCCAGTCCCATCACTTCATGGCAAATAGATGGAAAAAAGTGGAAGCAGTGAGAGATTTTATTTTCTTGGGCTCCAAAATCACTGCAGATGGTGACTGCAGCCATGAACTTGAGAGATGCTTACTCCTTAGAAGGAATGCTATGATGAACCTAGACAGTATATTATAAAACAGGGACATTACTTTGCTGAAAAAAGGCCCATCTAGTCAAAGTTATGGTTTTTCCAGTAGTCATGTAAGGCTGTGAGAGTTGGACCATAAAGAAGGCTGAGCGCTGAAGAATTGATGTTTTTGAACTGTTGTGCAGGAGAAGACTCTTGAGAGTCCCTTGGGTTGCAAGGAGATCAAACCAGTCAATCCTAAAGGAAATCAACCCTGAATATTCATTGTAAGAACTGATTTTGAAGCTGAAGCTGAAGCTCCAATACATTAGCCACCTGATGCAAAGAACTGACTCACTGGGAAAGACCCTGATGCTGGGAAAGACTGAAGGCAATAGGAGAAGGGGGTGGCAGAGGCTGCAATGGTTAGATAGCATCACTGACTCAATGGACTTGAATTTGAGCAAACTCTGGGAGATAGTGAAGGACAAGGAAGCCTGGCATGCTGCAGTCCATGGGGTCACAAAAGTCAGACATGACTTAGCGACTGAGCAACACAGAGATTATGAAGATAAATATAGTAACTAACTTATGGAAACTGTGGTGTTAGAGAAGACTCCTGAGCGTCCCTTGGACTGCAAGGAGATCCAACCAGTCCATCCTAAAGGAGATCAGTCCTGGGTGTTCATTGGAAGGACTGATGCTGAAGCTGAAACTCCAATACTTTGGCCACCTCATGTGAAGAGTTGACTCATTGGAAAAGACTTTGATGCTGGGAGGGATTGGGGGCAGGAGGAAAAAGGGGATGACAGAGGATGAGATGGCTGGATGCATCACCGACTCGATGGACATGAGTTTGAGTGAACTCTGGGAGTTGGTGATGGACAGGGAGGCCTACCGTGCTGCGATTCATGGGGTTGCCAAGAGTCAGACACAGCTGAGAGACTGAACTGAACTGAACTTATGGAAAAGGACAGAAATTTATTTCATTGTAATTCTGAGCAGGGAATTACCACCAATTATTATTTCCATACTTTATGTGGAAATAATTTCCACATATATTTTTTCTTTATGAAAACTTGATTAATGCCAGTTACAGGTCCTATGTTACAACTAGTGAAAAAATAGAATATGAAGTTTGAGGATTATCTTGGTTATCCTTGATCAATCCTCACAGCAATGGTTTAAAATTACTCACCACAAATTAATTTGAACATATCAATTAATAAAGCTTTAAGTGTTTTGAGTACAAATCTGAAGTATTCAGAAAATAATCATTTCAAAATTCACTGGAACAGAGTCATAAAGCCAGACTGACAAAGCTCTGGCCAACAGATCTGACATTCAGCTCTTTGCTAAAACTAATAAACAAATTTGCTGAAACGAATAAAGCAACATGGAACAAAGCAAAGCATCTTGGCCCAGTGAAATGATAGGCCTGAAGTTGCCCCTGAATGTATTAACTGTTGGCTGGGAGACTTTGAACAATTAACTTTACGTTTCAAACCTTGACTAAATTGTTTGTGAAATACTAGTATTATTCTTGCAGGTAGCTCTGAGCATGAGAGAGTATGTAGACAGTGACTGACTATATAGTTTTAATTAACTCATTTTTGTGACAATGATGATAATAATGGCAATAATAATTATTATTTTATATCTTAGTAGAAATGTGATTAGGAACATGAACTCTGGAGTTAGTCTTTCACTCATAATTCATTTTGGTCGCTTACTAGATCATCCATAAATGTAATAAAAACCGTTATTTCATAGGATTTTCAGAAAGATTATATGAATTAATTAATATACAGTGATCTTAAACATACTTCATTAGTTTTGGTGATCTGTCTCAATTCCCATGAACATAACTAACATTATTCTCATGTTTCTTAGTTTCCACATTTACTTTATCTTTCCTTAATGAATTTATGTTAAGGAATGCAAATGAAATGGCTTTAGTGTCATAAAGAACAAGGTAAATAACATTAAAAAGTAGATTGCATTAAATTAATGTTTAGAAATAAAGTGATGCATTCTAATACCTATCTGTATAGTAATCATCTGTCTATTTACCTACTTAACTGGCTTCCCTGGTAGCTCAGACGGTAAAGAATCTGCCTGCAATGCAGGAGTCCCGGGTTCAGTCCCTGGGTTGGGAAGATCCCCTGGAGAAGGAACTGGCTACCCACTCCAGTATTCTTGCTGGAGAATTCCATGGACAGAGGAACCTGGCAGGCTACAGTCCACGTAGTTGCAAAGAGAGACACAACTGAGAGACTAACACACAGACAATAACTCACTTACCAATCTTATCCATCATGTTTTACTCATCTTTAAAAGCAGTTTCATGTAGTATATTATTTTGTACTTAAGTAGATATTCAATTTATAGATAAAAGATGAAGCATAAGAGATTAATTAAAATACCCACATTTAGAAAGCTTATTTCATGGCAGAAAGTTACCTGCAAATCCAGATATTTCACTCACTTTTTATCAGAATGAACCTGCTTTAATCCATATTTTACAACTACTTTGAGCATTTCATCATATTATATTCATTCACTCATTCATTTATTGAATTCTTCTATTCTTTTATTCACTTTGTTCATTCAACAAATATGCACAGACACTACTTAGTATACCCAAACTGTAATAGATAAGGAAATACTTAGGAACAATGGAGTAGAAATCAGAAAATTTGAGAATAATTTCTATCATTCTCCTTCTGTTTGCTAGGGGTCTTTTCTATCTGGTGGCCCATCAGAATCTTCTAGCTTAAACGTCATCACTTCTTTTGTGAAAACTTTGAAGATCATACCAAATACACAGTTCTTCTATGCTCCCATGACATATTATTTCTATCTCCTATCTCATTATCAGCCATTTCATGCTGCCTTATATAATATTATTTGTCCTGAGTGAATTGGATTTTCTTTTTTTAATTAATTTTTATTGACATAATTGCTTTATAATGTTCTGTTAGTTTTTACTGTACAGCTAAATGAATCAGCTGTACGTATACATAGATCCCATCGTTTTTGGATTTCCTTCCCCTTTAGGTCACCACAGAGCGCTGGGTAGGGTTCCCTGGGCTATACAATAGGTTATCATTAGTTATCTATTTTATAAGTAGTATCAATAGTGTGTGTATGTTGAACCAAATCTCCCATGCACCCCCCCCACACCGTGCTTTATTCTCTATGTCTGTGTCTCTATTTCTGTTTTGCAAGAGTTGAATTTTCACAACAGGGGATTAGGAGAGTAAGAGGGAAATAGGCAAGAGGAAAAAAAAGCAAACCAAGCAGGAGAATAATATGAATATTGATTATGTGGGATTGAAATCCTATAAATCCAGACATTTTTTAGCTGCAACAGAAGCCCTATTCCAACTGGCAAAATATCATCTAGTGGTTACAGAAATCAGAGATTCACTCATGTTTCCTTAAGTACTATGAAGTTTATTCTAAGCATATAAGTTGTGTGGTAGGCATAATAATTTCCCTTCCTTTATGGATGTCTGCATCTTCACTAGCAGAAATTATGAACATGTGGTATTGCATGGCAAAGGAGAATTAAGGCTGCCTTCTTAATAAAGAGGTATTAGAGGTGATTTAAATAGAGTTAATATTGCTAATCAGTTGACCTGGGGATGGGGAGATTGTTCAGGGATTTTTGCATGGGCTCGCTGTCCTCAGAAAGGGTCTTACAAGTGACAGGAGAGAAGCAGACGAGTCAGTGTTGGTCAGAGAGATGTGAAGATGTTTTCCTGCTGGCTTTGGAGAAATAGGAAGAGGCCACGAGCCAAGGAATGTGAGCCACACCAGAAGCTGGAAAAGTCAAGGAAACAATTTTTTCTTAGAGCCTGCAAGTGGAGCACAGTCTTGGACAGTGGGTTAGTCATTCAGTTGTGTCTGACTCTTTGCCTCCCCCATGGACTCTGCCTGCCAGGCTCCTCTGTCCATAAAATTCTCCAGGCAAGGACACTGGAGTGGGTTGCCATTCCCTTCTCCAGGTGATCTTCCCAACCCAGGGATCAAACCTGAGCCTCATGCATTGCAGGCAGCTTCTTTACCATCTGAGACACCAGGGAAGCAAACGCACACAGTCTTGCTGACACCTAGATTTTAGCCCGCAGAGATCCATTTTATTGCTTCTGATCTCCAGAACTGTAAGATTATAAATTTGCATTGTTTTAAACCACTAAATTGGTGGTAGTTTGTCACAGTAGCAACAGGAAATAAATACAGATAATACTAAGACTACAGCCAACTAAGCCATACATCAAAGCATTGTGGAAACCCAAGGACAGTGTTAGGGCCCAGCCCCAAAGAAAGAAACCAGTTTCCCTGGGACTTGAATGTGAAACAATTTCTTCCTGAATAAGAATTGAATAGTGACTAATTGAATAGTGACTAATATTGAATAGATACTTCAAGATTCAGCATTGCTCTAGTTTCAGCTTATCTGCAGCATTTTCTATAGGAGGATTTTGTGGATCCTTACTTATATTTTATCAATACTATGAGTCAGCTTTTTTGTGTTTTTGCTTTTCTTGCTGTGTCTTTCCAATTCTAATCTCAGTGCCAGCCAGCTACCTCACCCTCTCCTCTACTTACTCATTGATTGTGTTGGCCACAGGCCTTTCTTGCCTGCTTTCCTCAGTATGTTTTCAATTTTTGCCTTCTATCAATAGCTCTAGCCCCCGTATTACTGTTACCAGTGAGCTTCATTGATTTAATTAATTACTGTTGGCCATACAGATCAGAGTTCTGATACCAGACAGTTCAGTAGATGTCAACCAGACTATACTGGCTGCGCTTGGATCAGGCACCTACCACTGGTGCAATAATCTTGGCAGATGTGGAAGCGCTGTGAGTTACAAAATGCAGCCACTGAGGGAGCTTACTCAATAGGCACTTGCGTGTATGTTTGTGTATGTGCGTGTGTGCTTGTGTTTTCAACACTTCAAGTAAAATCAGTCCTCTTTTTCTAGAGGTTAAAATTATGGTTCTAGAATCAAATCTCTTGCTTTCAAATCTTGGCTCAGCTATGAGACTTAGGGCAAGTGAATAAACTACTCAAAGTCCGTGTTTCTGCACTTACAGAATAGAAATAGCTTCACCCCATAACTGTTGTGAAGGTTAAATGAAATAACCTGATTAAATTAAGATGCTGGGCATAAAATAAGCCCTCAACAGTTTTTGTGGCATTACAGTTCTTATGAAGATGAAATGAACAAGTTTGTAGTCTTTACTGCTACATGTGAAAAGCCCTATATGAGGTCCCTGGATTGGCTTAAAAGCAATCTCCTTAGTTCCTCCTGTGAGAATCTGTCAGAGCTCAGTGCATGGTACCTTACTAAATATCTCTTTGGTGGAGAATCCAGCATGGGTTATCTTGCCATTGGATGAACTCATAAGCATCCAATGCTTTGGAAGGTGTGAGATCAAACTTGATGCCTCATTGTCTTTTCTGTGAGAAGATGTGATAAATCATAAATGTTTCCCAAGTCTGACCAAAGAAATCCATACCATCATGGCTTTCCCCAGTTTGGCATACATACCTTCTGGCATCATAATTCTTTGTTCTGTGTCCACAGAATCCATCTATCATGCTCCCAAAGAGTTTTAAAAAACTTAGTAGGTTTTTTTTTTTGTATGATATAAAGTCTTTATTAATTCTTTTGAAAATATATTTTTCAAAATAAGCATGCTGACTCTGATGATCATACTTAGGAACATTTTATATTACTGGTTAATTCAAATTGTCTGAACAAAAATGTACCATTTTGTTGCAGAACAAATTGTTTAAGATGTCATGTATCAATACCATAACTCCCATAATTTCATGCAAATCCGTGCTCCAATAGCACCCTAAGAATTCTTTTATCATGGCATTGACCGCATAATAACAAATAAATTAGTTGTATGTTAGTGTCATCTGAGAGATTATGAACCCGCCAACAGCAGAATTTCTCTCTTTCTCCACTTTATAGATATATAGTTATAGATACCTACACACACACACACACACACACACATATATGGTATTTACATCTTCTGTCCCTCGTGGGATCTAGTGTCAAGTAAAGTCGCAATAAATGCTTGCTGAATTGAAGAGAATGTGTTAGTCTTATTCAATCATGAATTCAACAAATATTTTGATGTTCCTATTATGCCTAGTACTGCTCTATGTGGTAAGATTGATTGATAAGAAATACTTAATCACTGTCTTTCTGAAACTTAAGTCTACCCACTTCTTTTCTTAAATTAATTAATATTTTTTTCTGTCCTGGGTCTTCATTGCTGCACACAGGCTTTCTCAGGTTGTGTCAAGTGGCTCCAACTCTCTAGTTGTAATGTGCATGCTTCTTATTGCGGTGGCTTCTAGGCTCTGGAGCACACGGGCTTCAGAAGTTGCAACCCATGAGCTCAGTAGCTACAGCTCAAGGGCTCTCGAGTGCAGGCGCAATAGTTGTGGTGCATGGGCTTAGTTGCCCTGCAGCATGTGGAAACCTCCTGAACCAGGGACTGAACTCATGTCCCCTACCTTGGCAGTCAGATTCTTAACCACTGAACCACCAGGGAAGCCCTCTACCAACTTATTTTTAATAAAGCCTGATAAGCATAGCAGCACTGTATAAACAACTCCTACTCATGTGATTTCCTTTAAGTGGTGAACAAGCCATGAATTCAGAAATTCTCTATTCACATAACGTTTCCAAGTTAATAATAGCTATTTCAGAGGTGGCTTCCAATTCTTGTTAAGGTTAGCTGTAGTCTCTGGAGTTCCATGTCTGCTATTTTTAATGGCTTCCGCCCAAAGCAGCTTAGCCTAATTGGGAAGGGATGTGTCCTTTTCTTGATAAGAGACTAACTCTCATGCATGGTAATGGGAGTTATGTGTGAACAGGAAGGAAAACTCAACTCTTAATACTGTGGATTGCATAACAGCTTTTCAGAGACTGCATTTATGATTGATTGTCTCCCCCTAAATGGCTTCCATCTATCAATATGATTTGAGGAAAGATTGCTTTTATATCCTGGATAAGCCTCTCAAAACAAAGACCAACTAATGATTTGAAAATTCCAAACACACTTTAGGATAGTGTGATGGAGTGAAAACACTTCCATTTGGATATCCCATAGGAGCTGCCATTCATTAATGTTTAAAACAGATGCTTCAGTGAGCAACATGTTTAATTAAATCCAAACCTGTTGTTATTATTCCAGAAAATATTATTATTAGCACACGTTCCAAATGGAACTCACAGCAACTTCTGGTTGGAGTTTGGGGAAGAGATTTTAATTTCTAAAAGAAGTCACTTAAAGTAGAAAGCACTGCAGTTTTCTAGATACATTTTCATCAACTCAAGGCCACAACGGTTGTAAACATTTATTAATTGCTTAGAATCTTTGCTGCTTTGAGAGAGTGACTGAGCAGACCAGTGGCTGGGCAGGTCACATACATCATTATAAAATTCTGAAATCTGCACATGAAGTGTCTGTCTCTGCTTCTAAGAAAGGAGAAATGAGAAGGGAAAATGTCTTCAGATATTATAAGATGGACTTATAGGATTGGCAGATGTGTCACTAATTAAATAATTGCTGTCTTATGTAGTTCAAATAAAATTATTTGAAGCCGCAAAAATGTCTAGCAGTGAATTATTCAACTTAATACACAGTTATAACAAAAATAATTAGTATTTACTTTAAACTCTAAATTGTCAACAAAAAACCTCAAGTAATTATTTTTATAGTGCTGCATAATGAAATAAATGTGTAATTAGTGACAGATGGGACTTTTAAAATTTAAAACATAGAAAAAAATTGTATCACCTGTTTTATTTTCTTACATGAGTGAAATTAGAATTTGTGAAAATGAGGTACAAAGAGAATTAGAAAAATATTAACTCTACCTCAGTTAATACAACAATCCTTGTGCATGTTTTCCAGGGTCCAGTGAACCTTCTTTAACATGTCTTTTGTTTTGAAGCCTGAAGGTAGGTTTGGGCCGTGTCACGCCAACCATTTCACACTGCTTTTAAGGGAACTGATTAGGGCTGAAGCTGAAGTTACCATGCTTTGGCCACCTGATGTGAAGAGCCAATTCATTGGAAAAGACTCTGATGCCAGGAAAGGTTGACGGCAGAAGGAAAAGATGGCAGCAGAGGATGAGATGGTTAGACAGCTGGGAGAAGGTGGAGAAGAGTGGAGCCTGGCGTGCTGCAGTCCAGGGGGTCACAAAGAGTCAGACAGGACTGAACAACACAGCACTAGTGTAAAGATTTCTAAGTCTTAGAATCAATATTTTATCTGAGGCCAAGTTTTAATAAGAGAATGAAGTTTTAGGTTAAGTTACCAGGACTTACTTGTTTTATATGATAATTTCTCCATCTTGCCAATGCCTTTTTCTTTGGGAAACGAGGACACATATCTTTCTGTGGCCTATCGTATCACCTAAGCTAAGACTGAAACAATCAATATGGATTCATCCTATCTGTCTTTAAGATGGGCACAGCTTGCTATGGTTCTGGGGAGGTTATAAACCTCTATTGAATATGAATGTCCATATATATCTCATTGACACTTGCAAATTGCTGTGCATTTTCATCATGTTATTTCTGAGGTTCATTTCAGTTCAGCCGCTCAGTCGTGTCCGACTCTTTGCGAACCCATGAATCGCAGCACACCAGGCCTCCCTGTCCATCACCATCTCCCGGAGTTCACTCAGACTCACATCCATCGAGTCAGGGATGCCATCCAACCATCTCATCCTCTGTCATCCCCTTCTCCTCCTGCCCCCAATCCCTCCCAGCATCAGAGTCTTTTCCAATGAGTCAACTCTTCGCATGAGGTGGCCAAAGTACTGGAGTTTCAGCTTTAGCATCATTCCTTCCAAAGAAATCCCAGGGCTGATCTCCTTCAGAAGGGACTGGTTGGATCTCCTTGCAGTCCAAGGGACTCTCAAGAGTCTTCTCCAACACCACAGTTCAAAAGCATCAATATTTCGGCGCTCAGCCTTCTTCACAGTCCAACTCTCACATCCATACATAACCACAGGAAAAACCATAGCCTTGACTAGGCAGACCTTAGTCAGCAAAGTAATGTCTCTGCTTTTGAATATACTATCTAGGTTGGTCATAACTTTTCTTCCAAGGAGTGAGCGTCTTTTAATTTCATGGCTGCACTCACCATCTGCAGTGATTTTGGAGCCCCAAAAAATAAAGTCTGATGCTGTTTCCACTGTTTCCCCATCTATTTCCCATGAAGTGATGGGACCGGATGCCACTATCTTCGTTTTCTGAATGTTGAGCTTTAAGCCAACTTTTTCACTCTCCTCTTTTACTTTCATCAAGAGGCTTTTTGGTTCCTCTTCACTTTCTGCCATAAGGGTGGTATCATCTGCATATCTGAGGTGATTGATATTTCTCCTGGCAATTTTGATTCCAGCCTGTGCTTCTTCCAGCCCAGCGTTTCTCATTATCTACTCTGCATAGAAGTTAAATAAGCAGGGTGACAATACACAGCCTTGACGTACTCCTTTTCCTATTTGGAACCAGTCTGTTGTTCCATGTCCAGTTCTAACTGTTGCTTCCTGGCCTGCATATAGGTTTCTCAAGAGGCAGGTCAGGTGGTCTGGTATTCCCATCTCTTGAAGAA
Organism: Oryx dammah; assembly: GCF_014754425.2. NCBI lineage: Eukaryota > Metazoa > Chordata > Mammalia > Artiodactyla > Bovidae > Oryx > Oryx dammah. The sequence continues at coordinate 60,191,727 of NW_024070203.1, forward strand.
TTTTCCACAGTTGATTGTCCACACAATCAAAGGCTTTGGCATAGTCAATAAAGCAGAAACTTTATTTCTGGAACTCTCTTGCTTTTTCGATGATCCATCGGATGTTGGCAATTTGATCTCTGGTTCCTCTGCCTTTTCTAAAACCAGCTTGAACATCAGGGAGTTCACGGTTCACGTATTGCTGAAGCCTGGCTTGGAGAATTTTGAGCATTACTTTACTACATGTGAGATGAGTGCAATTGTGCAGTAGTTTGAGCATTCTTCTGCATTGCCTTTCTTTGGAATTGGAATGAAAACTGACCTTTTCCTGTCCTGTGTTAACTAGATTATAATGTGTTTCTGATGTTAACTAGATTATAATGTGCTCTACTAAATAGATCTTATTCTTGTTTTTCTCTGTCTCATTTACGCCTATCTTCTGAGCCATGAGACTCTGGAGCTCACCCCAGGACTTGCCCCCAGTGATCATAATTAAATGAGTCTTGCTTTAGATGAGTTCTCTGTTACAGTTTTGTTTTGTTTTGTTTTTGAAGAATCTACACCATGGAACTATACCTCAAATCTGCTTTTGGAAATATAAACTTATACTGCTCAGCTGTGAACTCCTGAGAGGCATGGGTCACATTTCATTTATCTTCTAACTCTAACACAGGGTGTTATGTTAATAGGTACTCAATAAGTGTGGAATTGTATTTTAGCCCATGTCATAGATCGTGGGGGGTGAGGAAAGTTGATGGTCTCATACTTCATGTTAAGAATGTAAATATATGGGAAACTTCAAGCATTTGAAAGGATCCAATAGGTAGCATTCATTTTTTGGCTGAATTTGGAACCTATTGAGAGAGATATACAAGAATCAAATGAACACCCAGATATCCATTTTATTATTGAGAAACACAATATAACATGTTACTTATGTGGCCAAATGGATTTGTTAACACTCTACTGAAATAAACATATACCCCATGTTGCAGTCTACTTCCACAAGGACAAGAATCTTTCTGTGTGGGGAGCAGCAAGCTCTACAGGAAGGTGGATTCCAAAGATCCAGAAGGGGGATGCCATCTGTGTCCACTCTGTCCTACCAAACTCACCTCACAGATAAGTGAATTGGTGTTCCTTCCTTGAAGGATAAGAACATGGAAAATGATTGAAGTAACATAAAGGAATTTTTCAGTTTGGAAGCCTGATTAACGAGCGATTAGAATGCCCAATATGTTCTCCATTGGTTTTAGTTTCTGTAGATAGAGATGTGGCTTTCCTCTCAAAGTAGTCAACCTCAGAGAGTCAGAAGTCAGGACAGTGGCAATGAAATTGTTGTCTTTTTTATTGTAGGAAAACATACTCTCTTCTACAAAAAGGGAAGATATGAGAAATAGAGAAATGATCCACATTCATTGTTTTAGCTGAATAGGATATATATATATATATAAATATCCTTGTGAATAAGGTTTCTAGAGATGGCAGCTCTGTTGCCAGTCCTTTGGTCTCTCCCCTTTCTGATTCTCCTTCCTTATAAAAACAATTTAGCAGGCTAATTTCATGGGATTTTACCCTGGACATGCACAGAGAACTAAAGGGGGTGGGGAAAACAGTCCTCCACTCAGGAGCTTGCAAGTATTGCTCATGACACCACTGGCCAGTAAAAATCTTAGGGGAACATCTGGGAAAGATTGTGACTCTGTGGTCCTCAGCCTATAAGGAGCTAGGGGAGGGAACCTACGTCTAAGGGATAAAACCCCAGCGGACCTCCTCCTTGGTGTGCTTGCTCCCTGACCTTTTGTCTTATAGGGCACCCTTCTGCAGAAGTAGAGACTACCTTGCTGATCCATTTTCGATTGTCTGTTCTATTACCCTGACACTGTTTTGAAAGCATTTCCAACATTATGGATAAGCTGGTCTACAGACAGGACTTATATTTGTGGTGTGCTCCTGAATCAAACTTTCTCCAAAACTGCGACTCTCAGATGTGTGTGTGTTAGTCATTCAGTCGTGTCTGACTCTTTGCATCCCCATGGACTGTAGCCCGCTAGGCTCCTCTGTCCATGGAATTCTCCAGGCAAGAATACTGGAGTGGGTTGCCATTCCCTTCTCCAGGGGATCTTCCCGACAGGGGGATCAAACTCTGGTCTCCTGCTTTGCAGGCAGATCCTTTACCATTAAGGCAGTGCATTATCATATGACAGGATAGCAGCTCAGAATGTACCCTCGACAAAATCAGACAAGGATTCAGATGGTGCTGACTCTTTCAAGAACAATTCCTTTGTCAAAATTCAGCAGAAAGATTAAATCACTTCTCTTTTACTAATATGTGAGAGAGGGTGAAGGGATTAGCCAAAAACTTTATGCTAGTTTACATTTCCCAAGGAAACGTGTGTGCGCAGTAGTCAGTCGTGTCCGACTTTTTGCGACCCCCATGGACTCTAGCCATCCAGGCTCCTCTGTCCATGGGATTCTTCACACAAGAATACTGGAGTGGGTTGCCAGTTCCTTCTCCAAGGAAACATGAGGAATAGGATATAAATGTTTGTATCAGGAGCCAAAGAAAAGTTTAAGCATGATCACAGCTGGTTTGTAGAAAGATCACTCTGAAGAACACAGTCAGAACAGGCAGTAATAAAGGCTGGGATTCAAGGTAACATGGAAATAGTGACTGAAATCTCAGGATTAGATATGATGTCTCAGGGGCATTTGTGGAAAAGGAAGTGAATAAAATAGAAAGAAGGGAGTGAAAGATGAATCCCCAAGAAATGTAAATATTTACCAGTAGCTGAGAAAAGGCAGCCAAGAGAATATGAAGAAAAACCTAGAAGGGAGTTACATAAAGGAGGGAGTGGTTAACAGTGTGAAACTTTCAGTGATCAAAGGATATAAGGACTGGTGAGTCTCCCTGGAGTTGAGCAACGGAGAGGGAATTGGAAGCATCTGTAAGAAGAGTGTCACCAGAATAACTGGATCAGAAGCCATGTTGCCTGTACGGAGAGGTGTCTGGGGTTTGAGGAAGTAGAAAAGAAACCTGACTACAAATGAAGAAGCAAATATGATAGATGGAGACTGCAAGTCAAATTGGTCACAGTCTTAAACTACATTCCCTAACAGTTTAGTCACTATTTGAGATGATTTTTGCACTCTCTCTTTGCACACTCTCTTTGGGTCTGTCTCTCAATTGACTCCAAGCTGCAGAGGGGTCCAGATAGAGGGAGAACAGTGGTATTATTTATTAGGCACTTCCAAACTTCAACCACCATTTCATGGCAGGATAGGGAAAAAATGGAAACAGTGGCAGATTTTATTTTCTTGGGCTCCCACATCACTGCAAATGGTGACTACTGCCATGAAATTAAAAGACACTTGCTCCTTGGAAGAAAAGCTATGACAAACCTAGACAGCATATTAAAAAGCAGAGACATCGCTTTGCCAAAAATTCCATGTAATCAAACTATGGTTTTTCCAGTAGTCATGTACAGATGTGAGAGTTAGGTCATAAGGAAGTCTGAGTGCTGAAAAACTGATGCTTTTGAAATGTGGTGCTGAAGAAGACTCTTGAGAATCCCTTGGGGAGCAAAGAGATCAAACCAGTCAATCCTTTTTAGTGGGTGAATGTTCTTAATGTGACACCTCCCTCCAAAGCAAGCATAATAACTAGATACTCACTTGGTTCAGGAATCAGTACTTGACCTAGACTCATTCAATCAGATGCATCTTCCCTAGGTTTGGAACTGGAAGTTGGTGAGGCAAAGATGCATGAACGATAGGATTTTCATTCTGGTACTGCTGCTGCTGCTGCTGCTAAGTCACTTCAGTCGTGCCCAACTCTTTGAGACGCCATAGATAGCAGCCCACCAGGCTCTTCTGTCCATGGGATTCTCCAGCAAGAATACTGGAGTGGGTTGCCATTTCCTTCTCCAGTGCCTGCATGCATGCTAAGTCGCTTCAGTTGTGTCTGACTCTGTGTGACCCTATGGACAATAGCCTACCAGGCCCCTCTGTCCATGGGATTCTCTAGGCAAGAACTCTGAAGTGGGTTGCCATTTCCTTCTCCTATTCTGGTACCAGAGGGCCGCAACAGCGACACTGTGTTCCCTTGTCCACCGCTGGTTGTGTTGTAAGCTGAGGTATCCATTGCTCAGAAAGGCTGTAGCAGGGCCCACCAGAGTCATATTTCACCTGAGTTTTCCTCTGTTTCTGGTTGTCAGTTTCTCTTCTTCCTGGTCACTTTCTAAACCTCATTTCACAGCTTTCTGTGAACTACCCCAGATTGCTTCCCTCAATCTTACTTCTTGAATAATCCAGAGTAGATTTGTATTCTAATTAAAAATGCTGACCTATCTACCTAGTGTATTCTGGAAAGATGAGTAAGAGATAGCTAGAGAAAGAAGATAGGAAAGGTATTCCTTGGGAGAGCTCTCAGCACAAAGACTTAGAGGCTAGAACGCCATGCTGTGAGGGGCTCCAGAACATCGTGGGAATGAGCAGTGTGGCATGGAAGGTGAAACATGCCAGGGCGGGGAAACTGACAAGGATAAAGCCAAGATGTTCATACTATGTTGGAGGTTCTGCTGTAGATGAACCCCTAGAATATGTTCAGCAGGAAAATGGCAAGACTGTATTTGCGATAAAGATAGATTGCTCCGGCAGATAGGAATGATTTGGTTGCTGATAACTAAATCAAAGTAATAGAAATATGAACCTCAAGGGCATTTATCGCATCCCTATCAAGAAGTCTAATGTAGTCAGGATAAGGCAGTACTGCACATTAACAATGTCACCAAAGCCCAGATTTTGGCATCCTTCTTCACTTTGCCATCATCTGCTTGTTGGCTTTTATACTGAGATTCATAATCACAGATTGGTCACTCCGTGTGTCATGTACTACTCCAAACATCTAAATTAGAAATCAAGGAAGGAGACAAGCTGCTATACCAAAGCTGCTATGTCTTTTATCAGGGAGTAAGAGTTGGACTATAAAGAAACGAGCGCAGAAGATGCTTTTGAACTGCCATTGATGCTTTGAACTGTGGTGTTGGAGAAGACTCTTGAGAGTCCCTTGGACTGCAAGGAGAGCCAACCAGTCCATCCTAAAGGAGATCAGTCCTGGTGTTCATTGGAAGGACTGATGTTGAAGCTGAAACTCCAATACTTTGGCCACCTGATGTGAAGAACTGACTTATTTGAAAAGACCCTGATGCTGGGAAAGATTGAGGGCAGGAGGAGAAGGGGATGACAGAGGATGAGATGGTTGGATGGCATCACTGACTCAATGGACATGGGTTTGGGTGGACTCCAGGAGTTGGTGATGGATAGGGAGGTGATGGATAGGGAGGGGCTGAGGTTCATGGAGTTGCAAAGAGTCAGACACGACTGAGCGACTGAACTGAACTGAAAGCTATTCCCCAAATATCTTAGCTGAAGTGCTTATATTTATTGGAAAAAACTGAATCACTTAACCACTCCTAGCTGAAAGGGAGACTGAGAAAATGAATAACAGGCAGGAAAAACAAACAGAAAACACCTATATATCAAAAATATGGATGAGGTGTAGGAAAACCCACAAGGGACAGTGCCTTCACTCGGGGCTGGCAAGAGTGGGAGGCGGGATTCCACCTCTCACCTTGCCCTGAAGGAAAAAATGGAAGAAATATTTATTGAAACTGAAGACAGAGTCCTGTGGAGAGTACCAGCTAACTGGAGTTATATCCTTGGGTCATTTGATATAGTCAGCACATAGCAACAACAACTCCACAAGGACTGGAAAAGAAAATACCCTAGCCTTACTCATCTAACTTGTCTGAAAGTCAGTTAGCTCATTGACTGAATCCACCCCAAGCCAGATGATGAAAGAGTCCATTGATATTGCCCCTAAATGTCAATCTGTGGGGTAGAGAACAGTGTGAGGATCTAGGGAGGATAGATTTGGATAGGTAGATGAAAGCTATCCAGCACAGATTGCCTTGTCTGGCTTGAGATGGGCATTTTGCTACCAATGTAGACTGAGATTCAGCTAGGAGGAAGAAGAAAAATATCTCTGTGTAGGCAACCAATACTGTCTGCTATACTCACACTTGGGACAGTTTGGAGATGGATTTAAGGTGAGAAATGGATCACAAAGCCCTAGCAAGAGATGCTGGGATAACTTTTGTGTATGTGTGCTCAGTTGTGTCTGTCCTTTGTGACACCATGGACTGAAGCCCACCAGGCTCCTCTGTCCATGGAATTTCCTGGGCAAGAATACTGGAATGGGTTGTCATTCCTTTCTCCAGGGGATCTTCCCAACCCAGGGATCAAATCTGTGCCTCCTGCATTGGCAGGCAGATTCTGTACCACTGCACCACCTGGGAAGTGGGATAACTGTTATCTGCCCTAATTCTCTAAGGAGGATTCTATGTGAGACTATAAACCTAATTATTTGTTAGGATACATCTTTACAAATTTGAAATATTTGCTAGATTTAGAAACTCAAGTTATGTTTCAGATGAGTATATTTTGATCTGTTTTAAATAAATTTCCCAAAATTTGAAGTTTGAAAAAGAGCTTTGCATTGCAATAGAGCCCAGTCAGTCATATGCATTATGTAGAGATTACTTGGTAGAATAAAGAGTGAATTGGAAATAAAATTGAGTATTCCTCAAAGATATTTTGTTGTTTAACAGTGACAAGAGTCTGAATTGTACCTTTGTCATCTGTAAGGTTTATCTGTGTACCCTTAGCTTCTAATTCAATATCTGCCTATAATTACACCCACCTTCATCCCTAACAATTGCTGTGCTGTTTTTTCAGTCATATCCGACTCTCTGTGACCCCATGGACTGTAGCCCACCAGGCTCCTCCGTCCATGGGATTCTCCAGGCAAGAAGACTGGAATGGGTTGCCATGCCCTTCTCCAGGGGATCTTCTCGACCCAGGGATCGAACCCTCCTTTCTTCACTGAGTATAATTCCCTGGAAATCTATCCAACTTGATAGATTATGTTTTTTAGTTGCTGAGTTGTGGTCCATGGTATGTAGGCACATTTTTCAGTAACATCATTCTTCAGTCAGTTGTTCTCTTTAGTTGATTAAGTATACAGTAGTCCCTCCCTTATCTGTGGTTTCACTTCCCACGGTTTCAGTTACCCATGGTCATCCTTGGCCTGAAAATATTAAATGTAAAATTCCAGAAATAAACAGTTCATAAATTTTAAATTGCTTGCTTTTGTGAGCAGTGTGATGAAATCTCCCACCATCCACCTCCCACTCATGACGTGAATCATCACTTTGTCTCGTATATCCCACAAAGTACTCTCTTAGTAGCCATCCCAGTTATCAGATGGAATGTTGAGGCATCTACCACAGTGTTTGTGTTCTAGTAACCTTTATTTTACTCAAGAATGGTCCCAAAGAGCAAGAATAGTGATGCTGGCAGTTCGGATATGCTGAAGAAATGCTGTAGACTTTGCAACTTAATAAGAAAAGAATACACTGAGGTTGCTAAGATCTACAGTAAGAACAAATCTTTCCATGAAATTGTGAAGCAAGAAAAGGAAACCTGTGCTTCTTTTGCTGGCAGACCTTAAACTACAAAGTTACAGCCACTTGAAATCAGGGATATGATGTGCAAAAGAACATACTTTGAAAGATTAAATTAATACCCTAGATGTAAGATTCACAGAATCCATTTTTTTTCCTTTTTTAAAATATTTACCTTATTGAAATAGAGTTAATTACAATGTTGTATCAATTTCTGCTACTCATCAAAGTGATTACAGCATCCATGTTTTTTACATAGTATGAGGCATTCATATTCTTTACATTTGTTAAAGATTAAGTGGAACTAGCTTTTCTAAGACTAAATTTGTTTTGACCAATATTTATTTATGAAGCTCCTGTTAATTTTACTTGACTCTGCAAAATAAAGTTACAGCCACAATCTGTGGGGTTTAGTTACAATAGAAAAGGCATTCAATTTGAACAATAAGATATTTTGAGAGAGGGTACATTCACGTAAATTTTATTGTAGTATATTGTTTTAATTATTTTATTTTATTTTAATTATTATGGTTAATCTCTTACTGTACCTAATTAAACTTTATCAGAGGTATATATAAATAGGAAAAAAAAAACCCTAGGATATGTAAGGTGAGGTACTATCTGATTTCAGGCATCTTACCTTGGGGTCTCAGAATGTATCCCCCATGGATGTGGAGGGGCTATTGGATTGAGTTTTTGTGAATCAAATACTTAGGTGAATGATCATATAATCATCTAAATCCTTTTTACTCAAAGCATGGTGGGAAGACCAGCCAGGCCAGTTATCACAGGGAGCTTGTTAAAATGTATACTCTCAGCCTACTTCTAGACCTCCAGAATGAGAATCAGAAGACAAAGAAGACCCTCGGGTGATTCAATATGAACAATAAAGTGAGAGAAGCACTGAGCTAAATCACCCTGAGGACATCAACCAAATGCAGAGCTTACTGGATGGTGATTTTCCTCCAGATTGTAAAGAAAAGTTGAGCCTCTACTCTACCCCTTGGAAGTAATTTAATATTTTTTTTTTCTGAGCTTTCAGATCCTCAGCTTTTTTTTTTTTTTTTTTTAAGTTAACTGGATTAATTTCCCCCAGGTTTCATCAGACATATTACCAGTCTGTGTGAAAATATTCTCTCCTTTAGCCAATCTGGCAAATTCACTGGAGAAAACTGGGAACTGGCCGGTGGCCATCCTATGTGCAGAGCACCACCATTTTCACTACAGAAAGCCCCATTGTCTAGAAATAATAGTGAGGTTTTGCCTACAGCAGAAATCTGCATTCAATCCTGCTGTCCCAGGAGTGGAATTTTGCCTGGAGCCAAATTCTCAAGTCTTCTTAATTTTTGGTGAAGATATGTGTTTTTGCAAGTGCAAATTCATGAAATTAAAGTTGGACTTTTCCTAGCTTTCCTCTATCCAGTGTTTTATGACAGGAAGGACCTTTGAGTATTTTCTCAAAATAGCAAGTGCCAGCAAAGCTAAGCCAGGTTCGCTGTTAAGCTCACTACCCAAATCTTTGAGAAAGGTTGGCCTGGAAACATAAGGATATCACTGTGAATTTTGATATTCATCCAGAGTGATCCAGTCAGGTATAGTCAGTGGTCCAAAGGCACACTGCACTGAAGTCCTGCACTTCCACGACCCATTGGGACCCTCTTTCATCCTCTAGTCCTCGTAGTTAGACCCTCTTAGTTTCTGCTTTCTTGTGTCAATTATAGATACAGACTTCAAGATAAATAAAAGCACCAGGGAACTGCAAAGACTGCCAAGTAATCTGATTTTTTTTTTTTAAGATTCTATTAAAGATGTGTAAAGCATCTTCAGTGAAAGAAACATAGCTGAAATGATTGCAAATACACTGCATGGTATGTACTACAGTTCCATTATTGCAAGCAACAATTCAATTGAAAAGGTTACTTTGACTATTGTTTTAGTTGGAACCATGTTTGTTTTCATATTCTCAGTTGCTAAATGCAGACAGTCAGAATTTCTAACAATAGCCACAGTATGTGGCTGTAACAGCAGTGTTGTTGCCTCATGTAGGTAGCGTCAAAATAGTTGCAATCCCAAAGGCAATCAGCCTCTTCCATCACACTCGCTGTGCGTAATGCTCTGATGCACTTTATACAGTTGAAATGTACTGCCCTTCACTATACTATGCTATTTAACTGAAGTATAGTTTACAGCTCTACATGGTTGGATGAGCAATGAGTTTTTTAGTAAAGAAAGGAGACATGACTTTTTTGTGTGTTTTGCAAACCTTTCGTTTGTGTTGGCTTATGGCAAATTTCCATTATGTTAATTTCATAAGTTTTTAAGTAAGAATCAATTGAAGCTGAACAATCATTTGTTTTCACATAGTTATTAAGAGAATGCCCTTGTCTGGCTAAAGGGAAAAAAATTAGTTAAATGAATCAAATGAATAACATAAGTTTCTTTGGATAAAGTAATCATCTTTATATCACTTAAGAAGTTCAATATATCGATATTTTTGTATCTAGTATTGATTTCTATTTTTATTTTTTGCTAGCTCCACCAAAAGAAATTTCTTTAAACCTCTGATATTGGTGAAGCAAACATAGTAGTTCATTTTTTGAGATTCACCGCCCCCCCCCATACACTATTGAATCCTCATATTCTAGAGCTATGTAGAGTACCTCTTGACTTTCTTATAAATCATATCTAGAGAAGCTACATTTCCCACATGTATCCTTATACCACTTGTAACTTTTAAAAATCTTACTAAAGTTTTCTCTTTTACTGGCTGGCTTTTATTTGTTTTTTTTTTTTTTAACTATTGTGTTTAGTCACTTCAGTCATATCCGACTCTGTGCAACTCCATGAACTGTAACCTGCCAGGCTCCTCTGTCCATGGGATTCTCCAGGCAAGAATACTGGAGTGGGTTGCCATGCCCTTCTCTAGTTTCCTTTAAGAATATTATTCTGTTCATAGGTAAGAGGAGGTAATGGCAGAGTTGTAACTAAAAGTAACTGTTGAGCCATTGGCCAATGCCATTCACAACACTTCTCAAATTTTTCAAGTTTCAATTGAAATCTCCAGATAACTCTTAAATAGTAATTAACATGAATGTTGATTCCATAGAGCTCCAATAATTTGTTATTTCTTAAAGCTGAGAATTGGACCATAGAAGAAACCTGAGTGCCAGAGAATTGATTCGTTTGAATTGTAGTACTGGAGAAGACTCCTGGGAGTCCTTTGGACTGCAAGGAGATCAAACCAGTCAATCCTAAAGGAAATCAACTCTGACTATTCACTGGAAAGACTGATGCTGAAGCTGAAGCTCCAATACTTTGGCCACCTGATGTGAAGAACCGACTTATTGGAAAAGTCCCTGATGCTAGGCAAGATTGAAGAAAAAAGGAGAAAGGCACAGCACAGGATGAAATGGTTAGATAGCATCACTGACTCAATGGATATGAATTTGAGCAAACTCCCGGAGATAGTGAAGGACTGGGGAGACTGGTGTGCTATAGGCAATGGGGTTGCAGAATTGGACATGACTTAGTGACTAAATAACAACAACAACAAAACTTAAAATACTTAAGATGAGCTTTTTTTATTATATAAAATAAAATAATTTAGTACAAAATGGGCAAAAGATTGAATAGGCATTTTACCAAAAAAGGATATATGAATTGCATGTAAAAAACATTTAAAATGCTTAACATCTTTATTCTTTAAAGAAGCGTATGTTTAAACCACATTGAAATGTAACTACAGATTTATTAGCATGATTAAAATTTAAAGACTGATAATCCCAAGTACAGCTAAGGATATAGAACAACTGGAACTCTCTTGGGTTGTTTGTGGGACTGACTGCAAAATAAATGTTATCATTCCTCCTTGGGGAAATCTTAGTAAAGAGATTCACGGGGTTTTGTAAGCACAAGTTTAAGATGAATTTTTATCTTTTTTTATTGTTGACTATTTTATCATTATGACTTTCCTATAAAGGAAGAATGATGTATACCCTAAGAGTACTTTTCCACAAGTGTTTTACTTTGTAACATGTCAGTCACTAGGAGGAGTTCAATCAATCTTATAGTTAATCTCTGGAATTTTTTTCATAAAATTTTAAGATGAGTTGTTCTATCAAATGCTTAAAGCTAAGGAGACTCTTTTCCACCTTGCTGATATACAGCTAATTGGGCATCATTCTCAACCAAGATTATTCTCTATGGCATTTCTATTGAGGCAGGTGACTTCTCTCCTTGCATATCTCTGGAAGTTTCTAGAGAGATCTTCAACTAACTGCAGCATCCTCCTGTTGCTTTGTCATACATTTTTGCAATTGAAGATCTGCATGGGTCTTAAGCTTAAGGAATGGAATAGGCTTCTGATGTTGGGTTGACCAGAAATATTCTTTTTCTTCTTTTAGACTTTATATCCTCAAACCTCTATATACTTTTGGAATTAATTGATGCCAATCTTTAGCCAATCAAACAGGTTTCCCCCCCCTGTTTCTATTACTATTGTCTCAATTTCTATTGCTTTGTCTCAGGTTTAGCCCATTATTATCAGTTGGATGGGCAAGGACTTTTAAATCTTTAAGGTTTAATTTGTCATTTATAATCACCTCCTTTTTTCCTGCTTGCAAAATTGTTTATTTCTTGCTTTCAAAATTATTTATTTAATTATTTCATATTTTCTGTTTATTTCAACAGTCATATATTTCTTTTCATTTGCAATTTATATTCTATTGAGAGAAATATCAGTCAGAGGTCAGTTGGGAAAACCAGAACCGATATCAAGTATCCAAATCAAGAGACTGTATTATGAAGATTTTACAAAGAGGGTGGAAGAGCAGTAAGGCAAATAGGGAACAATGAGGCAGTCCAGAGATTAGCAGCATCTGATAGCCACTAAACTTTCTTGAGCTGAGACAACAAAGGAATGAAAAGTGTTATTAGAGTCTTAGTGGAATCTAGGGTCACCAAGGTACAAATCCAAAAGAGAGTTAGAGAAGAAATATTCTGTATCCATATCTTTTTTTGCCTTCCATATTCTTGTTAGTATCTACCATCATCAGAACCCATGAGAAGCCACTGGGAATTCACAGGGAGTCAGCCACCTCCAGTGGAGAAGAAGACGAGAGGGAGGAACAGGGAGGAATCTGACATTTGACAGGCAGATGATTCTGTTGGTTGTTGGCAGAGTTGATGTGCATTTTATTCTGGAGCATAGTTTTGCTACAATTATGGACATGGGCAGGTCTAAAGTTTATATAGAGAGTATGTTCTGAACATAGGAGGCTGCAGTGAAATGCAACTGTAGGTACTTGTACCAATTAGAAATAAATTTATTTTCTGGAACAAAAACTGTTATGAATCAAAATATAAAAGAAAAGATTAGTCACATGTAAGTGTTATTCCCACCCTGTGATAAACTTTGTAAATGTGGGTCATAGGAGAATTGGGAAATACTCAAATTTAATTCAGGTACCTGAGCTATATTTTATTACTGAAATGTGATGGACTTTTAAATAAATCATCCACCTAGTTAGGATATGTGTGCATAAATAGAGAATGTACTAAGAATGTACTATCAAGAAAGTGTTATCTACATGATGTCCAGAAAATAAGAATTATAAGATTAGGTCTTTTGGATTATCAACACTGCCCAGAGAAGGGGGCATGATCTTCAATATTCAACATGCAAAATTGTCAATCAATCTCATGTGTTTAGTTATGATGAGACAGTCCTCCTGACTTTGGTCAATCCTGAGTAGAACCAAAAACATCTTTAAAATGCATTTGATACACTATAAAAAGCAGATTTGTTACAACCAGACATGCCTGACTTGGTACGGTTTTCTGTTGCTTATCAGTTGGCAATCAGCACTATTTCTTGATCTGACTGAAGTTTGACATCTACATTTGCAAATAAAAGAATAATTTATTCCTTGTAAGGATATTTTGAACTACCTGTGTACTAGGCTAATGTCAGTACTTGCTGTTGCGTCTTTGTCTTGACTTTAATGGGGATGAATGTTTAGGATTATTATAGTTTCTAGCCATAATAATGAAAATACTCTTGCCAGTTCATTGATGAGTGTATTCTGCCTTCATATAACTTCATATATGTTTCTACTATTATACTTCCCTTACTACATTGAAACTGTAGAAGACATTGACCATTGTCAATGGTTGCACAGAATTCAACTTCCTTCTGCTTGAGAACTGCATCCATATTGAGGGAACCAGTGGCTAATGTCCCACAGGAGTTGAAAATGCCAGATGTTTGCTTACCCAGGCTTCCTTACAGGTGATGTGCAAACACATAATATAGGTCCCACCAATTAGTTGTACCAACCCAGTAGTTACAGGGACTATAGGAACTCTCTCAGCATTGCTGTTAGAAAGCATCTGAAGCTCCCGGGGATCACAATGGCAGAAGAGAGCTGGCAGTGGGGCAGTGGCAGTGTACCACTCAAGTGAGTTAAAGAGGGTGAGGAGCAGTGTTTTTTGCTTGGAGATGTTGGCAGTGGTGTCCCCATCATAGTGGTTCTCCTATGTGATTTGGGGCGTGAGAGAGTTGGACTGTGAAGAAGGCTGAGCGCCGAAGAATTGATGCTTTTGAAATGTGGTGTTGGAGAAGACTCTTGAGATTCCCTTGGACTGCAAAGAGATCCAACCAGTCCATTCTGAAGGAGATCAACCCTGGGATTTCTTTGGAAGAAATGATGCTGAAGCTGAAACGCCAGTACTTTGGCCACCTCATGTGAAGAGTTGACTCACTGGAAAAGACTTTGATGCAGAGGGATTGGGGGCAGGAGAAGAAGGGGACGACCGAGGATGAGATGGCTGGATGGCATCACTGACTCGATGGACGCGAGTGTGACTGAACTCCGGGAGTTGGTGATAGACAGGGAGGCCTGGTGTGCTGCGATTCATGGGGTCACAAATAGTCGGACACGACTGAGTGACTGAACTGAACTGAACTGACTCCTTTTTATATGGCCCTGACATCATTATCTAGCAATTCCTGGAGCAACCCCTTTCTAGTTTTAAGAAACTATTTTGCATAAAAAAGTTACAGTTGGTTTCAGTCACTTGCAGCTAAGAGCCCTGGCTGATAGAAAATAATGTGTTTATGTTTTGGTTCCCCACTTCATTGATCTCCTAAGTGTACAATTTTATTCATCTTAGTATGCTTGGTGCTAAGCAATATCTGAAGTTGGACTGAACCAAGCTTTACTTTTTCCTCTCCTTTGCTCACCAAGTAACCTTCTAGTATAATTGAACTTTTCTTACAAATTTGCTTCTAGAGGGAGTGATATATTGAGCCACTGACATAACTGCTCACACTCATGCTTTTCTTTGTGAAGAATTCAGGGACATTCAGGTCAGAATCTGATGACTGTGCTTGGCATGAATCAATTTACTGAAGCCTATTATTTATAGTAGCAATGACAAAAATCATATTTTTGGGGCTGCAAAACTGAGATCTGCCTTAAACTATGGAGCCACTTACTTTGCAAGGTATTGCTGAAGTGGCCAGCCAATCTATTTTCATAAAATTTCCAAATTAGGAAATCTCTAACTTGAGCGATACCATCTGTATCTGCTACATTTCTCATTATTTTCACCCATTTTCCCACAAATATTTTCCTTTTCACTTTTACCACTCTTTGGCAGAAACAAAGCTGGATGGTTGGAAAGATAAAGCCGTATTTATTTTTCAATTGCATAACAAAACGCTATGCTTTTGCAAACACTTGAACTGGCCCATTGCTTTGATTATAGTTACAGTTGGCTGCCAGCAGAATTTTAGAGAGGTGCAAGAAACAGGAAAGCAGTTATGGACCCTACTCCGGAGTACTGCATGAAAAGTAATAATGACTTTGTGTGCGAATCTGCATAGGAGAGCTCACAGAGGAAAGAGAATAGATTATTTAGAATACAGCTTGAGACTGAAACTGATTAAAAAATTCTGAATGAGACTTGAGACTTATGTTTAGAATCACTCATCAAAGAGTTTTATATGTTTATTGGATGGTATATAGATTTTTAGATCACCGAAGTCTTTTTATTCATGTTTGAACTCATTTTCTATGAACAGTTACTCACTTATATGGAAAGTGCTTTACAGTTTGCAATGAATTTTCATATACTTTGGCTCAAATGAGCTTCAGAATAACCCTTAATAATAAGTAAATTTTAGAGAAGGCTGTACCAGGAGCTGAAATTTTATAAATTTTCTCTGTATCCCTCTATTCTCATAGAGACCCAATAATTCACATGGGAGTCATTATAACATTCAATCACAGTTTTATATTTTTCTCTATCCATTTGAAAATATTCCTAAGGTTTCTGAGAAGAAATTGATTTTTTTTGGTTGTGTGCACATCTGGTATAACATGTTCAGGATAAACCACTCCATTTTGAAGGAAGATTTTAATCATTTTTCAATTCCACTAACGTGTGCAATTACCCTTAAGTTAGAATCAGGAGATACAGCTTCTGTTAGTTTCTATTCAGAGCTATGTTTTCAATGTGTTCCAGGGCAGATAGCAACTATCATGAGCTTTTAAAAATAGCCAGTATGTTAGGCTGTTCTTAAACCACAAGGAAAACTCTCCATGAGTTTACTACAGAATGGAAGATTTCTCTATTTCACTGGCAGATGAGAGCGTAAGAAAGCAGTAAATTGCTGAGCAATAATTAAGTAAGCTGGTAGAACATGAGACTAAATGTCTTAAATTCAACAGGTGCAGTTGCATAATTAAAAGATTCAAACTTTATTTACAAAATCTGGATGCTTTAGTTGTAAAATTGTATAATTACCTTCTTGTAAAGATAGGAGATAATAACTAAGATGTACTGAGAATTTTGAAATAAACAGTGGGACAGGAGCTTTATACTTTTATTGAAATTAGAGCTGACTCTAACAACCATAGTAAATATAAGACATGAGGAAACAGAAATGTTTAGCACACGTCAGAAAATGGCCGTATCATAAAAAAGAGCCAGTAGGAGAAGGCAATGGCAATCCACTCTAGTATTCTTGCCTGGAGACTCCCAGGCACAGGGGAACCCGGTGGGCTGCCGTCTTTGGGGTTGCACAGAGTTGGACACGACTGAAGTGACTTAGCAGCAGTATTGATATTTAAGATGATATTTTGTAGAACGCTGTTTCTGGCCAGAGAGGACCTAGGTCAGTTTCCTAATTGAATGAAAGCAAATAATCGTGATATTTATATCATCACCTATATAACATAGCCAACTAAAGACTGTATGACAAGGAACTAGTAAACAGAAGCCTAGAAATTAGTCCCTCCTTTAATGATCTTGGGGGGAAAAATGTGGTTTTTGTTTTGGCCTGTGTTTGCCTGATGAAGCAAGAATATTTTCCCTAAAAGAGCAGTTATTTATGAAAAAAAAAAGTTAAATCACTACCAGGCATACTAACTTAGAAAAGGAAACCAACTTAACTATTATCTGACTATGGGAGACTCAAGGACTCGGGAATGGGAAACCAACTAACCTAATTTTAAACTAAATTTCAGCCATTGTAGCTTAAAATATCTCAAGCCAAAGCTGATGAAAATGAATATAAGGCTAGTGAACATACGAAACACTCCAAAAAATTTCAGTACAGAATGAAACTCATTTGGTAGAACAAGGAAAAATTGAAGCTCTGATGTTAAAATATAAAATTATTAATATTTTAAGGATAACTTTAAAGGTACAGACCACTTGAAGGTAATAAAAAATAAATGTAACCTTATTACGCCCATCCCTAAGAGTGCACATGTCTGTTGTATGTAAGTTATGGCCAATAGAGAAATTCAAGGATTAGATTTGTGAATAATATTCTATTCATATTTAATAGAAAAGTATAAAATCTACAAAATTAAACTCATATCTATGTTATAGATACCCAGTCAATATTAAATATTCATGATGTGAATTAGTTAGAGACATAATACTAAAATCACTGCCATCAACAATATAAATGTAAATTTAGTTTAACTACTTATTAATATTCTGTTGGTCTCTCTTACATCTCTTTCTGTAGGTAAGCAGACAGAGAGGAGTTTATTTGTGTGTGTGGTTTTGACAGTAGAAGTCAAAGGATCTAGAAGGAAGGAGTTCATTGCCTATGGCAAAGAAAATAGAAATGACTGTAGGTAACAAATATGGGTCTTCTGGTCTACCCCTAGGAGTTGAAGCCTAACTTAAGGGAAGAGTTGTTTCCATGAAGGTCTTCATAATATACTAGAATGAACAATAATGCCCCTATGATGCCCAAGAGAAAGTTGTTTCTTTAAGTACCTTGGTTCTTCAAGTTCTCAAAGAAACATACAACAGAACAACATGACAGACTTTCTTAGGGACTCCCAAAAATTAATGGGTGAGACTTCGCATGAAGCTGAATGTTTTACATTAAAAAATGAGGAGAATAGAGGAAGAGTATGACTCCTTCAGTCTCCATAAATTTGGGAAGTCTGGGGAGACAAAAATTAAATAAGAATTCTTAAGGCAAAACCCTGTCTTTCAGGATATTATTACTTACTAGAAGAAGAAGAATATGAAAGCATGAGAATAAATTCAATCCTTCTTCTAATTAACAAAATTGTTTTAGATATTTGTCATTTATCCCCACATTTGAAGGTATGTATACTAGTATTCTTCAGTTCAGTTCAGTTCAGTCGCTCAGTTGTGTCTGACTTTTTGCAACCCCATGAATCGCAGCACGCCAGGCCTCCCTGTCTATCACCAATTCCCAGAGTTTACTCAAACTCATGTCCATCAAGTCGGTGATGCCATCCAGCCATCTCATCCTTTGTCGTCCCCTTCTCCTCCTGCCCCCAATCCCTTCCAGCATCAGAGTCTTTTCCAATAAGTCAACTCTTTGCATGAGGTGGGCAAAGTTTTGGAGTTTCAGCATCAGTCCTTCCAATGAATACCCAGGACTGATCTCCTTTAGGATGGACTGGTTGGATCTCCTTGCCGTCCAAGGGACTCTCAAGAGTCTTCTCCAACACCACAGTTCAAAAGCATCAATTCTTTGGTACTCAGCTTTCTTCACAGTCCAACTCTCACATCCATACATGACCACTGGAAAAACCACAGCCTTGACTAGACAGACCTTTGTTGGCAAAGAAATGTCTCTGCTTTTGAATATGCTATTGAGGTTGGTCATAACTTTCCTTCCAAGGAGTAAGTGTCTTTTAATTTCATGGCTGCAATCACCATTTGCAGTGATTTTGGAGCCCAAAAAAATAAAGTCTGATGCTGTTTCCACTGTTTCCCCATCTATTCCCCATGAAGTGGTGGGACCAGATACCATGATCTTCGTTTTCTGAATGTTGAGCTTTAAGCCAACTTTTTCACTCTCCACTTTCACTTTCATCAAGAGGCTTTTTAGTTCCTCTTCACTTTCTGTCATAAGGGTGGTATCATCTGCATATCTGAGGTGATTGATATTTCTCCCGGCAATCTTGATTCCAGCTTGTGCTTCTTCCAGCCCAGCGTTTCTCATGATGTACTCTGCATAGAAGTTAAATAAGCAGGGTGACAATACATGGCCTTGACGTACTCCTTTTCCTATTTGGAACCAGTCTGTTGTTCCATGTCCAGTTCTAACTGTTGCTTCCTGGCCTGCATATAGGTTTCTCAAGAGGCAGGTCAGGTGGTCTGGTATTCCCATCTCTTGAAGAATTTTCCACAGTTTATTGTGATCCACACAGTCAAAGGCTTTGGCATAGTCAATAAAGCAGAAATAGATGTTTTTCTGGAACTCTCTTGCTTTTTCGATGATCCAGCGGATGTTGGCAATTTGATCTCTGGTTCCTCTGCCTTTTCTAAAACCAGCTTGAAAGCAGATAAATATGAAAACCAGCTTTGGGTCTCCTATAAGAACTCTTCCTCAAGAGTTTTGAAAGTATTCTTTTGAGATGAAGCTGCTTCACACATGGGGAAATCTTTGTGCACTGTGAATAAGGATGGATATTTATTCATTTAAAGTTGTTGACTCTCCCGAGCAATGATGAGAAGAACGAAAAGAATGAAAATTAAAACCTTTAAATTTTTTACATGCCAGAAGTTTCCAAATATGAGTATGTCAGCCTCTTCTGGAGAGCTTTCAAAAGTGCATATCCACAGTTTTGCATCATCAGAGAACCAAATCATAAGGTCAAGTGAGGCTTAAGTTTTTTTTATAAAAATTTACCTAGTTGATTTTTGTGTCTTTCCAGGTTTGACAACCACTGGAATATAGCATAGACAATACAGGGGAAATCAGGGAAGGAAAAATCAGTAGAAGTTGGATCCATCAGATAACTCTTCTTCTTTGAAGAACAGAGACTTGAAATGGTATACCAGAAAGAGTGAGATTTCAATCAGGAATGAAATCCTAAACTTGTATGGGAAAAAGTGTGTGTTAGGTTGGTACTAACAGTTATAACAGATAAACTCCCAAGTTACAGTAGCTTAAAGCAGGAGACGTGTATGTTTCCTTCAAGTAATAATTCATTGAAGGTGTTACTGGTTGGCTGCCAGGTCTTCATGTGGTAGTTCATAGGGTTCCAAGGCCAATCTTATTATAATCATAATTCCATTATCCCTTAGGACCTCATCATCTTTTGTAAGCAGCCAATGAATGGATGGTCCACCTCATTCTTTAATCCCCTGACCTTAAAGAGATGCATATTACTTCTGCCCATGTTTCATTGCTGAGAAATAGTGATACGACCACCTCCAGATGCAAGAGGAGGGAGAGGTTACAAATTATAGTTCCTCTCTGGGCAATTGGATCTCAATACCATATTCAGTTCAGTTCAGTCGCTCAGTCGAGTCCAACTCTTTGCAACCCCATGGACTGCAGCATGCCAGGTTTCCCTGTCCATCACCAACTCCCGGAGCTTACTCAAAACTCATGGCCATTGAGTTGGTGATGCCATCCAACCAGCTCATCCTCTGTCATCCCCTTCTTCTCCTGCCTTCAATCTTTCCCAGCATCAGGGTCTTTTCCAATGAGTCAGTTCTTCACATCAGGTGGCCCAAGTGTTGGAGTTTCAGCATCAGCACTTCCAGTGAATATCCAGGACTGATTTCCTTTAGGATCGACTGGTTTGGTCTCTTTGCAATACCATATTAGCACAGCACAAATGGGTATGGACAGTCAACTACTGTAATGTGCGTGCTGCATGCTCAGTTGTGTTCAGCTCTTTCCAACCTCATGGACTGTAGCCCACCACACTCCTCTGTCTGGAACTTTTCAGGAAAGAATACTGCAGTGGGTTGCCATTTCCTTCATCAGGCCATCTTCTCAACCTGGGGACTGAACCTGAGTCTACGTTGTAGGCAGATTCTTTAACTCTGAACCACCTGGGAAGCCCATAAAGTGGGCTGCTGCTGCTGCTGCTAAGTCACTTCAGTCATGTCTGGCTCTGTGCGACCCCAGAGATGGCAGCCCACCAGGCTCCCCCGTCCCTGGGATTCTCCAGGCAAGAACACTGGAGTGGGTTGCCATTTCCTTCTCCAGTGCATGAACGTGAAAAGTGAAAGTGAAGTCACTCAGTGGTGTCCAACCCTTCACGACCCCGTGGACGGCAGCCTACCAGGCTCCTCCATCCATGGGATTTTCCAGGCAAGAGTACTGGAGTCGGTTGCCGTTGCCTTCTCCAATAAAGTGGGCAGCAAATCCTAAATAAAAGTAAATTCTCTTAGAGTTGTCTGCTTCAGATATGAACGGTTTTTGCATGTGTGTTTCATAGTTTTGTGCTGATGTGTATTTCTGTATGTTCACATCTTTTCCTTTTCTACTTATTTTCCTTAGGCTCCTGAACTGGAATTGATAACGGTGATGTAAACATTTCTTGACTTCATCAGACCCGTGTTCTGAATCTGAGTGTGAGAAAATGACTCCTGTAAGTAATTAACCAAGAGGCACATTGCCATCTTGGGTCACTTCATCTCCACAGGAGGGACCAAGCGGCTAAAGTAAAAGAGGATGCTGCCTGGGCACAATTTGATCTTTTTTTATTATTATTATTGTTTTTCCATTATAAATAGAAAGAGACAATAGAACCGGAAGGAATTCAGCTAAGGAAACATTCTGTGTTTATATGACCCACTTTTCATGAGAATGGAGTAACATTCATGAGAAGGCCAAATGTGGACCTGTCCAAAAGGCAAGATGTAAGAAAAACAGTCTTTAAATGTACAGTGCCAAGGAAAAGAGGAGAATAAAACTAGAAGTTCAAACTCCCTGAATATTTAAATTTTGTGAGATAAGTAGGTGTGTGAAGAAGCTGAAAGTAATTTTATTTCATTTGTTACATATTTGATTTGTGTTAAGAACAATTGGTACTCTCCCATAATGAAAGCAGTTCTGGCATTTTGGTGTTGGGTTATGCACAGAATGTTCCCATGTCTTTGTTAATCTATTTTGAATAAAGATGGGTTTTATATTCATTCTGACCTTATGATACTACCTTGAACTCCACAGTACTATATAAAAAGATAAAAGAATTTTACAGTGATCAGTTTTGGCTATAAATGAAAATATTGCTTATTGCCAAAAGGAAATGCATTTTGCACTATTCTAAACTGAGTGACAGTTTAGCCTGTTAAAAATATTTTTATAGGGGCAATGTGGCCTCAAGAAAAAAATCTGTTATCTTGTGGTTCCCATGGATATGGGCATATTATTTATGATCTGAAAATGTTTGGGGAAAATAAAATCAGTGACATTTGTCAATATTAATCTAATTATCTCTTGAGTACAATAAAAGGGACACAAATATGTGATTTTTTTAAAAGAATACTTTTTTAAAAAATAGCTTATATTTGGCTTTGGAATATATTTTTTGCTTCCAAGAATACTTCCTGTACCGTGCATGATTTTTTTCAGGATTGAATTAAAATAAGTTAACTCTTTTTCAATTCATAGTCTAACAACCTAACAGCTTCACATAAAACCTCCAGAATGTGGCCAAGAAAATTTTAAGACCTTTGAGTGGCCAACATTGATGTCATAAAGTCCATACACACAATTTAGATAGATCCTTATCTGAGATCATCACAGACCATCAACCATGGTTTATTTAAGTCTAATTCATCAATGCTTGCTGTAACTTCTGTGAGGGTAGAGGAAGTTGATTAGACAAAGCAAAGAGACTTCCAAAAATTTTTCAGAAACAGGAACATTCTGACCCTAGAAAGTTCAATCTTCATTTATTTAACAAATATTCATTAACTAAGACTACTGTAAGCATGGATTTAGAGCAGGGAACTAGAAAGGCCTGGTGCCTGCCTTTGTTGAACTTCATTCAAATGGGGAAGATAAACAATAAATAAGTAAACAAATAAGCATATAAATCCCATGGTAATAAGTGCTACAGAAAATAAATCAGGGAAAAGAGCTAGACAGTTACTGTGCTTAATCACTAAGTTGTGTCCAACTCTTTGTGACCCTTTGTACTGTGCCTGCCAGGCTTCTCGGTCCATGGAACTTTTTTAGGCAAGAATTCTGGAGTGGGTTGCCATATCCTCCATATCCTCCTTCACATAGTCTCCTGTATCATCTGCCTTGCAGCTGGATTCTATACACACTAAGCCATCAGGGAGGCCCCTGATAGTGGATATTATTTTATATAAAGTCATCAAGAAATGCCTTTCTCATAGGCATTCCCATGGAACCCCAGCAGCAGTCCCAGTGACCCCAGCCCACCTGATTCCCTCTGTTGATGTCTCTTGGTTTTATTTCTGGCTTTCTTTCTAAAGCAGGATACACAAGCCTCAAGCCCTATCCCTTCCCACATTTGACATTGGTTTTAGATGTCGTGTATCACGTTTTGTTTATTTTGTTCTGAAATCAAAGTAAAATAAAGAAGATGCATTAAAAAAAAGGTGGGGGGTATCAGAAATGCCCATCCCATGACCAATAGGACTCATGAATTACCAAGTCTACCCTAGTGGTACCCCAGTATTGAGATATTACGACCCTTGCCACGACTGAAACAAGTAGAGGTGAGGAGCAGTTACAAGATGTAACATGGTAGTTATTCTCAGATAAGACCAGATAGTTATGCCCAGCTGTTGTTTAGTTGTTAGGTCATGTCTGACTCTTTCACAACCATATGGATTATAGCCTATAGGCTCCTCTGTCCATGGGATTTCCCAGGCAAGAATACTGGAGTGGGTTGCTATGCCCTTCTCCAGGGGATATTTCTGACCCAGGGATCAAACCCACATCTCCTATACTGCAACCAGATTCTTTACTGCTGGGAAATCCAGTTATGTCCAGAACCAGATGAAAAGGAACCATAATAAAGAACCAGGAGAGATTGTGTTGAGCTAGGGGCATGGCATATGTAATGCTCCCAAAAGAGAATAGTACCTTTGCATGCGTGTAAATGGTTTTTTCAAAAAGGGATGCTACCTCTGTCTTAGAAGTTGTTGGAATTAGGACAATGCACAATGCCCCTCTCCACAAAAAATTCCTGTATCCAACTATTATTCCTAGAGACCTTGAGTCATCAAGAAAAGATTAAATCAACTTGAGTATGTACTGTTTGAAAAGGTGGGGGGATCTTATTTTACTAATATTTCACCCTCTGTAGAATACTCAGTTTCCTGAGAAATCTCAATTCCCTGGGTGTTCTGATAGCTGTGATTATACAACCATTTGTATTCCCTGAATATAAGAGTGATCAGAGTGGGAAGAGGAGAGAGAAGTCTATAGAAATTAAGTGGGAATTTTTTTTTTAATTGTTTAACTGAAGACCATACTTTAATCTGTAGTTTTTACCTAATGTCCTTTTTTTTTTTTTTTTTGTCCCAGGATACTATCCAGAATACTACATCATATTTTGTTTATCATGTGTTCTTAGACTCCCATTGGCTATAACAGTTACTCAGACTTTCTTTGTTTTTGATGACTTTGACAGATGTACTGGTCAAGTATTGTAGGACATCCTCTGTTAGAATTGGTCTGATGTTGTCTTTATGATAAGACTGGAGTTATGGGATTTGGGGTGAAAAACCAGAGAGGTCAAGTGCCATTCTCATCAGATCATATCAATGGTCCATATTAAAAACCTGACTTATCCCCATTGATGTTAATCTTGATTACCTGGCTGAGATATTACTTGCTTGATTTCTCCATTTAAAGGTATTCTTTTCCCTCCTTTCCATATTTTACTCTTTGGGAAAAAGTCACTATGTGCAGCCCCTACAAAAGAAGTGACAACTCATATTCTACCTTCTTAGAAGTGGAATATCTACATAATTATTCTGGATTATTCTATAAGAGATATTTGTCTATTCACCTTCTTATTCAGTGATTTACTCATATCATTATAGACTCATAGTTATTTATCTTATATTTTCAGTTGTACTCCAATATCATTGCATTTATCTTGTTGCTCAAATTTTGCCAGCTTGGGGAATTCTTTTGACTTTACTCCAAAGTCCCTTTGACATGGCAGTATCAATCAAAAAACAATTTGGGGGGAGTACTTCTTTAGTTTCTGGTAGTATAAATACTGCAGACTTATCTTGAATATTTCCTGTGTCAGTCCTATAAGCAGTTATTTCTCCAATGATGCCTGGTTCCTCTTATTTGAATAAGAAACCAAGATCTGACCCATAGGTGTTCTCCTTGCTATTGAGCTATTTTTAGTACAAAGTCCTCTCAGCTGACAGAACAAAAAATATATGGGCATATATTAACCTGTGTATAAGTTAAACATGTTTCTCACTGATGTCTCCAACTCTGCTGCTGCTGCTGCTGCTAAGTCGCTTCAGTCGTGTCCGACCCTGTGCGACCCCACAGACAGCAGCCACCAGGCTCCCCCATCCCTGGGATTCTCCAGGCAAGAAGACTGGAGTGGGTTGCCATTTCCTTCTCCAATGCATGAAAGTGAAAAGTGAAAGTGAAGTCGCTCAGTTGTGTCTGACTCTTTGCTACCCCATGAACTGCAGCCTACCAGGCTCCTCCACCCATGGGATTTTCCAGGCAAGAGTACTGTAGTGGGGTGCCATTGCCTTCTCCGGTCTCCAACTCTAATCCATTACCAAATGCATTATTCTAGCCTTTTCCTCTTGTTTATCTGTAACTTCACACCCTAATGATGAAAAACCTGGCCTCCCCCAATTTGTCATCCATTCCCTTAAAAGTTCATTTCTAATATACATACATTAGTGTTTTCAGAATTTTTAACCTGTACTCAACTGGGATGCAACTTTATCAACTAGAGTAGAGTATTTGTATACAGTTCCTTTGCTTTTAGCTTTATTCCACTCATTTCTAGCATTCCTTCTGTCCCTTTTCCCATTACCCTGTTCAGAGTCATTTCATACATTTGTGATAAAGTTAGATTATTTTTTCACAGTTTGCATTCTGTTTTGTATATCCCCTGCTCCCTCCCCCCTCCCTAACCTCCTAAGTTATGTTTTTGAATTGCATATGTTAAGGTTCACTCCTTGTGTTGTAAAGTTTTATAGATTTTGACCAATGGATATAGTTTCATACAGAATGGTTTTATTGCATTAAAAAAATTCCTGTATATGCTCAACTCTCTTCCTAGTTACCGAATGTCTTACAACCACTGATACGTCTTTTAACCTTTCTAGAATGTCATAAAGAAGTATGTGATATGTCACTTTTTTAGACTGGCTTCTTTCACTTAGCAATGTACGTTTAAGACGTCCATATTTTTTAATGACTTGATAGCTTATTACTTTGTTATCATAGAAAATGATTGCAAGTGTCAGGATATACAATTTGTTTATCCATTCACCCATTCAAGGACATCTTGGTTGTTTCCAGTGTTTGGTGATTATGAATAAAGCTGCTCTAAACATTCACATGCTGATTTTTGTGTGGCTATGTTTTCAAATCACTTGGATAAATACTGAGG
The DNA here is from genome assembly GCF_014754425.2 of Oryx dammah. Classification (NCBI taxonomy): domain Eukaryota; kingdom Metazoa; phylum Chordata; class Mammalia; order Artiodactyla; family Bovidae; genus Oryx; species Oryx dammah. The sequence goes on from NW_024070203.1 coordinate 60,218,131, forward strand.
ATTTCCATTGCCAGATTATACAGTAAGACTATGCTCAGCTTTGTAAGAAATTGTGTCTTCCAAAGTGTCTGTACCATTGTGCATCCCCAACAGCACTGAAAGAGAACTCTGTTGATCTACCTCCTCACCAGCAATTTCTTAGATTTCAGTCATTCCAATAGGTATGTAGTGGTATCTCATTGTTTACAATGTTTCTAATGCCAAGTAATATTGAGCATCTTTTCATATGCTTATTTGCATCTATGAATCTTCTTTGGTGAAATATTTGTTCAAATATTTTGCTGCCTTTTTTCATCTGGACTATGAGTTTATTTATTATTGAATTTTAAGAGTTTTATGTATTTTAGTTTTAAAAATACTTTTATATTTAAAAAGGAAGCCTGATTCAGCAAATATTCCCATGTACTAAAAAAGTAAAATGTACTGATTAAACAAATTATTAGTTTTATGTGTTAGTGTACACAAAAGGATGATTTGTAATTCTGCTAGTTGTTCTTCCTTACTTTTTATACCTTAACTTAATATTTTGGTTAATGTCAATTCCAATCATAATAAATTTGATTTAACTCCTCCAATCTTCACTCATGTAAACTCCGTGAGGCCAGATTTTGTCTCTTTTGTTCTACTGTCTTCAACCATATAGAATAATAATCATTCAATAAATATTGGTTGATAAACAAATTAATGAACCTGAAAATGAAGTAGTAATTAATCAATCAAGTGTAGAAATAGTTTATCATATTTACTACATTTTTTCAGTTATATACAGATATTTTGACATCATATAAAAACACCATTGTGAGCAATTTATAATATAAGATTGCCTATTTCCAAGTAAAGCAAATGCTGTCCTAAAGATTTAAGGGACTGTATTAATTTCAGATAGGCATGGCCCAAAGGAATCTAATTTAAACATGCAATTTAAGACTGTGGACTTTGAACTTCCCTTTTTATATCTTTGTATGCATTCATAAAGATATAACATTTAATATTGTGAGAAAATATTTGTCATGTCTGTTACACTTATCAAAGAATGTATTTGGAAACATGATCTGGTTAGCATGAATGTCATAGAAAGAAATATTTACCTGGACCAGCTTTCAAATTAATACCATTTTTTTTTTTGGCTGTTGTATTTAGATACACTTGCGTGTTTTAGATGGTGGCTGAAATTATCTGCAACAAACTTTGAAACAACCTGTTTAATGTGATTTATAATGCATGCTTTGATTTCCAAATAAAAAATGTCGATAGACCATACTTTTGATAAAAAAGGTACAAATATACTATGAATTCAAATGCTTACTGATCTTTATGGGAAAAATACTAGTGAGATCAGAAGATAATATGGGCAGTCATCTGTCTAATTTGTGTTTATCTGTCAGGATACACATTTGAGTGTTAATCTTTGAAGTAACTGAAAACTCTCCCCAATGCTTACCTGTTAAAATGCTTTAGCAGATTATGCTGTATGAATCTCTATACACCACTCTACTCAACTGCAAGCTCTTGAGCTACTTAGCTCCTTTCATAAGCTTCATGGTAGCTTTTAATCCAAGCAGACTCAGTAGATATTATTTACAGTTGTACCACAAATTGATTTTGAAAGATTAGAAGTTTCAACTTTACTGTGCTTCTGTTTTCTTATATTCATTTTTAAAAATACTCAGACTCAGTAACATAGAAATCTATGACCTACTGATGCAGCAAATATGCAACATGAATGAATTTTCCTAGTAACTTTGTGTTGACAAGACACTCTCCATAATGAAAAGGATTTTGCTTCTCCAGTATATTTGCTTGAGCGTGGCATGTGATGTTGACATACCGTATGTTTCTGGGTTATAAAATTTTTTAATCGCTTAGTGTGTTCATCCATGAGGAGAAAGCGCCCATCTCACTCAAGCCCATTATACAAATTAGAAGCCTTTGTTCCCTTCGTATTTTGTTGTTAGGCATTAACACAGGCACTATGAACGTATTGGAGCTGGAAGTAATGGAGTGAAATTGCTCACACCATTACTTTAAATTGAAATGCAGACAGTTCATCTGCATAGAAGTTGTGAGATCTTTTTACCTGAAAGAATAAAAACACTGAATGGTAAGATGTAAACAACAACAAACCCCCACTAGATTTTAAGGCAGCATTTTTCCCTCTCAGACACTGTACCTGAATAATAATAATTTTTGAAAATCCCTTGTTTTCTTCTATAGTGGCTTCAGAACCTAAGTGGAGCCTTGGTCTGGAAAAACCAGCATTTTGAAATGGAAAGCATGTCCCCTTTGAGCAGAAGTTGTATTCTTTTTTATTTTCTTGTGTTACTGTAAATTACTTTTTTAGCTCATAGTTAAAGGAAAAATAAGAATGCATCATTAGTCAAACACTAATGATCCTGAATTAAGAGAAAAAAAGAAACTTGAGCTAACCAACTTTCTGCAGTTTAACTACTTCTGTTTAAAGAAAGCTTTTCATGATCCTACATAGATATTTACTTCAAAAGATGATTTCTTAATAATACTAACTTTTAAATCTACTTCAGTAAGGGGAGGATGTTAGGAGAAAATATGGCATTTTATAATGCAAGCTCTTTTAAAGCAGATGGGCTATGTCAATCTCCAAGACAGTTTCTGCACTTGTTCCTATAGAAATCATAAATGTGCCAGAAATTGTGGGACTGTCATGTTAGCAAAATATAATAAAACATGGGACAGTTTTCATTTTCTGAGACTATAATAGTAGTAATAACTACACTTTATACGTTCTCTACTACTAATCAAATATGCAGAGTTGATAGTCAGCTCTTGAATCTTTTTGAGAGTGTACTTCTGAAATTACTACCCACTTACAGAATCACAGAAATATGCTATTTCTAATTTCTTAGTTCTATACATGGGCTTCCTAGGTGGCGTGAGTGGTAAAGAACCTGCCTGCCAATGCAGGAGACATAAGAGACGTGGGTTTGATTCCTAGGTCAGGAAGATCCCCTGGAGGAGGGCATGGCAACCCACTCCAGTATTCTTGCTTGGGGAATCCCATGGACAAAGGAGTCTGGTGGGTTGCAGTCTACAGGGTCGCTCAGAGTCGGACATTACTGAAGTGACTTAGCATGTAGTTCTACACATAGGGAAACTGAGGCTCCACTGATGACTAAAAACCCGAAAGAGCTAAGGAGGGGGAACTTTCAAAAATCCCTCTGTCACATTTCCCCCTACCAGCCTTATATCCCTAGACCTGGCCTTGCTGTGTTGTCATCAGAGGTGAACTATGAATTATCCTTGTTGTTTAGTCACTAAGTCAGGTCCGACTCTTTTGCAACCCCATGGACTATAGTCCCCCGGGCTCCTCTGTCCATGGGATTCTCCAGGCAAGAAGACTGCAGTGGGTTGCCATTTCCTTCTCCAGAACTATGCATAGCGCTATCTATATCCAATCACTCCATTTGAGTGTCAGATCTTATTCCCTCTTGCCAACTCAGGGGAAGCACTGTAGTAAGTAAGCACTGTCACTCGCCTTCTGTTGTGACATCATTATTCTTTGCCCTCTACTGAACCATTTCCTATTCTCCTAAAAAAAGGAATAAAAAAGAATCTTCTCCCAAATTCTCTTTACTTGCTTTATAGACCACTATATGCTGTCAGTTTTCTTTCTCTTTTGCTTAATGTGCTATTATAGCTCAGATCATTCTCTGGCTCCCTGACCTCTTAAAATGTCAGAGGTATACAAAATTTGGGTGTCAGTCCCTTCTTCTCCTATAGTCACTGTCCTGGTACTCTAAGGTCTGAGAGCTTAAAAGATCATCTATATGATGACAGCTTACAAATGTACATCTCTAAGCAACTTGTCTATTGAGATCCATTCTTGTATATCCAGCTATCATCTCCAGTTGGATATCTAAGAAATGCTCCAAATCCAACATTCCAACTGAACTCCTCTATTTTTTTTCCCCAAAAGCTGTTCTGCCATAGTCTTCTGTTTCTCAGTAGATAGTAACTCCACCCTTAAAACTGGAATCACTTTTGACTCTTCTATTTCTTTCACATACCACATCTAATCCATCAGAAAACTATGGCTTCACTTTCAAAATATATCCATCGTGTCAACTCTACTCCAATATAAAATAAAATTTGAAAAACATGTCCAGGATACAATAGTAGATCAAAATCACACTGCTCCTACCCCAGTCCAAGTCTCCATCATCTCATACCTAGACCTCTGCAGTTGCTTTCTAACTCTCGTCAGACCTGGGGACTTGCTTCCATGGAATTTATTCTCAACCCAGCAGCCAGAGTGATTCCTTATACACACGCATATCATGTTATGCCTCTAAGGAAAATTCTTCAGTAGCATTCCAATTACCAGAGTCTGTATAGAGATATACATAAGTGAGGATATGATTAAATTTCAGGACAGTCTACTCAAAAATCCAAGGTATTGTGGAAGAGCATAATTAACTGAATGCTGGAGGACCACTGAATCCTTCTCAGAAAAAAAGTAACATCTTCTGTGAATCGAAGAATAAAGAGAGGTTATCCCAGAAACTGAATGGTAAGATGTAGAAGCTGAGGAATCAACACAGAACTCTTAGGTCTTTGAGATCACATGCTGTGTCAGCAGTTTTTAAAATTAAATAGTTTACATCTATCTATTCATTTAAATTTTCTACAAACCTTTCAGGTAAGTAGTGTTACTCTCTTTATTTTACAGATGCTGACAGTAACACATGTTCAGTCGCTCAGTCGTGTCCAACTCTGCGACTCCACGGACTGGAGCCTGCCAGGCTCCTCTGTCCATGGAATTTTTCAGGCAAGAATACTGGAGTGGTTGCCATTTCCTTCACCAGGGGATTTACTGACCCAGGGATTGAACCCGTGTGTCTCGCCTCTCCTGCACTGGCACCACTAGCTGACGATGTTAGGGGCACCACCTGGGAATCCCGACTAACACATAGGTAGCTATCTATAGAGCATGGATTCACATTCACATAGTTCCTCTTGAAGAGTAAGGCACCAACTACTATAACTGGTGAAGTTAGCAAGACTCGGATCCTAGAGGTCCTCAAGTCCAAGTGAAAAATTTGTCCTTAAAATTGTAAGAGATACTTTTCCTACTTTGGACTACAGTAAAAATGAACTGGGCAAGAAGAAATTGCAGAGTACTATCTTTGGTTTAATAAACTGCCTAGGTTAAAATAAATCCAAACTTCTTTAGTGGACTTGTGAAGTCCCTTATAAATTCTAGCTCTCTGGCCTCATTTCAGACCATTTGCCATTTTTCTTTCTTCGTCTGTATCTCTTACCTCTGCATTTCACCTAAACTGTGCTCTAAACATTCTTGCAGACACCCTTCCCAGAAAAGTGTGCCGACACATAACTGCATACTTTATCACATACTTTATCACTGTTTGGACAGATAGAGGTCCTCTCAGCTGGTTTAAGTGTTCAAACTCTAGAAGCTTATTGTTTCCTGACTCACCAGTTCTGATTAGGTCATTGGTCTATTTCTTCTTCCTAAAAAGAAAAAGAAAAAAAAGGCAATTCTCTTCTCTACTTAGGAACCAAATTACTCAGTACACAGTTTAAATATCATAGATCTGGGAAATTTCTTCTAAGTCTTACCTTCCTTACCAAATGGGTATAGGTAAGTAGGCATTTATTATTCAGACTGGTCTAAGGGGCTAGGTTATGCCATCCTATACCATCAGACCACCTGTTCTTGAGGCTTCACACATCAGAGGGTTTATTTTTTTCTTCTATGCAAAGGCCACTGTGAAGCAGACTGCTTGTATCTCATTATGCTGAAATTTCATCTGGAGGCTTCCAGTTTGCCATAACAGGGAAAGAGAAAGATGAGGAATAAACCTCCAGCTGAAAAATGCTTCTGCCTGAACCTGGAACTTATCATTTCGGCTTTCACTGCAATAATCAGAATTATGGTGGTGACTAACTTTGAGTGTTATAAGGAGCTTATGGGGCAGTTAGTAGTGCTTCCAGAGGTAACAAACATGAAAAAGTGGTCAGTTTAGAAGGAGAAGAGGGCATCAGAGGATGAGATGGCTGGATGACATCACCAATGCAATGGACATGAACTTGGGCAGACTTAGGGGGATGGTGTAGAACAGGGAGACCTGGCATGCTGTAGTCCATCGGGTTACAAAGAGTTGGACACAACTGGGCAACTGAACAACAACAGTGGTCAGTTAACCTTTTTTTCACCTCTGGCTTCACTTTATGATAATTCTGTGTTTACATCTCTGCTTCTTTATTATAACTATCAGCTTTTAAAGGGCAAGACCACCATTTTTTCTTTGTGTTTGTCCTAACTCCTAGTTTAATGAAAGTAGATTCAATTCAATTAATGTTGTTGAGTTGCATTGATTAGGCATGGTTTGTATTGTACTCCAGGTTCCTAGGAAAGAGACAATGAGATAGATATTAGTGTAAAAGAAGTTTATAAAGACATGTTTTGGGGACCAACAATTTTATGGGGGAGTGAAGACAGCACCCCTGGACCCTGGGAGAGGTTGGTCTCTGATGCAGTCTCAGTGGCAATCTCTAGCTATTTCTACTGGAAATCTAAAGCTGAGATGACTCTTTAGAGTTGCCCCAATTTGGAGCTGAGTCCACTTTTATATGCCAGCATCAGCCAGTCTTAAATTCAGGCTATCACAGGGAAGGGAGATGTGATCTTGAATGAGGATGTTCACTTCACTTTAGGGCAACTCCCAGAGGCAAAGTCCTTAGGAGAGATTTGCTATTAGGAGAGATCTGCCTATAGCAAAGTGTCCACTCCCATTTAACAAAAAAGCAAGTACCCTCATTTGCTAGTGTATTTAAACTATCCTATGTAAATAAATACTATACTCACTTCGGTGCTAAGAAAACAAGAGTTATAGCCAATAGCCTAATAGACTCCTGTTTAAAACCACTTGATAATTTGGGGCTTAAGAGTTTTGTGACTTCTAGTTTATTCACTTTGGTATAAATCAAATTTTATTGTAATTTTCTAGCCCTACATTCAGAACTCAGTATTAAATTGGTTTCCTAAACGGTACAGACAAATTCCACATTTTCATCCTAATATGTATTTACATCCACAGCTATTCAGTTCTGTGGGTAATTTAAGCCTCTGAGTTGGGAACTGGTTTCACTATTTTTTATCTATTCAAAAATAGTTCATGTGAGCAAAAGCTATGTCTAAACAGAATTTACTCAGCAACATAAAAATATGTTATGTAAAAATAGAGCCTGAATAGAGTAGTCATTAGCTTTTTAATAGGCTCCAATAAATAAGAATGAGTTAGAATTGACTTAGCACTTAAACTGACCATCTTAACTTTGTGAATGCCAGGCAAATATTTTTTGTGATACCACATAGTTTATTTAACTCTTTTCTGTGGTTTATTTTTCTGCCTCTAAAACAGAGACTTAAAATCTTAAAATAAAATCATATATGATGAATAAGATATGGATGCTTCAGAACTTCTCACACTGGATTTGTCTTACAAATATGTTGATATCTTCCCTTTGAATATTTGCATGTAGAAAGCAGTGCTATTACATACATACAGTTTTGTGCTTTGAGGCAGTTAGTTTGAGGACAGTGAAATAAAGCACCAATATGATATATCCTTACAGTAGAGTTGCCTGGAGCTTTTTAAGAGAGACAGATGTTTGAGCACAAGAGTTTACCAGTTGAGAGATTCTGTAATAGTTATAGATCCAGAGTACAATAAAAGCACATGACAGGGAAGAGGACATTCTGTATGTGAGAATATTTTAAAACGGTAAAGCAATGAATCTTGCCATGTAACAAACAATTTCAAAATTGTAATGGCCTACAACAGCACCCATTAACTTTCAAGCTCATAGTTCTGCAAATCAACTGTGGTTCAGCCAGTGTCGGCTTGCTATGTCTGGGTCAGGCTGGACAAGCTTACTGTCGGAATCAGGTCTACCCTGTATATATTCATTCATACACGTGGTTGAAGGGAGTGATTACTGATTCTCCTCTCACAGAAATTACAGCCATGCAAGAGGCCAACCCAAATGGCACAGATATGTTTAAAACTATTGCTCACATTCCATCCACTAATTCCATCCAAACATTCCATTGACCAAAGGAAGTCTAATGGCCAAGCTCATGATGGATGAGCCAAGAAAATAAACTCAATCCACACTAGTGAGAAGCACTGCAAAAGTCACATGGGGAATCTAAGGACGCAAATTCTATAACAGAAATATGACGAAAGGTTCAGGAACAACAGTCCAATCCTTCATTAAGTTTCAAAGAAGACTTGACATATTGGAGCTGGATCCTGAGAGATGAATGGAAGTTTACCAATAAAACTCTAAACTGATTCCAAATCTAACATCCTACTCTGTTGCTTTTCCTACAACTTTAAGCTATTTAATTGAAAAAATATATAATTGTTTTATTATTTCCAAATAGCTACACTCTACAACTATCTGGTACTCTTTTATCCTCCATGTCATTGTCAAACTAACTTACCTAACTTCTGACATTGTTCAAGTTCTAGATAAGCTTCCCTCCTGTCTTCCAAAGGCTTTTACTCACCATCTATGAAGCTTGTGCTTGCCTTTGAGACTGCTGTATCTTGCTTAGTCTTGTAGCTTTCCAACTTTCTCTTTTATTTGCAGATCTTCAGAAAATCTAGTGTGCCCAGTATCTGCTCTGAGTCTTTCTGGGAGAGCTGTGATGATTGTTTTACATGACACTTCTGCCACTTTTGCATTGCTCATCATCTCTATAAATATGCTGCCTTTTTGCTTTTCGTAAGTTATTTCTTTAATTTATGCATAACCTAAATATCTCACCACTCTTCAATATAAATAAGTTGATGCTTTAAGAGTACTTTGAATTGACTTACAGCTAAAACCTTTGATTCTGTGTAGTCAGTTTTTTTCCTATGTGCTCAGTTGTAGATAACACTGAATATGAGAGGTAAAAATAATAAGATTTTTTTTTACCTTGATTGCTATGCAGTGAGATTGCTTTCCATTTTGTATGTTCCTTGAGTTCTCTCTTATTATTTATAGTCTCTTTCAATCACTGGAATTCATGCTCAGTTGCTCAGTCATGGGCTACATGTAGACTGCCGCCAGACTCCTCTATCTAAGGGATTTTCCTGGGATGAATACCAGAGTGGGTTGCCATTCCCTTCTCCAGGGGATCTTGCCAACCAAGGGATTGTACCCATGTCTCCTGTATCTCCTACAAGGCAGGCAGATTCTTTACCCTTGAGCCACTGGGGAAGCCCCACTGGAATATCTGAAGGCAAATTAGTACCATTGCTTATTTCACATCCAGTTCCTGCCTTTCTCTGAGGAAAAAAATCTTTACTGGTAAAGAGCAGTTATTGTTAAAAGAAATGACTCTTGGAAGTAAGGCGTTAACAGGAGTTGTAACTAAAAGCAGTGCTAAAAAAGAGATGAGAGGCTGTGGACTTGAGATCAGCAATCAGAAGAGAACATTCATATTCACGAATGTAAGAGAAACACTTGTATTGCCAAGGAAAAATTAAAAATTGTCAAGTTCAGACAAACTATTAATGCATATGTAATGTGGAAGCACAGACTCCTGGTAAGAACTAGCCTTAGGCAATATTTCATTTTAAAACAGAGAATACTTTATATTATGATTCTACAAATGAATGTTGTCTAAATATTTTTGTTAATTGCAGAATATTTCACGATAATAAGGATCATCAAGTGTTGAAAATGTAGTTATTCATTTGATATTGAAAAAAGGGAAGTACAAGCATTTTAAGAATAAAAATTATGGCTTTTCTGGATTTGAACTACATTCACACCTTGGAAATCAGCAGAAATCAAGGTCTTTCAGCTCATAGAGGTAAAGGGTTTTCCTGAATATTCTGAAGCACAACTACAAGGACAATTTCAATTTTCTTTCTTCTTTACTAGTATTTTCTCATGTCTTATGCAAACCTTTTCATATAAGATATTCAATAAGCATATATTGAACAAATGGATATCTACTGAATAGCCCTGAATCATGGCTCCATGTTGAGTGCTGGAGTGGATAAAGAAAAAGAGTTCACCAAGTTTTATTCATTCAGCTAATATTTAGTAAGCAGTTATTATACACTGTTTTAAATGCTAGGATTCAGTATTATAAACCAGACAGGAAAAGTCCTTGATCTCATGGAATTTACATTCTACTTGGGTGAAAGATAAACAACAAGCAATAAAAATGCAACAGATAACAAGCTAATATTAGATCATCTGCATCTGGAGCTATAAAGAAAATGAAGAAGATAGTAATGCTGACAGAGGATGGAAGTAGGAGAATCCCTCTTACACACTGTGGATTGATGATCAAGGGACAACTTTCTGCAAAGGTGCCACTTGAGCCAAGACCTTGTAATGAGGAGACAGCTCTTTGTGGAGCCATTGGGGAAAGTGGAAGGGAGAGCAAGTTCAAATTCACTGTGAAAGAAAAAAAGCTCTGTGGGTTTGAGCAACAAAAAGGAGGCTGGTGTGACTCGAAGGTATAGAATGTGATAAATAAGAGAGGGAGTCAGGGACCAGAAAGTTAGAGCCTTGTGCCTGAGGCCAGGATTTTGCATTTTATTTTAATCACAATGGGAGTCTATCAGGGAGATTTTAAGAGAAGGCGGATATATTATTTAATTAACAATTTTGAAACTCATTCTGACTGCCTTTTTGGGAAAGATTTGAAGGGGAAGTGGGGGTGGTCCAAAACTACCAGTTATTAGGAGTCCATTGCCCGTAACCAAGGCTAGAGATCTTGATGGTTTGGACTGGGTTACAATGAATATAGACTTTAGACACATTTTTAGAGATAGCTGATAGATCTTGTGGATGGATAGCATGTGGATGGGAGGGAAAATGAGTAATCCGTAATATTTCTGCTGTTTTAGAATTGTAGGTCTGGATGGATTGGGAAGGCGGGGGAGGTCATTTTATGAGATGGGAGAGACTCCAGGCTGAAAGAAATTGCTTTTGTTGTTTAAAAAAAAAAAAAAAGACAAAGAAATAATGGTTAAAGAAAGTTTACAGTCTAGCTAGCAAAGAACACGCATATATACACACATGATACTAAAGGCAAGTTAAGAAGTATTTGTTTATTTACTTGCTAAGTCATGTCTGACTCTTTCAGCCCCATGAACTGCAGCATGCCAGGCTCCCCTGTCCTTCACTATCTCCCAGAGTTTGCTCAAATTCATGTCCATTGAGTTAGTGATGCTGTCTAACCATCTCATCCTCTGTTGCCCTCTTCTCCTCCTGCCCTCAATCTTTTCCAGCACCAGGGTCTTTTCCAATGAATCAGCTCTTCAGATCAGGTGGCCAAAGTATTAGAGCTTCAGCTTCACCATCAGTCCTTCCAATGAATATTCAGGACTGATTTCCTTTAGGACTGGTTTGATCTCCTTGCTGTCCAAAGGACTCTCAAGAGTCTTTTCCAGCACCATAATTTGAAAGCATCAATTCTTCAACCCTCAGTCTTCTTTATGGTCCAACTCTCACATCTGACCATGACTCCTGGAAAGACCATAGCTTTGACTACATGAACTTTTGTCGGCAAAGTTATTCTGCTTTTTAATGCACTGTCTAGGTTTGTCATAGCTAAATAAATTATAAGACCCTGAAGGAGTACAGAGGAAAGACTTATGCTCATTGAGTGAGTCATTTCACGTGTTTATGTTTCAGAATTTCTAACTTGAAATGATATGAATACCAAAAGCACTTAGTTATTTCACATTGCATGAAGACTGGATGTACATGTTTAGTCCAATAATAAAAAATAAATCCACTCAATAATATAAAAAGGTCAACTAGTACATTTTTTTTTTAGCTTTCCCCTCATGGTTTCAAAATAACTGAGATAGGACTAGCAACATATTTCTCACATGATTGGACCTCTGCTGCAGAACGGGATGGGAAGGATAAAGAAGCCCAATTCCTGTTGGCTTTTTCTTTTAATCAGGATGTTTGTTTTTTTTTTTTTTTCCTGGAAGCCCTCTAGCTGATACTTATTACATTTAATTGGGTTGAGCTGGGCCATGTTCTCATCTTTGGATCAAACACTAACAAAAGGAAACTAAATTGCCATTATTGATTGCGCTGAATCATAATTGAGCTTGTGAATCTGGGGGTCATAACTTCCTACAAGTAATACGGATTCTCCAAGCAAAAAAAAAGGAAGACTATTTGTCACCCCAGATATGATCAGAGACACAAATAGTCCATTTTTAGCTGGTCCTTCCGTGATAAAGGTAAAGTTGAATTTGTATACTCACTATATTCCAGGCTAAGTCGAATGTCTGGCTCATAGTAGATAATCTATAAATACACATTATTAAATGAATAATTAATATTTACTTGTTGAATGAATCACCACTTATACATGAAAAATACAAGAGGTCTTATATAAGAGGTCAGAGTGACAAGATAACTTGCTCAAGTTAATTTAGTAATAAATGTTAGAGCAAGACTCAAACTCAGATGGCTTTTGCTCCAATGCCTGAACTCTGCTTATCTATACACACTGATTTTCATCAAAGTCTAATAATATAGTTGACTACATAACCCTAAAAGGACACTAAATCCAAGGTCTGAGAAAAGGGAAATTCTCAATCGCAGTCAAGAAATCCTAGGAAACTAGCTAAATCAGTTTTTTTTTTTAATGTTTAATTTATTTTTGGCTATGCTGGCTCTTCATTGCTGTTTGAAGGCTTTCTCTAGTTGTGGTGAGTGGGGGCTACCCTAGCTCAGTGTATGGGCTTCTCATTTCTGGGGCTTCTCTTGGGGAGCATGGGCTCAAGGACACTCGGGATCAGTTAGTTGCTCTGTAACATGTGGTATCTTCCTGGACCAAGGATCTAACTGGTATCTCCTGCATTGCAAGGTGGATTTTTAACCACTGTACCACCAGGGAAGCCCAAAAGTTTTGTATCTTTCTTGATCTTTCGTGACTTCTTAACATCCATATCACTGTCATAATAAAAATCTCCATTTCCTTGGCCTCTTCCTATTTTTAATAATAATAATAATAATAATCCCCATTTATTGGCCTCTCCCTAGTTTTCAAGTTTACCTGTCCCATCACATCCTTATTTTCTTCCCCAGCTAAACTAGAACTTGTAGTCAATTCTGTTAACTATTCAGTCACAGGCAGATATACTTCCTTCACTGACTGATATGAATCAATTACAAATTTGTGTCAAGCCAACTTCTTGTTTCATTTCTCCCTCTGACAGAGCCACTGAAAATGGCTGAGAAAAATCCCATAAACATATTGCCCAGGTTCATTGGAAAGGAATGGTCCCCATCTCATCACATGCTTCGGTCTCATTCAGCAGTTCATTTGCTTGTATCGTATCACCAGTGCTTCTGACTTCCTAGAGTATCTCTCTCAAATCTTTTTTCTTCTCCTCAAGTCCCCTTCTTTAGGACTTTTACATGATTGTTGTGTTTCTTCTTCTTGGTACGTGATAAAATTGTTCTTTGCTATCCACTTGGTTTGGCATTGCCATGTTAGATATTGGGGTGTGACTTTGTCAGTGAAGTGTGTCAGCATATGTGGAAGTTTTGAAAGCTAATGCAGGGGCTTCCCTAGAGGTCCAGTGGTTAAGACTCCTGGCTTCCAATGCAGAGGGTGCGGGTTTGATCCCTCGTCCAGGAACTAAGATTCCATGTGCCACATGGCCACAAGATTAAAACAAAAATAAAAGCCATTGCATTAGTCATCATATTCCCCTTCCCTTGCCTTAGTAACTTTCCAGGTATGTGTCAAGGTGGAGCCTTCATAAGCCTAGTTCCTGAAGAATTTAGATAATCTCTATCCTCCCAGTGGTTTATGTTGTATGTGGAGAAGAAACCCGATTTTTCTGTGTTAAGTCATGAACAGTTGGGATGTGTTTGTTACCACTGCATCATTCAGTCTGTCCTGACTGCTATAACCACTTTGTAGGATTTCACATAATCCTTCTCTTGAAATTTCTTCTTTGGGTTTTCAGTTCAGTTCAGTCACTCAGTCATGTCCAACTCTTTGCGACCCCATGAATCGCAGCACGCCAGGCCTCCCTGTCCATCACCAACTCCCGGAGTTCACCCAGACTCACATCCATCGAGTCAGTGATGCCATCCAGCCATCTCATCCTCGGTTGTCCCCTTCTTCTCCTGCCCCCAATCCCTCCCAGCATCAGAGTCTTTTCCAATGAGTCAACTCTTCGCGTGAGGTAGCCAAATTACTGGAGTTTCAGCTTCAGCATCATTCCTTCCAAAGAACACTCAGGGCTGATCTCCTTCAGAATGGACTGGTTGGATCTCCTTGCAGTCCAAGGGACTCTCAAGAGTCTTCTCCAACACCACAGTTCAAAAGCATCAATTCTTTGAGCTCAGCCTTCTTTACAGTCCAACTCTCACATCCATACATGACCACTGGAAAAACCATAGCCTTAACTAGACGGACCTTAGTCGGCAAAGTAATGTCTCTGCTTTTGAATATGCTATCTAGGTTGGTCATAACTTTTCTTCCAAGGAGTAAGTGTCTTTTAATTTCATGGCTGCAGTCACCATCTGCAGTGATTTTGGAGCCCCCAAAAATAAAGTCTGACACTGTTTCCACTGTACCGTTCCATTATCTTTGTGTCCTTAGGCTATAATTTTTTGATCCTGCTTTTCAGTCTTCATGATAGTGTCCCTCTTTTTCTGCTCAACTGTCTTCTTTTATCCTTCTGCCCAGTTGTGGATAAGCACACTTACCATCAATCCTTCAACTTCTATCTAAAATCTAATAGCTCTAAAGTTTGTAATGCCTATAAAGACCTCTCCTGACATATTCAAATCTACGTGTTCAAATGCTTTACACAATTTTCACCTGAATATTTCCCTCAACTTCAGTTTTTCTCTAATTATTCTCACTAAAGAAATTCTGTCTTTTAAGTTCCATGTCTTTGTAAATGTTCCTTCAATCTGCCTGTACCCTAAACCAGAAATCTGGAAATAATCATAGTTTTATTCCTCTAAGTCACTCAAAATAGCATGTCATTATATAAATTCTACACCTGAAATATTTTTTCTATCTTCCTTTTCTTTGCCTATTCTCCTTCTGGGACTGTATAATCCTAAACCATGACAATTTCAATATACCTGTGAAGCCTCCCCCTCTCTCCTCTAGTACATACATTGTTGCCAGAGTTCTCTTTATAAAATATCAGTTAGATCACATAACTCTTATATTTAAAAATGACTGAAATTTTATTGTCAATGGCACAGAAACCATATTGCTATCATAGCTTAAGAAGACCATCAAAGACCAATCATGCCTAAAATCACGTTTTTCTAGTACTCTTGCAACCTTCCAATCAAATTTGTGTAGAAGTGGACATTTATTTCTTGATACATTTGTTCGTGACATTTCCTCATCTGGAATGACCTTTCCCTCTTCTTTTTAAATGATCACTACTGAAGTCTTCCTGAGCAGCTCTTTCTCTGACAAAATGAATAATTTCCCCTCTCTGTTTCAATGATGAACTACAGATAACATTTACTGAGCAATCACTACCTGTATTTGTTTCCTAAGGCTATGCAATAAATTACCATCAACTTGATGGCTTAAAACAACAGAAGTTTACTCACTCACACTTCTGGAGTCTAGGAATTTCAAATAGGTGTCAGCAGGGTCATGCTCCCTTTAAAAACTCCAGAGAAGGATCCTTCCCTGCTTCCTTGTAGCTTAAGGTGGTCACTGGCAATCTTTGATGTTCCTGGAGGGTACAGACGCAGCTCTTCAATTTCTGCCTCCGTTTGCACATGACCTTCCTCCCTGTGTGTCTCGGTGCCGGGCTGTTCATGTCTCTCTCTCCTTTTTCTTATAAAGAGAGCAGTCATTTATTATAGGGCTGATGTTAATCCAGTATGACCTCATTTTAATTTGATTGTATCTGTGAAGACCCTATTTCCAAATAAGGTCTCATCCATAGATCTCATGTGTGTGTGT
Organism: Oryx dammah; assembly: GCF_014754425.2. Classification (NCBI taxonomy): domain Eukaryota; kingdom Metazoa; phylum Chordata; class Mammalia; order Artiodactyla; family Bovidae; genus Oryx; species Oryx dammah. The sequence continues at coordinate 60,234,137 of NW_024070203.1, forward strand.
GTGTGTATATATATATATATATAACCTACATTTATATTAAAATAAATATATTTTTATTTTATATAAAATATATTTATATTATATATATTTGACAAAGAGGGCACAATTGAAAACACTACAGAACTTTTTAGCATTGTGCTGAGTACTTAAGGCATGGGGTTCAACCCATGAAACTGTCATTTCTGTAGATCAAAAGGAGGTGATTCTTGACAATTTCATATGGTTCAATCCAATATTATCATGCTGAGTGTTCATAAATCTCTATCATGTAACCCTATTATTCCTATTTTAAGAAGAGGACACAGAAGAGGCTCATTAACTTGCTCCAGGGCATACAATTAGTAAGCGATAGAGCCCAAATCAAACCTACTGAGCCTAACTCCAGGAACCACTCTCATAACCATCATAATATGTCACTCTTCTGCCAGTATTAAATCTTGTGTTCAGCTCTATTGCATCTTTTATCACATAGCTGACATGTCTATTCACCTTCATTCTGTTTTCTGAGCTGCTTTGGGAAATTCTATTCACTGCTTATTCCCAACACTAAAGATAGTGAATGCCATTAGATAGAAAACAAATGTTCCTTGAAAAACTAAATGAACTCCTGGTCTGGAAAATGTTTATTCCCCTAAAGAGAAAAGACAGCATCAGTTCAGTTCAGTCACTCAGTTGTGTCTGACTCTTTGCGACCCTACAGACTGCCGCATGCCAGGCCTCCCTGTCCATCACCAACTCCTGGAGATTACTCAAACTCATGCCCATTGAGTTGATGATGCAAAGCAACCATCTCATCCTCTGTCATCCCCTTCTCCTCCTACCTTCAGTTTTTCCCAGCATCAGGGTCTTTTCAAATGAGTCACCTCTTTGCATCAGATGGCCAAAGGATTGGAGTTTCAGCTTCAGCATCAGACCTCCAAACGAATATTCAGGACTGATTTCCCTTAAGATGGACTGGTTGGATCTCCTTGCAGTCCAAGGGACTCTCAAGAGTCTTCTCCAACATCATAGTTCAAAAGTATCAATTCTTTGGTGCTCAGATTTCTTTATAGTCCAACTCTCACATCCACACATGACTACTGGAAAAAGCATAGCCTTGACTAGACAGATATTTGTTGGCAAAGTAATGTCTCTGCTTTTTAATATGCTGTCTAGGTTGGCTGTAACTTTTCTTCCAAGGAGTAAGCGTCTTTTTATTTCATGGCTGCAGTCACCATCTGCAGTGATTTGGGAGCTCAAACAAATAAAGTCTGCTACTCTTTCCACTGTTTCCCATCTATTTGCCATAAAGTGATGGGACCGGATGTCATGATCTTCATTTTCTGAATGTTGAGCTTTAAGTCAACTTTTTCACTCTCCACTTTCACTTTCATCAAGAGTCTCTTTAGTTCTTCTTCACTTTCTGCCATAAGCGTGGTATCATCTGCATATCTAAAGTTATTGATATTTCTCCCAGCAATCTTGATTCCAGCTTGTGCTTCATCCAGCCCAGTATTTCTCATGATGTACTCTGCATAGAAGTTAAATAAGCAGGGTGACAATATGCAGCCTTGATGTACTCCTTTTCCTATTTAGAACCAGTCTGTTGTTCCATGTTCAGTTATAACTTGCTTCCTGACCTGCATATAGATTTCTCAAGAGTCAGGTCAGGGTGTCTGGTATTCCCATCTCTTTCAGAATTTTCCACAGTTTATTGTGATCCACACAAAGTCTTTGGTGTAGTCAATAAAGCAGAAATAGATGTTTTTCTGGAACTCACTTGCTTTTTCAGTGATCCAGCGGATGTTGGCCATTTGATATCTGGTTCCTCTGCCTTTTCTAAAACCAGCTTGAACATCTGGAAGTTCATGGTTCATGTATCATTGAAGTCTGGCTTGGAAAACTTTGAGCATTGCTTTACTAGCGTGTGAGATGAGTGCAACTGTGCTGTCGTTTGAACATTCTTTGGCATTGCCTTTCTTTGGGATTGGAATGAAAATTGACCTTTTCCAGTCCTGTGGCCACTGCTGAGTTTTCCAAATTTGCTGGCATATTAAGTGCAGCACTTTCACAGCATCATTTTTTAAGGTTTGAAATAGCTCAACTGGAACTCCATCACCTCCACTAGCTTTGTTCCTAGTGATGCTTCCTAAGGCCCACTTGACTTCGCATTTCAGGATGTCTGGCTCTAGTGACTGATCACACCATTATCTGGTTATCTGGTTCATGAAGATCTTCTTTGTATAGTTCTTCTGTGTATTCTTTCCCCCTCTTCTTAATATCTTCTGCTTTTGTTAGGTCCATACCATTTCTGTCCTTTATCAAGCCCGTCTTTCCATTAAATGTTCCCTTGGTATCTCTAATTTTCTTGAGGAGATCTCTAGTCCCATTCTATTGTTTTCCTCTATTTCTTTACAATGATCACTGAGAAAGGCGTTCTTATCTCTCCTTGCTATTCTTTGGAACTTTGCATTCAAATGAGTATATCTTTCCTTTTCTCCTTTGCTTTTTGCTTCTCTTCTTTTCACAGATATTTGTAAGGCCTCCTCACACAGGCATTTTGCTTTTTTGTGCTTCTTTTTCTTGGGGATGGTCTTGCTCTGTTTCCTGTAGAATGTCACAAACCTCTGTCCATAGTTCATCAGGCATTCTATCAGATTTAGTCTCTTAAATCTGGTCATACCTAAATGGTCTAGTGGTTTTCCCTACTTTCTTCAATTTAAATCTGAAGTTGGCAATAAGAAGATCATGATCTGAGCCACAGTCAGCTCTTGGTCTACTTGGGAATAATAGACTTTCTTGCCTATCCCCAGCCCTTACTTGTTACTAAGGCTAGTATAGTCGAGACAGAGAAGTGCTTGGGAATTCAGTCATGGTCTCACGTGACAGAGCAGCAGCCTCTCACCCTCGTTTCCAGAATCATCTCTATCTCATTTTCAGCTCTGGCTCTAGCATTGCAAGTATTCCCCTCACCCTGTCTTACATTTAAATGACAATTCAACCCAGGGTAAACCAAACTTAATTGATTCTTTTCTCCCACATGGGCAGAATGACTGAGCTTTAACTTCTGAAACTGTTTTTCTTTCCTTTTTTCCCCCAAATGTCAATATGTACATTTTAAATTTCAAGTAAATGGAAATTACTTTTCTAATTTAAAAAAATTGATTAGAAGTAGATTCATGTGTGATTGTTTAGTAAAAGGAGCAGATCTCCTCTAGGGTGTAATAAACTAGAACAGCATCACTACCAACTTTACAATGAGTAGAGGGGCCGGATTAACTTCAAATTCACAATGTGTTTTTTTTTTTTTTTTGATCCCATCAGAAAGCTGTGGTAGCAAGCAAAATAGACCAACATTTGAGGAGAGACAAACCCTTGCACATATTTATCTAGAACATAGATCATCAAATACTTGATAAAGGATAAAAGTGGGCTGACTGAACAAGCATGTTCAAATTTGGTGGCGGCCATACTTTCTTGTGGGCTTCCCAGGTGGCACTAGTGGTAAAGAATCCACCTGCCAATGCAGGTAGACAGAAGACACGTGGGTTTGATCCCTGGGTTGGGAAGATCTCCTGGAGGAGGGCATGGCAACCCACTTCAGTATTCTTGCCTGGAGAACCCCATGGACAGAGGAGCCTGGTGGGCTGCAGTCCATGGGGTCACAAAAAAATTGGACACAACTTAATGACTAAACAACAAGCAACTCATCAAATGTAGCAAGATCAGGAAAGACAAGATTAAAATTCTGTCATGAAATGGAGATATAAAGAGACATGACAACCAAATGTAATATGGAATCTTGGATTAATGTGGAAAAACAACATTAGTGGAGAAACTAGTGAAATCAAAATAAATTTGTAGTTTCGATAATACATTTGTGCCAATTTTCACTTATGAGATTTTCCTAATGGTATAAGGTTATATAAGATAATAACACAAAGGATTAAAGGATATATGGGAAATTTCTCTGTTTTTGCAACTTTCTATAGGATTAAAATGATCTCCAAAAATTTTTTTAAGTTAACATTCACTTGGAAAAACAGATATGGATAAAGGCAATTTATCAATCTGGGAATAGATTCTTCTGGGCTGTCAGCCACCTAAGGAATGAATTCAGGCTAATGACCCAATGTAAAGTATGATCATTTAAAATGTATAAGAAGAGAATTCGAGACAAGAAGATAAAGTGAACATTGAATCAGTGATCAAGAACTTGTGAAATCACCATCCTTGAAGTAGTTGAAGGACAAGTTACATAACCAGTTGTGTTGGAGAGCTGAGGCTTTATTCTTTAGGACAGATAAAGTACACTGCTTGTTCTGTGTCTTCCACATAGAAGACTTAAGAAATAACTTCACTCGGCTCTATGACCTGTGTATTTGCAAGTAGATTAATGGACACCCATGGAGTTCTACTAAAATATATTGTTTAAACAAACCATAGACTTGGGAACATTTTAAGGAAGCACACATCAGAAAATTTGGGTTATGAATTGAAGAAAGTGCACAGAGGTTTGCATCTTTTTTCCCTGTTCATTACATTTTAAGCTGAAGTGGTTCCCCATCTGGACTAAGAAGTTGCATTGCCAAAATGTTAATATTCTTCCTCTTGGTATTATTTTATTATAATTCATTTTGAAGAGGTGTATGGTCTAACAAACCAGCAAATCCACTGATTTGACAGAAATAATGTATAAAACAGGCTTCCCTGGTGGCTCAGTGGCAAGGAATCCACCTGCCAATGCAGGAGACACAGGTTCAGTCCCTTAGTTGGGAAGATCCCCTGAAGAAGGAAATGGCAACCAACTCCAGTATACGTGCCTGGGAGATCCAATGGACAGAGGAGCCTGGTGAGCTACAGTCCATGGGGCTACAAAAGGGTCAGATACAACTTTGCAACTAAACAACAATGTGTAAAACAGTCTTAATCTTGATGGAAGTTACCAACGGCTCAGTCTTGATAGTTTGTTTTCTGGTGAGATGATAAAGTTTTTAAATCTTAGATTTTTCTCAGTGTGATTTCATTTGGATTATGCACTCTTGATTCATTGAAGAAAACTGCATCAGGGAACAATATAATCTTGCAGCAGCACTTTGACAAAGGGTCAAAGGGGATATTCCATTTCTGATTCAAGGACAATTCCATAGACTAGCTTTTTTCTTTATCCATCTCTCTCTCTGTTGGTCTCTTTTTCTCTGTTGATTTTTATATTGGAAGTTTTGCAGCTGAAACACAGGTGGGCGGGTGTGGAATTTTTGGTTTCCTTTTCATGGTTTCTTCTACATTGCTTTAAATCTCCACTGATTTGAACAGCATGACTGATCCTTTTAGTATTGATGTCAGGAGAAGAGACAGAGAACTGGAAAATTATTAAAAATAGATTTCATTGTCTACAGAACTACATTGATGATTGGTTAATAAGAAGAAATACTTTATGCTTTTAAGAAGAAATACTTTATGCTTTTTGAACCACTAAATTTCATATTGTTTTCATTTATAATATAGTAAGCCTATGGCTCACTGAACTTTTTATTTTTCATTCAGATAATTTGGTGTGATGCTGTCATTATATGCTTAAAGCAAGGGAAGAAGTGCCAGAGATTGATGGGTATAGAAAAGAAGTGAAGGGAAAGGAAGAAATGGGTACTGGTTACTTTTGAAATTTATTACTATAAGGATACAGTTTGAACTGAAAGAGGAATATTCATTAAACAAATACACGTTGATTACTTATTATGTAGTAGTCTCAAAGAATGGTACGCCAACAAGATAAAGTTCCAGACCTCTTGGAAACTACCCACGTCTTAGTTGTGATCTTCCTTGAAGGACTCTAGATAAATGAATTTTAAAACCTTGCTATTCCATGGCATTTTTCATGATTCTTCTCATTTCTAGAGACTTCTGTTTTCATGGTTCCCTCTCCCTCCGTCTGTCACATCCCGTCCAGATGCACAACTCAGTTCCCTCAGCAGTTTTTGCAACAGGTTCACTCCTAAGAAGCTTCTTCAAAGCTTAGTAGAATTCAGAGCAGATTTGGAGTCATAAGAAGCAATTACATTTTACATTAAGTTGGTCATTCTTTTTTCTCTTTTTCCTTCTACTACCATGCAGACGAATTTACCTCTTCTGTTTCCAAGCTTCAGGACTGCACAGTCAAACATACTAATGTGCTTAGCTTAATAAGGGCCCTCCTCTGGAGAGTGTCAATCTTAGAAGGCAGTTGGAGCAACAAAAAGCATAATAATAAGTAAAATAATAACAACAACCATCCTGTTAACACATACTTTCATGCTTCCCAGAGCTCCTACCCCATCTACATTATACTGCTTCCCAACTTCAATATTGCCTTTTCCTATTGAATTTTTTCCAAGTGAATTTCAACCACTTGTAGAATTATTATATGAAATATTACACAGGTAATCTAGCCTCTGAATTAATATTAATTCAAAGAGAAAAAATATAAATTATTCTTCCAGTCTGTAGTCACAGAAAAATTCTTCACATCCTGAAATAAATTGATCTCTCTCAAGAGTTTAATAAAAAAAAAATGATCTTGTCATTTGAGTAGAATACAAAGTAATTTTTGTTCCTATTTGGAGTTCTAATATGTTCACATTCAGTCCTTTACTCTCCATTTCTATCAAGTATAAGTCTTTTGATTTTAAATGGAAGGAACAAAAAAGAAATGAGAACAATAGAGCTTTTACATTTTTTAGGTGACATGTTCCATAAACCTTAAATTTGATTAAAATTTTTGTGAGTTTCTAGTGTAGTTATTTGAGTCATTTTAATGAAATAAGACTTGAAGTTCAGAAAAGTAAAATCATAATGTATTAGAAAAAGTGTCACTTAGAAAATTTATGTTTAATATATAAATTCAACCAGCTGCCCCAGACATCATGATTTAACATAATGGCTATAAGTTAGACATGAACCACACCTACATAATTTTCTAAGTGATTGGTCTGTATTGGTTCCAATTTGATTTCATTAAGGATTTATTAAGCTTGTTTTAAAAGTATTTAGATGTTTAATATAGATGAACAACCCTAGGGAAGGAGTAAGCAAAATATCAGTTTGTACATTCAAACACAAGTAAATGATAGCTAAAATTATTATGTGATCATAAAGCTATGGTAAGAAATCCGGGAAGGACAAAATGAAAAGCCAATTGCTTTTCTATTATATGTCACAGCGGAGACTGTTACAAGTATAATTGAAACCTTGTTAAAGAATGGAGGAAAGATGGTAATAAAAACTGAATAGCCAGAGAAGAATCTGTTTTTCAGACATTTCAAATACTTGATTGCTAAAGGAAATTTTAACAGAGCCAGGAAGTTGCCTTTATATATCATTCTTAGTCTGGATATCATTTGGAACATTAAAATATTTTGCAATATATTCAACTCTAGAACATCATCAAAAAGAAGCTTAAGAAAGACTGCCATTGGGAAGTATCAGTTTTAACTTAGAACTTATAATGCATGCTTATGCTCAGTCACTAAGTTGTGTCCAACTCGTTGCGACCCCATGGATGGTAGCCCACCAGATTCCTCTGTCCATGGGATTTTCCAAGCAGGAATACTGGAGGGGATGCCATTTCCTCCTCCAGGGGATCATCCTTGACCTGGGGATTGAATCCCCATCTCCTGTGTCTTCTGTGTTGTCAGGTGGATTTTTACCACTTGAGCCATCTGATTAATTTCCATGAAATACAGGAGAACATTGTTTCAACAAATACAATGTATGAAAAAAATAATGCTTCATTTTTTTCTAGTCCTTTGCCAATTTTTTAGCAGTTACTTTAATATTAATATATCCGTGGAACCTATACTAAGCTAACTTTATTAAGTATTAAATCCGAAGGTAAATTTTTCAGTGGAACTGTGGATTCAGTCTAATTATATACTTAGATATTGCCATTAATTTACACTTTTAGGCTCTCAAATGGGTAATATGAATCCAAGGGAGAAGACTGTTGGCTCTGATCAACACAGCTCTAGTTGCTAAGGAAAATAAATGACTTTTCTATATAATCTTAAATATAAAATTTGAGGATCCTCCAACAAAGTCCTACATCTGTGATTCAAAAAGGCAAAGTCTTCATGAAAAGATAAGGAATCCGAAGCTGTTGAAAAGCATGAAAAGAAGCACAATGCCTCGGCTCACATAGGTTGTGTATACTTTTAAAACTTCATTTCTATCCAATAATAATTTATAGACAATTCACATATACCTTAGCACTAAAGCTAAAATTTGAGTGTGTATACTTTGTAGAGACTTTGAGACTTGGATCTGTACACTGGCTTTAGCATTTACCAAATGTATACCTTGGACAAGACTTTTACAGCTCTAAGACTCAGTGCTACCATCTGCAAAGTGGGCTATGACTGCCTCTTCATCAAATTTACTCATGATTTAAGCTGAGTGCCAAGGAATTGATGCTTTTGAACTGTGCTGCTAGAGAAGATTCTTGAGAATCCGTTGGACAGCAAGGAGATCAAACCAGTCAATCCTAAAGGAAATCAACCCTGAATATTCATTGGGAGGACTGATACTGAAGCTGAAGCTCCAATAGTTTGGCCACCTGATGCAAAGAGCCGACTCACTGAAAAAGATGCTGATGCTGGGAAAGGTTGAGGGCAAGAGGAGAAGAGAATTACAAAGGATGGGATGGTTAAATAGCATCACCGACCTCATGGACATGAGTTTGAGCATGCTCCAGGTGTTGGTGATGGACAGGGAGGCCTGGCATGCTGCAGTCCATGGGGTTGCAAAGCGTCAGACACGACTGAGTGACTGAACTGAACTAGCTATTGTTATCTGTCCTCCAAGATCCCAGCTTGGACCAGACAGCCTGACTTCTGGGTTCAGTTATATGTTTTCCTCCTTGGCACCCTCCCACCCCCATCACAGCTGATTCTTCCTTTTGCTAATCTCTGGACTGCCTTATCCAACTACATTTGTAAACTCTTCCAGCACTGTTATAACTTCCACACATTTGCTTCCTTCTAATCAACTACATAGTGAAATTCTGATATTTTTGTGTAGATCCTAAAATTCGTTAAGAACGGAGTTTCCCATACAAGGGCCAAAAATAAACTGTGAAAAAAACAAGATTTAGGTGCTACCACTCATAAATACCTGTTTTATAGCACCTGATGCCTTCATATCATTTACTGCTAAGAAACAACCGCTCTTCTAACATTCCCCAAATATGGAATGTAGAGTCTGGAGTAGAGGCCATCTTACTCTTCAGGAATTTTATGTGGCTTCTTTCCATGACTAAATTGTGTTCCTTTAAGACAATTTTTGGCTTTTGTGGCATAGATAATTGTGACAATATTTTTGATTTGGAAATTCTCTGAAGTTTGGTGTTTTGGTTTTGTTTTAATTAAATACTTTTTTCACTTTAGCCATTTTTTTAAATCTGAGAAACGTAATATCAGTTATGTATAGTGTGCAAATAATTTTGAACACAACTTTAATTATGTATGTTCTAAGAGACTTCAACATAGATGCAAAGATTAGCTTTGTAAAATAAAGGACAACCATCTCCCATACCACCAGCACTCCCCTCCCCCAAGAAAAAATTCTTTTTAGTGTAATGTGAGTCACATCTTGGCTTAGTTCTCGAAGGACTTTATTTAACTGAGAACACTTTTGTAACTTAAGGCCCTCAATTCTTAAATTTATTGAAATTCATATTGAGTCGGCTAAAGAATGTGCCTAGCTGTCAATCACTGGCTAGTTTCTCTGTAGACTTCCTGAGCTTCACACCCACAAACCTTGCTATTTTCATATGCTGCCTCCAACCCTCTGATATAGGGTTGCAGTACATTACTTGCAAAACACCTATTAAAACTCCAGTTTTTGAGCATCTAGTTAAAGCCTGCACATTTTAAATTCTTTATGACATGCTAACATGAAAACATAATCTTTCTTATCAGAAGTCATAAAACCATATGAAGAATTAAATCCCACTATTTAAGATAAAAGAAAAGTTTATTTTGTATCACTCAGTTGCTAGTCATCTCAAGGCTTCCATGAAACCCTTAAACGTTACTCAACTTAGTGAGTTCCTTTTCATATGCATTTTAGGTCTTGGAATTTCCTTCTCATTAAATCTCTATTTTACCCATGTCTTTTTAAAACTAGGGTTTCTCTTTATGATCCATTCTTGCCTTACTTCTCACCTTATCCTGTTAGTCTGGGTTAGGTCATCCATACCTCCCACTTCTGCAATAGACATCTCATAATCCTCTTTCTTGGACTTGCCTGGTGGCTCGGTGTTAAAGAATCCTCCTGCCAATGCATGAGACATGGGTTTGATCCCTAGGTTGGGAAAATCCCCTGGAAAAGGAAATGGCAACCCTCTCCAGTTTTCTTGCCTGAGAAATCCCATGGACAGATGAGCCTGATGGGCTACAGTCCTTGGGGTTGCAAAAGAGTCTTATACTACCTAACAACTAAACAACAACAACAATCCTTTCTTACGACTGACAGTCCCAGTAGTGGACACCATTCCTGGCTACTCTCCATCTCATTTTTCTGCATTACTATTTTTATTTTTTTAGATGAAGTGCTTCATAATACCTTTTTTGTGTTAAAAAAAAAAAGAGATAAGTTTTATTTGAATTGTCTATGAATCTTATTTGGTCTAACTAGAGACTTAAATGACCAGTTCTGTGGGACATAGTAAGCACTTAATAATTGCTGACCATTATTTTTATTATTATTATTTCCATGTGTCTTTTACCTTTCTCTAAAATTCCTAAGTGAAGGAAAGAAAAAAAGACAAAGAGGAAATGAAAAATGGCTTTGGCCTCCTGTTAAAAGTGAGCAGAAGGCTCTTTCATGATCTCGAATAGAAGATGTAGTGATAAAGTTAGGGAGAAACCAAGTCAGTATTTATGGTGGACTGCTAGTAAAAACGCTTTTGACAAGAACTTTCCTTTTTTGAAATTTAATCTTATTTTTAATTTTTAAGTTTCTCCTTATTGCTAGCAGTTAAAACCAAAACAGTAGCATATTCTCTTCAGAAGCGATGGAGGGAGAATATACAACCGAGTAGATTTTTCTAGCTATGTGACCTTGAACAAGTTACTTAACCTTTCTGAGGCTCAATTCCTCTTTGTTAAAATGGAGACCCTGCAATCTATTTCTCAGAGTAGTTGAGATTAAATGAGATAACATGTAATACTCCTAACATAATAGTAAATGCCTTCTTATTCTCCAACATGGCCTCTTCTCCTCCCTCAAATCACTTTAATGCTGTTTTCCTTTGTGGTAACTCAAGAGAAGAAAACCCAAGTCGGTGTCAAATGTAATTATTGCCCTCATCAGGGTAATAAGTAGCTAAATGATAAAATATTTGCTTATCCATTTGTACAAACTAAAAAGATCATTACATTGACCATTTGGTATTGCCTGGACAAAGCAAGCAGTGTAAGTAGCATAATCTTATGACACTTGTCATGTTTAACAGAATCTAGGTGACCTCCTTAAGAAGTAGCTGCTGCTGCTGCTGCTGCTGCTAAGTCACGTCAGTTGTGTCCGACTCTGTGCGACCCCACAGACGGCAGCTCAAGAGGCTCCCCCGTCCCTGGGATTCTCCAAGCAAGAACATCGGAGTGGGTTGCCATTGCCTTCTCCAATGCATGAAAATGAAAAGTGAAAGTGAAGTTGCTCAGTTGTGTCCAACTCTTAGCGACCCCATGGACTGCAGCCCACCAGGCTCCTCCATCCATGGGATTTTCCAGGCAAGAGTACTGGAGTGGGGTGCCATTGCCTTCTCCAAAAAGTAGCTGAGGTTCACAGTTACAGAATGAAAATGTCCACAGTAGCAGCAGTGAATGTCACAGGGCTCAGTCACCTATGGGGCCTGAAGGCATTGTGACCTCGGATCCTGATGATGTGTGGAGCAGGGTCTGACTACATGGATCTCAAGCTGGTTTCCCTAGGTGTATTTAATAGACTTTAACAAACTCTTTAGATCATATAGTGCTGTATGATGTTATTCAGTTGCTAAGTCATGTCCAACTCTTTGTGACCCCATGGACTGCAGCACTCCAGGCTCCCTTGTCCTTCATTATCTCTCAGGGTTTGCTCAAATTCATGTTCAGAGTCAGTGACATGATAGTGCCATAAAGGGAACACAGTTTTGGAATTTAAATTATCATGGTTTTCACTTAAAATTTTTGGAGCGGTGAAAAAAATTGCCTCCTCTGCCTCTAAAAAAATAATAAATTAATTTAAAAAATCAATGTCATTCCTGTACTTTTGTTCTGGCATTCCTTATCTGTTCAGCAAGAAAGCAAAAATGAATTCAGCTCGTGAAACATACCAGGCAGTGTGGTCAGTGCTGGGAATCCAAAGAGAGCAATGGCCCTATTGTTGCTAGCACAAGTGATGGAGATTAGGTGAAACTTGAATTTGTTGGAATAAGGCTGCCAGGGTTCATGTTCTGCTTTGCTTACTACTAAGGTGACCCAGGAAAAACACTGAGTCTCTCATGCTTCGTCTCTATAATGCAGATTATAACACACACCTACCACTTGTGAGTCGTTAGGAGAATAGAATGAATCCATACCTGTGAAGTGCTTAGAACTCATGCTGACAGGTGCCAAGTGCTCCAGGATATTAGCTATTTTAACATTAGAATGATGCTTCCCAGAGGATGGCACATAGGATGTTATCTAAGCGATGTGTAGACTATTAGTTTGAAATTGTTGTCATTTTGTTTCACAAAGGTTAAAAAGAAAAGGTGTATTATATAATAGAAGCTTTTTATTAACAGTTAGTTTCCTGCTTAAATGTATCTCTGTAAGAAGAAAGAAAGGAGTCGATTTAAAGGAAAAAAAAAAAAAACAACCCACAGGTTTTGCAAAGTCTAGTACAGATAAGTAGTAATGACTCCTAGTGTTCACCCGAATACAATCTGGTCTCCTTCCTGCCTCCTGGGAGGACTTACTTCTCTGCCTCTTACAGTAAGGCATGGAATTCTCCAGGCCAGAATACTGCAGTGGGTAGCCATTCCCTTCTCCACGGTATCTTCCTAACCCAGAGATGGAACCCAGGTCTCCCACTTTGCAGGAGGATTCTTTACCAGCTGACCCACCAGGGAAGCCTAAGAATACTGCAGTGGATAGTCTCTCCCTTCTCCTATGGATTGAACCAGGGTCTCCTGCATTTCAGGTGGATTCTTCACCCCCTCAATTACCAGGGAAACCCTACAGTAAGGCAGGGTCATGTAACTAGTCGTGATCAGTGAGTTGTGGGCAGAAATGGAGTATGGCATGTTCCTGGCGACATGTCTAATTATCAGGGTAATACCCTCTACCATTCTATTCCCTCTGCCTTCTGTTCTTCCCTAGAGAGAAGTCAGGATCCATGCTGGACTTTGAATGAGCCAACAGAAAATGTCATTTTGTTAAGCTACTGAGATCTCACATTTTTGTTACTGCGGCATGGAATGATTTACGCAGACTAACCTATACACAGTGGTAGAAGAATATGATAAAAATTGTACAAGTGGCATTTGAATGACTAAAGTTTGGAAGACATTGTAATAGAAATATAAACAAAACCTTGTGAGAGGATAACATGTTACTTGACCTTGGGGGATTCTGAAAGGTTTCATAGAGAACATGGGATTTGAGTAACTCTTGTAGAATAAATAGGAGGTGGACTGGTAGAAACAGGAGTCAAGGGCAATCCAGGATGAGAAAAGAGCACACACAGTACAGAGAGTAATGGGACATGATGGTGCATTCAAAGGATGCCAAGAAGTAGAGTGTGGCTAGACTTTGGGAACAAGGGGTTGGGTTTACAGGAGGCAAGGCTGGCATGTGAGTCAGGACAGTGGTGTGAGTCAGGGAGAGAGAGCGCTCACTCAGGTGGCTGGATTAAAGGGAGTTTAATAAAGGCATGGTTTTCAGAGGTGTAGACAGCTTTAAGGAAACCAGCTACTAACAACAGTGGGCCATCTTTAATACTCTTCAGGAGAGAGGAATGAGGAAAGAAGGCAGAGTCGCTGAGCTCAGAGTCAGCTGAGCTCAGATAGAGCTATAGCTACTGGAGAGTAGGAAAGAGTAGCCCCTGCTGAGTTTCTACCTGGCAGGCAAAGGACAAATGGGGAGAATGACTGTCACGTTCTCTAACCTATTGTTCTTACCTGTTGACTTCCTGCTGTATTCCAAGTTCCTTAGGCAGGTTTGGCATATTGCAAGTATTTCATAAGTAATTTTGAATTTAAGAAATGAATGTTTACTTATGAAAATAGCTACTTGTGTGCTTCACAATTTCTTAGGCAATTGCTTCACAACTGGACGTGAATAATACCTGTTACAGTTTTAATAAACCCAATATTTATTACGATACATGGTGCTAAAGCATTTTCATATGCAACTTTCACAATATAAACCAAAAAAAATAATATAGAAAAATTCTCTTTGTTGGTGCTCAATCATGGTGCTGGTAAAATGGGAGAAAGTTTACGGGATGTCTGACAAATGATGAATCTTAAACACAGCACGACTTTGTTTGAATGAAAGCTTTGGTTGTCCAAATTGTTCTCATTTATTTCAAGGTGGAACGATAGGCCAGTCAATCTTTATTAGATTAATATGCTCTTCTTGTTGACTGCCTGGAGACAGTTAGCTTTTATTCTAAAAAGGTTCCCACTAATTTGAAAAGTAACTTTCAGTCGTATGCTATCCATTGAAAAATAAGATGTTTCCATCCAAAATAGAAGATCCAGCATGCTGTGGCAACCTCGAACTAAAAGAATTCAGGGTTTTTTTCTTATTATTTTTTATGTGGACATTTGTTCAGTGCATCCGCAGGTTCAGACAGGGTGCATAGCTTAGGTGCTGCCCTGCCATCCAATTTCATGGCAAACATTTCTCAACTCTGCCCTACCTTCTGCCTCCACCAGCGTTGTTTAATTGGGGCTTTCCTGCTGCTTGACCAACCGGTCACAAAATCCCCAGTTCATGCATGCTCAGATCCAGTCCCCAGTCAACATCTTACCAGACCGGCTTCAAGCATGCCAGTGAGCCCCTGCTATCTACATGGAATGTCCAACCTGGCTTTTGTGACTTGTGAGCCTCTTGGGACAACTCCACATTCAACTGCAGTTTTGTTTCAAAAGCTTATCTCTGTAATACCTTCACCATCACCCCTCAACTCCCTTGTAAGTGCAGAGGGTCATTAAAAAAAGACTCAATCAGGTGGCAGTGTAGTATATGACCCAGAACATTTGTATTCAGACAAAACCAAATTTGATCCCCTTTTCCAACTCATTAGGTTTATCATCTTAGATAACTTACCCAACCCTCTCAACCTAAGTAACCTCACTGAGAAATGGGAATCATTGTACCTGCCTCAACAGGAGAAATGTGTTAAAAGACTGTAAAGCACGTGGCCCACAGGAATGTGTCGGGAGGTGGCAGCTGTCTTTAATAACTGTTCTGGACAGTGCCTGGCAGAGGGTGTGCCCCCACTTACTGTGAGTTCTCTTCCCACCTCTTAGTGCAGACAGAGTTTCATCAGAGAGCCTCTTAGCCAGAGGCCTTATCTGCCAAACTGCCAACCCTTGGGAGTTGTTAAAATACTTTCCGGGAGCTTTCAAGTCCAAATAACTTTAGTGCTTGTTTCCAGCTACATGGACTCCTGCAGTGGCCAGTTGGTAGCCATGGTCTGGAAATGAGGCAGAGTTCAGATTTCGACTGCATTTTATGGGCACAAACAACTCTAACTCAGTAAACACTTTCAATTGCCATGTGGAGCAAAGCATCCTGAAGCTTTGCTGTGATACGTTCTGAAATCTTAAAAAGCCAAAGGGGAAAAATAATTAAAATTAAAAAAATCTGGGTAACAGTAACAGGGTATGAATAAGCCAGGAATCACTATGCTAGTCTTTTGAAATAACTGATCTGTCTTGTGAGTGATGATACTAACGCTGCCTCCCAGGATTAATTTGAAGATGAAAAAGCACGAGAGTTTCAGAAAAACATCTACTTCTGCTTTATTGACTACTCCAAAGCCTTTGACTGCGTGGATCACAACAAACTATGGAAAATACTTAAAGAGATGGGAATACCAGACCACCTGACCTGCCTGCTGAGAAATCTGTATACAGGTCAAGAAGCAACAGTTAGAACTGAACATGAAACAACAGATTGGTTCCAAATCAGGAGAGGCATACGTCAAGGCTGTATATTGTCACCCTGCTTATTTAACTTATATGCAGAGTACGTCATGTGAAATGCCAGGCTGGATGAAGAACAAGCTGTCATCAAGATTGCTGGGAAAAGTATCAATAACCTCAGATATGCAGATGATACCACCCTTATGGCAGAAAATGAAGAAGAACTAAAGAGCCTCTTGATGAAAGTGAAAGAGGAGAGTGAAAAATTTGACTTGAAACTCAACATTCAGAAAACTAAGATCATGGCATCCGATCCTATCACTTCATGGTGAATAGATGGGGAAACAATAGAAACAATGAAAGACTATTTTGGGGGGCCTCAAAATCACTGCAGATGCTGACTACAGCCATGAAATTAAAAGATGCTGGCTCCTTGGAAGAAAAGCTATGTCCAGCCTAGACAGCATATTAAAAAGCAGAGACATTACTTTGCTGAAAAAAGTCCATCTAGTCAAAGCTATGGTTTTTCCAGTAGTCATGTGTGGATATGAGAGTCGGGCTATAAAGAAAGCTGAGCACTGAAGAACTGATGTTTTTGAACTGTGGTGTTGGAGAAGACTCTTGAGAGTCCCTTCGACTGCAAGATCAAACCAGTCAATCCTTAAGGAAATCAGTCCTGAATATTCATTGGAAGGATTGATGCTGAAGCTGAAGCTCCAATACTTTGGCCACCTGATGTGAAGAACTGATTCATCTGAAGACGCTGATCCTGGGAAAGATTGAAGGTGGGAGGAGAAGGGGGAACAGGGGATGAGATGGTTGGATGGTATCACCGACTCAATAGACATGAGTTTGATTAAGCTCCAGGAGTTGGTGATGGACAGGGAAGCCTGGTGCGCTGCAGTCCATGGGGTTGCAAAGAGTCAGACACGACTGAGCGACTGAACTGAACTGAAGTGGAGGGAAGAAAAGACCGATCCTGATGCCAGCCTATGATTCTTAAAACTGCTCTTCATTTTAAGAATACCAGTCCCCGTAATATGTAATCTAAAAACATCCATTTTGTATGAAGGAGTGTACACAAATTCAGATTAAGATGCAATTACAAATGATTAAGGACTTCTTAATCGAACCTGTGACACAGCAGGTAGATTTATTCTGACAAGGTAATGAATGATATGGCTTTGGTGGGAGTGCCAGTTAAAACCTATTATCATCAGCTCGACATGACAGGATGCTAAAATGTCTTCCAGGGCTCATCCTCTTTACCGAGGTGGATGTTTTTGTTTCTGGGCATGGTTCTGATTTGGGATGTTCTGAGTTGTTTTTCTTTTTAGAAATGCAGATGTAGCCATTGTTTTAGAAAGCCTCCAAGTGGGTCACCCTGATTTATCCTTTTAGGTTGGTTCCATTATGAAACCAGTCAGTTGCTTCCTGGAATGGGACCAAAAGAAAGAACAATTCTAAACCCTAATTCACAGCAAACATTTCCCTGAGTGCATGGCATTCATTGCTATTTGTTTAAACAAGGACATTGCAGTTATATCCCAGGAAAGGAACTAGTCATCAGAATGGGCAATGTCAAAGCATCTTTCCAGATCACATACAACTTGTATTAATTAAATTTTAACTGTATCACATGGCATCATTTTACCTAGTTTTAAGGTGATAATTCTATTTTAAGCTATTTTTAAAGACTGTGTTTTGTGGACTCATTTCTGGATACAGTTGTCTGCTTGCTCTCAGGAAGCCAGGTCACCATGCCAGCAGCCATGCTACCAGCTCACCTCTTAGTGCGCTGTTGCTACAGATGCTGTGAAATTCCATTTACCCCTTAGCCATATCTCGAGGTTGAACCCCCCTGATCAACCACACACCTGTATTGCCTACTTGGCTGGGACAGCTAAATTTGGACAAGGGGATGAGCTAGGATCAGACCCCCAGCTCCATCATTCACCGGGGGAATGATTCTCAGTGAGGGAAGTATTTTCCATGAGCCCCACCTTGAGAAGCTCCATGAATCTTCATTTCGCAATTAGTAAAATGGGAATCATAACACCTATTATGCAGGACTGTTGGGAGAATTAAATGAGATAACTATGTAAAATTTTAGGCTTATGGTATGGCTCTCTTTCAGAGAAGGCAATGGCACCCCACTCCAGTACTCTTGCCTGGAAAATCCAATGGACAGAGAAGTCTGGTGGGCTGCAGTCCATGGGGTTGCTAAGAGTCGGACATGACTGAGCAACTTCACTTTCACTTTTCACTTTCATGCATTGGAGAAGGAAATGGAAAACCACTCCAGTGTTCTTGCCTGGAGAATCCCAGGTACGGGGGGATCCTGGTGGGCTGCCGTCTATGGGGTCGCACAGAGTTGGACACAACTGAAGAGATTTAGCAGCAGCAGCAGCAGCAGCAGCAGCATGGATCTCTTCTGTTGTTGCTTCTCTTTGTAATTCTCAGTGATTTAAAATCACTTTGCCTATTTTTTCTTTCATAACCTCTTATCACAGTTTGTTCTACAGGCTCTATACTCTTTCACTACTTTAAAACTCTTCCATCTCTGCCTATCCTTTACAGGTTTAAGCTCTCTCACTCACTTTGTCTCCTTCCCTCTGTAAGTTTCAAGAACTATTTCCCCAGTATGGAAGCAATCACATACCTTAAGGAACTAGGTTTGGACCTCTGAAACATAACTGCATTGTTTTCTGTTTCAGTGACTTTCATCCACACAGTAAGCCATTGGACTTCATCATTTTAACTTGATTTTGTAGGTACCTTGATATAGAAAGTTGTTGTTTTTTTCTTTTTCTCTTCCTTTCTTCTATCTTTTCTTCTTACCTTCCTTTCTTTCTCATCATAACTTTATAAAAATAAGTTTATACACTTATGATTCATATTACTGTTTCATAGAGAGATGATAGAACAGTTTTGGGTAAATGAAAGTTGACACAAAAGATAATAATTAAAGATATTCCTTTTGAACTTTTGTAATCTTTTCAAAAGAATTTTTTTTTGAAAATTGTCTGGACTCTAAACGTAGTTGAACTTTTCTGTGAAAAATGTCTGTGTGCACGCGTGCTCAGTTGCTTCAGTCATGTCTGACTCTTTGCCACCCTATGGACTATAGCCTGCCAGGCTGCTTTATTCACAGGATTCTCCAGGTAAGAATACTTGAGAGGGTTACCATGCCCTCCTCCGAGGGATCTTCTTGGCCCAGGGATTGAACACATGTCTCCTACATTGCAAGTAGATTCTTTACCCACTGAACAACCTGGAAAGCCTGTGGAAAATGTCTTAATTCTATGATTAAGAAAAGCTACCCCTTTTGCATTTTGTCTCTTCCAAGATTTACCTAAAGCTGTTATGGAGGAAGCCTGCCATCTTCATACAGTGGTTGAGTTTTGAACTATGCAACTAACTGCATAAGGCCAGGAAAGGAAGGGAGGACTTGGATCACATGTATTCACATCTGGTTTTCTTATTAAAAATGCCCTGCTCACCATCAGCATTCTTATAAGCCTATACAAGTCAAATTATGTATTTTGATTGCTTTTGGGTTTCTTTTATTAGTGTGTTGGCTGGTTCTTTGGATATTTTTCTGTCTTCATTTCAGTTAATTAGTTTCTTATTTTTATCTTCCCAGAGAACTCAACTTCTCAAAATGGAAGACTTTTGTTTTCCTGTAAATGCAGAGAACTGTCATGGTCCAAACTGACAAATTCAATGCTTAGTTCTGTTTTCTCCATAAGTGAAAATTCCCATAGCCAACTGGCTATCTGATTAGTGTAACAAGTTCCAAGAAACAAAGACTTCATTTCTCTTTTTCTCTCATTTGAAAACCTTGCAACTCTATAAATATGGGATAAATATTTCAGGAGTTCTATACCGGTCGTGACCACTGATTTTAAAAGAATGACAAAGAATCCAGGGTGGGTTTCATAATTGATCATTTTAATACATACAAATCATCTTCTTATGTTGTCATATATATTTCATATATATTTACTGTTATAATAATTGAATAAAGAACGAGTCCTGTATCCATAGTATTACTCAAGAAAAAGGAGAAGTATTGTTACATAAAAATACCAGCTTACAAATGGAGGAAGAATAGCCAAATTGGAAAATAACCATCTTAACTTAGTAATTAACTGAGGCAAAGACCATCAATGAATGGTGTTACACATTACAGAGTATAAAGCACATTGTAACTAGGAAACAACATTTATATGGTCTCATAGTATCATCCCACAGATTACCTACTTATTACAAAGAGATAAAGAAAGGTTCTTTCACACTGGAAAGATCTGGTAGACTTGGCCTCAACCAAGAAACCAAAGTTAGCATCATCAATCATGAGTCAATTGGCAACATGTGCTTCCTAAAATGACATAATGGGAAATTCACAACATTGTGTGTGTAGTATCCATGGAGAAATAGTTAATCATAAGAAAGTGATTGGACAGTCTGTAAGTTGTTTTACCTGCCAACTTGTTGAAATTTTCAATGGCATAAAAGATAGATGATGAAGACATGGCAACTAAACACAATTTTTATAATCCTTGGTTATATCCTGAATAAAAAAAAATTGGGATAGTTGGGGAGATTTCAATATGGAATATGTATATTAAATAATATTATTGTGTCTATTTATAATTTGGGGCTTATGAGAGAATGTGGTTTTATAGAAGAATGTCCTTGTTCTTCGGTAATACATGCCAAAGTGTTCTTGGATAAAGTTCATGATGATTGGAACTTGTTTGAATAATTCAGAAAAAAAAATATATTTTCTATACAAGAGAGGTACAGAGAGAGAGAGGGGGGGACAGAGAGTAATCATTGGTAAAATAATAGTTCATACATCTAGGGCAAGGATATATAGGTATCCATGGGTACCTTTTGCCAGAAGTGTCTATTTTTGTCAGGGAAGATGGTGCAAGAAAGCTGTCTTCCTGGCAAGAAGAAAAAGCCTTTCTATAACTCATTGGTCACATCTTTGAGGAATGAGCAACAGCAGCTCATAGTCAAAAAATGACCTTGGGTCTACACACAAATGATCAGACTATCAGAATTTCCTATTCATTTATGTTCTCCAGAAGTGCTTGGAGAGGTAAGAGGGGGGTGAAAAAGGAAAGGAGAAAATGGATCCTGAATCAGAAATAGAATTTTCTCCCACCAGTTCTGTGAAGACCACAATAGGGAAAGCCTTAACTAACCTTCCCATAGTTTATAATAGATGACATAAAAGTAGAGGCACTAATTTTGCTTCAGCTTTCCATCTTAGAATCTTCAGGGCCTTTACAAACTGAAGGGCAAATTTAATTTGGTTTCAAGTTGTGTACTCTATATATATATATATATATTTTTTTTTTTTTTGGAATTGCACAGAACCAGCAAAGGATTAAATAAGGCCATTGATATCATCTGTGTGTGTCCTATTAAGTATGCTGAGAAAACAGAATCAGAGCAAATAACCTGGAGCAGGACTTGAAGGGCAAGCAGGAAGCCTGCAGAATGGTTTCAACTCTTATCATGTGAAATAGAGAAATCAGTCAGCAGGTGCTTTGGCCCCGAGTACGTATTTAACCAGAGCGCTGAAGAGGAAGGATGTTTTTGAAGGCTTCATTAAAAAGAGGTAGTAAACAGTGGTGACAGACTCCTCCTGCACCCCTCAGCTTCCTGGTTCAGCTCAAATCCAAAGTGGAGAGAAAGCCAGCTCCAACAGTTGTTCTTAAAGAGGAAAAGATATTACAAGAATTAATAGATAAGGTGAGGGGTGCTGGTGCTGAAGCTGTGTTTTTCACAAGGACCACTTGATTCAGTTTGATATATCCTGATTTTTGTTTAACCTGTAACATTATTGAGAACATTAGAAAGTGTCACCCTGTATTTCTTCTAGCCTCTTAGGATGTTGATCATGTTTATATTCATGGTTGTCTCCTTGTTTGATAGACCTTATAAATGATAGAGATGAAACGAATTTTTGGAAAAAAAATGTATTGAACAAGTTGTGTGTATATGTTAATCCTGGCCTCCTAATTAACTCCCTTCACCCCACTTTCCCCTTTGGTAACCATAAGTTTGGTTTCTATGTCTGTGAGTCTCTGTTTTGGAAATAAGTTCGTGTCTTTTTTTTTTTTTTTCTTTTAGAGTCTACATGGAAGCAATATTGCATAATATTTGTCTTTGTCTGGCTTCCTTCACTTAATATGACACTGTGTAGGTCCATCGATGAGACTTTTAACTGAGAAGTTTTTGTGACTTAGTGATGGAGTGGGGGCAACGTGATAAAGAATGTGTGAAATTAAGCTTAATAAAGGGTGTGCCATTGCTATATGGTCTCACTCCAGTAGAAGGGGAATGTTCCTCCCAGAGCTGCGAGGGGATTTTCAAGAATGCATGTATAAAAGTTATTTTACTCAGTGAAAAAAAATCATCCCAACCTCATGCCTTCCCATTACTTATAAAATATGTGGCCTCTTATACTTCCCCAGGGGTAATTTCTTTAAGCAGCTCATTTTCATCCTGACTTGAGATTTTGGTGAGATTCATTTTTCTTCCCGAGTAGTCTATAGTAAATATTAGACATACTACAGACAAATTATTTACAAGACCGGAAAATAACTGATTTTACACTTTTTTTTAATGTTACAAAGGATAGTACAAATGACAAAATATTGACCTACTAAAACAACCCTGATTTGGGTTTCTTGCTATATTTTTTAAATATAAAGTTTAATGTCTCTTTTTATTTTTAAGTCTACCTTGTTTCTTTTAGTATCCATTTCTGAATTCAAGCAGTTTTTAATAGTTAAAAAAAAAGGATATTTAACTCTCTCACACCATATTTCTTATATTTGAATTGTCCTCTTAGGGCTTATATATTGATATTGGAATGCAGTTTTTCCATTTCCTTTCAGGAGACTTGTTTCAAAAACGTTAGGTTCAGATATTCTAGAAGAATCTATGAGCGATTTTATTCTTTTTTATAAAATGGTTTCAGAGGAGAACACTTGCATAAGACAGAGCAGTAGAGAACACATTTCAGTCACTTCACCACAGATGTCTGATCTTGTGTTTCTGAACTTACTATTGGGAGGAGTCATCTTTCCTTTGCACAGTTTTTCACTTGATATTTCAGTAACACCTTCAGCAGTGAGACTGACTTCCTGAATGAGGTGGAGATGGATGGTTAAACACTGAAAGATCCTCTGTCAGACCACCTTGTCACTCAGGGAGTACATTCTAAGGCCCTGTTTCTTTGATTGATTTTCATAACCGGTAGCCATTACATGGTGAGACTGTTTTGTGTCAATATCGATTGATAGTTTACTTTATTGAAAGTAAACTAAAGTTCATTGTCATGAAGCCATGACATGTGAAGTGATGGAATGAAGCTTTAAGCAGAGGATGCAGGTCATGGGTAAGCAGTATAGGATGTTCCCAGGGATTCTGAGTTACTTTTTCACACATAGAGAACAGATTTTCTACATCAACAGTACATGGGTGTGCGTACTCAGTCACTCAGTCATGTCTGACTGTGACACCCTCGACTGTAGCCCACAGGTGCCTCTTTCCTTGGGGTTCTCTGGGCAAGAATGCTAGAGTGGGTTGCCATTTCCTCCTCCTGGGAATCTTCCCGGCCCAGGGATCGAACCCACGTCTTCTGTGTCTCCTGCATTGGCAGGCAAATTCTTTACCATTGTGCCACCTGGGAAGCCCCACATAAACAGATCAGTGCCCAGAAACCTGGCTGAAAGACTTAGAGTCTGCAAAAGAGGCTAATGGTACCTACCTGCTTTCCTAATGCACAGGTCCAGTGCCCGATACATTTAATTTATTTTTATTTCATGGTATGTGGCACCATAGGAGAGCTCTGTGTTGCCATCACCTTAATATTTATGTGAAAAAATTACCAATTCAATTCTTCTTTCACAGTCAATTAGGTTCCATCTTTTATTACAAAACATGCAACGATATCTGATAATAATAATGATAAGGTAATAATATTTAATATATATTAAGCACTTACTATGTACTTAGAACTTGTGAAATATTTTATTTATTCATAAGAGTGAATCGCTAGGGTAAAATACAACATATTGGAGGAAAGTAAACTTTATTTTGATTCTTATATACTTTGTCCTGTTTTACCTTTGTATGTATCCTCATAATTCATCCAAATCTTCTCAGCTCAGAATTGCCAAGTATACTCGTCCACTTTATTTAATTAGATCATGGAGTCAGCTTTCTTTTCAATTCATAGGCATTTGACAGTATTACAAATGCCTATTGGTATTACTATCTTCTTTCACATTCCAACCAACTGGTGCCAAGTGAATTAAAGTAAATCCTGAATTTTTAAAATTATTTAAGTATATTCATATACTACTAGGAAAAAACCAAAACAATATAAGTCAAAGTGCTATGCTTAGTTGCTTAGTCGTGTCTGGCTCTGTGAACCCATGGACTGTAACCTACCAGGCTTCTCTGTCCATGGGGATTCTCCAGGCAAGAATACCAAAGTGGGTTGTCATACCCTCCTCTGAGGGATCTTCCCAACCTAGGTCTCCTGCATTGCAGGTGGATTCTTTACCTTCTGCTGCTGCTGCTGCTGCTAAGTCACATCAGTCTTGTCCGACTCTGTGAGACCTTCTGAGCCACCAGGAAAGCCCAAGAAGACTGGAGTGTGTAGCTATCCCTTCTCCAGGGAATCTTCCTGATCCAGGAATCAAACCAGGGCCTTCTGAATTGCAGGCAGATTCTTTACCAGCTGAGCTACCATAGGAGACAGTAATCGAGCATCTCTCCTGTTTTTGCTGTTCTTTGGGAGTATAATATTCTTAGAAGAAGGCAATTAAAAATTTTCAAACCATTGGAGTAACATCAGAATGAGTTTGCATTAAATTTGTTATAATGTAGGCTATTTCAACATGGCTACCCTAAAATAGAAAACCAAAAGTATTGTGTTTATGACTATTGAAATGCCAAGAATGTTCAGTTTGTATTTAAATACAATTTTATTTACACCATTTTTTTTTTTTACTCCATTGTAAATGGATAATTTAACTATTCTACAGTAGAAAACTTTTTAGCTATTTCTGCTCCAATCTTTGGGCTTTGAATGACTTCTTGAGACACCATTGTGTGTGCTATAGGAACACTATGCCAAGGTTTCCTACAGTGCATGTGTCTTTGGAAAGTTAGTTGCTGGGATGTTATTAGGATTCAATGGAAATTCATCTCCTTCATCAATTAACTTCAAAAAACAGCACTCAAACATAATTAAGTGTTTTTGTTTAGATGTTGTGTTTTGCTGAGATCTTGTTTACTGCAAAACTTCTCTCTTAGAGTGTGCATGCTCAGTCGTGTATGACTGTTTGCAACCCTACAAACTGTTGCCCGCCAGGCTCCTCTTCCATGGGATTCTCCAGGCAAGAATACTGGAGTGGGTTGCTGTTTCGTCCTCCAGGGGACCTTCCCGACCCAGGGATCGAACCTGCTTCTCCTTCGTCTCCTGCATGGGCTGGCAGATTCTTTACTGTTGTGCCCCCTAGAAAGCTCTTCATTTCAGAAGAAAAGGAGTTTGGGTCTTTAATTCCCACTTTGACCAAGTAGAAAAGATCCCTATCTCAGATGCCTGAGAAATTTTCATAACAAAATAGGAAGCGCTCCTCCAAAGTCTGTGGCAATATGATCTGGAGTGGAGTTAATAATTAGATGGTAGATATAGGTATCTGCATGTTTATTGTGTACAGCTGAACTGAGTGAAAAATATTTTGTTCTGATAAGACAGTATGATAACAGAGGGGAAAAAAAAAAATCCTGTTCCATGGTTTACTGATAGAAAAAGTATGTCTTACATACCATCAATTCCCAGCCATGCTTAAAAAGCAGTTTTAATAATAACTTCATAAATTACAACATTTAGGAACAGAATGAAAAATGTGTGGAGACATACAATTAAAATCGTCTGATAATTGGACAATTCACAGAATATTCTCACAGCAGCTTCTTGACTGACGGTTGTCAGAACATATTTTCATATAAAGTTTGACCCTTGATTCCTCTGTGATAATAGTTATCTCTGTCAATAAATATTGACATTCATCACTACCAAAAATCTGTCTTTACTTATCAGACAAAATTGGAGTGATCCTAGTTAATGGTAATGAGACATAATTTTTTGGACTTGTACATGTATGGGAGTTAAGAAATAAGTAGTATTTTTACAATATATTGTGATAATTTGGCACTAAGTAACCAAGAACTATTCACATGGCTGCCTACACTGTCAGAATGTCCTACCCCTTGATGAGTCGTTTGCAGTCATTGACTGTGAAGTCACAGACAATGAAAGTCAAGATTAACACATGAGCTTTAACCTTAAAAAGCATCTGCCTGCAATGTGGGAGACCTGGGTTCGATCCCTGGGTCGGGAAGATCCCCTGGAGAAGGAAATGGCAACCCACTTCAGTATTCTTGCCTGGAGAATCCCATGGATGGAGGGGCTTGGTGGGCTACAGTCCACGGGTTGCAAAGAGTCGGACACGACTGAGCGATTTCACTTTCACTTCACTTTAACCTTTGGGTTAAAATGCCTTTTTTTTTTTTTTTTTTTAAATGAAAAGGGAACTGTATTTATTCATTATCAAAGAGCAGAATTAGCATCAACTCTGGAAGAGTTAGACACGGAATAAGTTTGGTTTTGGTAAGAGTGAGTTGAACTAATACCTGAAAGAGTCAATTCAGGTTATAGCAACAGACCTGGATACCAGGCAGTACTAAAACATGACCATAAAAAGGCATGGGGCTTCCCTGGTGGCCCAGTGGTAAAGAATCCACCTGCCAATACAGGGGACATGGGTTCGATCCCTGATCCGGGAAGATCCCACATGCTGAGAAGCAACTAAGTCCACTGGCCACAGCTCTTGAGCCTGTGCTCTAGAACCTGTAAGCCTCTACTACTGAGCCGACATGCTGCAACTGCTGCAGTCTATGTGCCCTAGAGCCCATGCTCTGCAACAAGAGAAGCTGCTGCAGTGAGAAGCCCGTGCACCATAACCGGAGAGTAGCTCTCACTCCCCGCGATCAGAGAAAAGCCCACACAGCACCCAAGACCCAGCATAGCCAAAAATAACATGACAAATGAAGGAAGAGAATAAAAGAAGCCTGAAGATGACAAGGTATACAGAAGAAAGGAAAATCCGAACTTCGTGGAGCAACAAACTGCCTTGCATAATCATGTGATGTAATACTCCTTATTGTTGTTCAGCTGCTGTCGTGTCCGACTCTTTGCACTCTTAAACTTATAAAAAGATATAAAAATACTTTTAAAATAAAAGCAAAGGGCCAAATATCAGATATCAATGTCACCCTTAAAAGCTACAATATTGTGACTCCTGTGAGAAGCATTGGGAGGTAAAATCAATCCATGTGATTCAACAACAGCAGCTTATTCTTATTTGAATTGTATTTATAAGTTGAAACTTCAAACCCTGCAAAGACGATTACTGTGCATGAGGAATGAAGCAGGACAAGAGCTTAGATCAACAGTTTTCAAGCATACTTAGCAAAGGGATCTTTTTACAAAGCAAAATTCTTTGACAGAATACCAATGTATGAAAACATATTTTTCTATTTGTAGGTTCAAATTACTAGCAATTATGCATCATGAAGTCATTTAAAATAAAGAGGTCATTGTGATAAATAAAAATTCTGAAAATGAGTGTCATAGATGACAGCCAAGTAAGTTTTAGCATTCAATGTACTGATACATTTTGTTTTCTTCTTACAAAATTGAGCAAGTCCTAATTCATATGTACAAGGAAGTTGCAATGGCAACAGCTTTTAAATAGTTTTGCAGGGTAACAGAGTAGATATTACTCTGAGGTTTGCACAGAAATGTTTATCTGCACAAATCAGTAGGTATCAATGTATCAAAATATGTGTATAATTTTTATTACATATCTTAAGACAGTTAAAATACCCTTAATGAAGCTCAAACTAACGTTAGGACATTCAAAGTACCTCTTGAGAGTTGGTAGTGGGGTCCAATTGGAATGTGCTGGCTTGAAGACTCCGAAGAAGGGTTATTCAGAAATATTTTGTTGAGAACAGAAGAAGCAATGAAGTATACTATAATAATTTATTGTAGAGCTTTATTAAGTAGTTCTGTCATCAGTATTATCAATTTTTTCCTCTAATAATCCAGAGGCAACTAAATGATTTCAGCTCAGGCTTACATCTATCTGGTGGATACCAGAAAACTATTTCTGCAAGTTGCAATTACAGTGGTGGCTTAGACTGCCAGTTGTTTATGGCCAAATGAACATGGTGGATATAGTCAACAAGAGAATATGAGATCATAGATAATATAAGGGAAATTAAATTAGAAATTAGTAGGACCAAGTCCTACTCATGCTTTTAGGACTCAGTTTAGAAATCCAAGGGAATCCCCTAAAACTGCATTAAGTGCTCTCAGCCTAGTAGTGGGGCAGGGATTAATATTAATTTTTCCTCAAATATTCCCTGTCCTGGGTTCAAATATGCACATGTTTTCTTTCTATAATACACTTACACTTGCTTCTACCTGGCTCTAGACTATGATATTTGTGAAGACAGAGATTGTGTTCATCATGTGTACCAAGACTAAATTCAGTCCTCAGCCCAGAACTGGCCCCTAATGTGTGGAATGAGTGTACAGATGAGGAAGTGATCGTTGCTCATTACTACCTAGAAGAAAAGAAGACAAGTGGGACAGAAGTGAAGTGAAAGTCTCTCAGTCGTGCCCGAACACTGGACAAGAACACTGTAGTGGGTAGCCTATCCCTTCTCCAAGGGATCTTCCTGACCCAGGAATTGATCTGGGGTCTCCTGCATTGCAGGCAGATTCTTTACCAACTGTGCTATCAGGGAAGCCGGAGTGGGGCAGATGAGTGTTATAAAACACGGTAAGCAACTTTGCATAGGGAACAAGTAAACATAAAGCATCCGATGACATACTGGCAAAATTAATGTTTCTGTGGACCTTGATTTTTGTTTTTGTCACATCTGAAGACAAATACTATGACTAGCTTAGATTTCTCCCGCTTAGCAAGGGTTGAGGCTACGTCACTTCTAAAGTAATTCATCATGAGATATCACTCTCAGTGGAGGAAGTGGTGATGCTGATGATTAAGCAGAAGGCATTCCCCCATCCCACCCCACCCCCAGGAGAGATGTTAGAAGGGCCTTGCAGTCCTGGAAGTGCTGTTTTTCATTGAGATGCAAAGCTGAGATCTTAATCTTTTGTAACATTGCTGGTTCTCTAAACTGCTCAGTAAGAGACAGCCAGTAAAAATAGTAACATATAATATCTTGTATTTGGATAGCTTTTCTCAGGTTTTAGAGCATTGTCATATTCATCACCGTATGAGGTCTTCATATGAGAGATTTGTACAGTAGGTAGAATAAGGGATATGAGGATGGGAGGACTAAAGCTGAGAGGTAAAGTTCCAGCTCTTGTGGCTAAAACAGGCAAATTCAGGATGAGAACCTGATGCTTTCCATCCAGGTTCTGTGTGACTGAAGTTTTATAAATTCTGTGCTGAAATAATTGTTTATGTTTAGTATCTCCCAATATGCCTTTCTGGATTTGGGTAAAGGACCAGAGTATAGCAGCCTTTTCTGTAGCTTTATTTGAGTAACCATGGAGATAAAACGGAGGGCCCCCCCCCAACAAAAAAATCTTTCTGTTAAACCTATGTGTATGCTCCTGAAGATGCACCAGGAAAAAAAAATATCACTCATTGTCTTAGTTAAGCAAGTGTGGTCCTGAATGAGCAGTTGCAGTATTGCTTTAGAATGCCTGATGAAGTGTGTGTGTGTGTGTACAATACCTTTATTCCAAAGCACTTAGTAAGTACTTTCCCATTCATCCAGTCTCTTGCCCATGAGAAGAAAAAGACAAAAACATACTAGCTCAAATCCATTTGTATCATGGTAGATGTAGATTTCCTAAACTCTCATCAGATGTTGCAAAGTTGTTTTTTTTTTTAAGCTCAGAACTATAAAGACACATCTGTCCACCATCAGCTCCTATAATCCAAAAATCTTTCTAAATGACCTGAAACAGAAGTTGTGTGTGTTTTCAAATCCCAGATCCCTTCCCTGTTATGTCTGAATATATCTTTAGCACTCCATTTTAGCTCTCAGGACATGATGGAAAAACTGACCTTTCTTGATTGAGGCTCATAAAGAATCAGAATTGTTTTCTTTTTTTTTTTTTCCTGGTAGGAAGAAGAAAGTGGGGTTGACCAGGACATATTCTGTACCCAAGGATGTGGACAGGAATGAACCATGGAAAGCCTGGGGTGGTGGCAGCTATATGTGGCAGGTGGCAGTAAAATGAAAATTTGCCTGGTAGAGAGATACAGTCTTCCCAATAGGAAAAGCATCTGCAGTTCTTCCTGCAGGTAGAGGAAGAAGGAAACCTCGAGTCTCTGCTCAGTTTCCCCTGTGGGTGGGATATACCTTAAAGAGGAAAGCTTCAAGATTTAGAGCTTGAACAACACCATCAGTGGTACTTACCTGCTAAAATATCAGGGTAGTATAGAGATAGTCTGAGTATTTAGTCATGTCTGACTCTTTCCAACCGTCTGGACTGTTGCCCGCCAGGCTCCTCTGTCCATGGGATTTCCCAGGCAACAATAATGGAGTGGGTTGGTGTTTCCTACTCCAGGGGATCTTCCTGTCCCAGGGATTGAACCCACATATCCTGCATTGACAGATGGATTCTTTACCACTGAGCCACCTGGGAAGCCCTACAGACAGTATAGTTTGCACTTGATTATATTTTGAAAACATATATATATATATATACACCTAGTTTATATTCAAATTATTTTTTAAAACTAAGGCAAAAATGAGTTACATTCTCAAAAAGTAGACTCCTTCAGCAGTAATCTAGACACTGGTTTTCAAACAGTGCTGGGGACAAGAGAAGGAGTAAATGAGTAAAAAAAAAAAATATATATATATATATATATATATATATATGAAGGGAGGGAACCTCTTTCCCACCCTGACTCCTGCAATTAGAGCTGGTTAATTGATTGTAAGTTTGTACCAGAATCCCCCTCTCTGTGTTGTTTTAGGGGACAGCTGGCTAAAGAGGGAGCTGGTGTGAGATGTAGAAGGTGGAAACAAAGCAAAAGCCCTTCCTCTCAGAAGGTTGTGTCCCCAGACCTGGTCCAAGGCTGTAGTTACTCAACAGGAACTGCTTCCCCAGAAGCTGCAGTTTCTGTTGAGCCCATCTTCCTCTTCAAGCTGGCCCCACCGCAGTGGCCAGGTCTGCTTGGCACCTTGGCTTTTCCAGCAAGCAACAAACTGTGCTTTGGGCAGAGTAGTTAATGACCATTTCTCTGGTTCTCTAATACCTCCCTCCCAGGTCTTTATAGAGACTTTGCTATCCTGACTGAATTCTAGCTGATACAGGGTCAAACTAAGATAGAAAAATAAATACAACATGGGTAAGATTGGCAAGCTCTAAACATGACCCATCCTGAGGAGTGATTTCTTAACATGTTGCCCAATGGGGCCAAAATAGCACCCCTGTATAGTTTCTCTAACCAGCAACCTATTTCTTGAACTAAAAACAAAAATAACAGCTACTATTTCATGAAAATTTATTATAACTCAAGCATTGTGTCTAACTCAGGCATTGTGTACCTACTCTTTCCAATTATTTTAACAACCCCTTAATGAAGGTGTCACCAATACACAGATGATAAAAACTAAGGCTACTAATGATTAAGGAAATTGCTTAAGTTTGAGACAGCTGGAAGGTTCTGGAATCAGATCTATCTGGTTCCCTCTGACCTCAATTTGTTCTACACTATGTGCTTGGCAATGATAATTCACATATAGTACTGGCAACTTGAAGAGGTTCAAGCTAGAGATGATGAGATGAAAAGAACCTGACTTCTTTCTGGTTCTTAGAAGCTGCTGGCTGTACTTTACCTCGAGCCTCCTTACTTAAAGCCTTCCGGTGATCTTAAGTATTACGTTCTTACTGTTTAAAGCTTAGTATTTTGAATTAGGGTATCTGATACTTGCAACCCAAGGCATCTGAACCAATACTTTTTATAAGAGATTCTAAATCTGGAGGATATTTTGATTAATATTAACAAAAATAAATAATTGGCCTTTTCCTTTGCTGAGTTACAAATCCCTTGTGTCCACCGAATTCCCTTTGGTATAATGGTCACCAAGCAAATTTGTCTTCAAGAATTTGTTTTCTCAGATACTTTGCCACTGGGAGGTGACTGCCCTTTATACCTATATTATATAATACCTCATTTACAGGAAAAATCCAAGGTATAAAGATAAATCATTGTTCATAAATCCATAGTGTCTTGAAATAACTTTTTCCCCCTTATACAGACATGTTGTGTATGGGGGCAGAGGTGACTGGGATGGAAAAGAATTCAGAGAAAATACTTATATCAATGAGGCATCCATCAAAGGCAACAGGAAATTACTACATTGCTGTTGTTTGGTCACTAAGTCATATCTGACTCTTTTGTGATCCCCTGGACTGTAGCCCACCAGGCTCATGGGATTTCCAGGCAAGAATACAGGAGTGGGTTGCCATTCCCTCCTCCAGGAGATCTTCTCAATCCAGGGATTGAATCCATGTCTCTTGCATTGGCAGGCAGACTCTTTGTCATTGAGCCACCAGCGAAGCCATCCTTATAGGCCATGACTAAATTTTTCAAATGAAACTTACATGTTTCCTTTTCAATTTCCAAAAATAATAGGGTGGAAGTGAACAAAAGAAATGAGTTAGATTCAAGTCCAAATAGTCACAAATCAGTAACAGATTAATGGCGTGTCCATTGCTGAAGGCAACATATAGCCTTAGATGATGTGGGGAAGATAGAGGAATCCTGAGGCTTAATCATATTCTAAATTCAATCTCCAAAGATAAATCATTAATGACATCCATTCACTCCATCTCCATGCAAGACTTGGCAATCTTCAATGTCAGGGGTCCTTTTAAAAGACAAAGGAAATTAGCTTTTTGTTTTTAGTTTTTGTTTGTAAATGCCTTTGGGCTTATATGGCTACACCTGTAAACCTATTTATAACATTTCAACATGTAAAAACACTTCAGTTCCAGAAATTGGGGGGGGGGGGCAAATAAAAATGCATTTCTGTTGATCACATCAGAATTTATTTTTAAAAAGATTCTTTCAGGTGAACTTCTCAGTACTGAAATTTTAAACTATTAAAGCTGCAGAGTTGAGTTTTTTCAAGTGAGAATCCTAGCTACTGGTAGGATATATTCCGTGACCAAGTCAGGCATGATGTTAGGACACAGATGTCTGTGTGAGATTTGCATGCAGTGTTCACATGCCTCCTTAGCTTGTTTGTATATATCTAAATTCAAAGTTTATAAACAGGACTATTGTCACCTGTTCTCAAGGGCTCATATACTCTTCCAGATCATTACTGACTTCTCCATGTAAGCACAACATATAGAAGAACATATTGATATAAAGAAACATTGGGAGGATGAAAAGGGGAGGACTTCCTAAAACAATCTCTAGGACATAATTTTTTAACAGAAATCTGGCATTGCTAATGATATTGAGATACTAATTAGAAATGAATATTGTAAATCTAGGCTGGCTCTTGGCAACATTTAAGTAAGATGCAAGCTGGCAGCTGGGACCTTCCCTGCTCCCCAGTCACTGCCTGTTTTCCTCTCCTGGAGGTCCTTCCTCCTCTCTCCTGCCAGGCTATCATCTTGCTCTGTGCTTGCTTTCTTCCCCAGCACTCATGAGGATCCTGGAGACTAGTCCTCCCAGGGCTATTTACATCATACTTGGGAGCCCTCAAAGATTAAAACAGATTGATAACTCACTATAAGATTGCCCAATAGGAATGTGGTTTCAAGCATTATCATGAGTAATTGAAGAGATATATTTAGCATTGATTTTGAGAAATTTGTGCTTCCTTAACCACATTTCCCTGGAGAATAGAATGGCTACCCACTCCAGTATTCTTGCCTGGGAAATCCCATGGACAGGGGAACCTGGCAAGCTACAGTCCATGGGGTCACAAAGAGTCAGACATGACTGAGGGACTAATACACAATCACATTTACTGTTCATTGCATAAACACATGAAATAACAGGATTTTGTTGAACCAGAAATTCGACATCAGTAGCCATCTTGTTATTTTTAAATGTGACAGGTCCATAATGTAGGTATTCCTGTCTGTCTTGTATTCTGATGTATCCCAAGTGCCTAGAATGGTTTTTGGAACCCAGCAGGCTGCTTGTAAATGTTTGATAAATGACTGAATACCTAGATGAATTTTATTTTTATTTTTGTCCAGGAAGACTTACACCAAGGAAAGGAACCCTTTATACTTTGAAACATTCTCTTTTATTCAGAACTTATGAAGTGATGGGGATTTATAGTGATGTCTCCTGGGATAACAATGTGGAGACAGGCACTGATGTCAGGACTTCATCCTGCATGGGTCCATAAATAGGACTGAAAATGCCTTTCTCCTACTCCATCTTTGCTATCTTCAGCCCTATTCTCTATACTCAAGATCCACTCCTCTTCCTACATAACCCCCAATAATGCTAATGCAATCAGAAGGTTTCTAGTAATGACTAGTTAATGTAATCTAGGGAATTGAGATAGATTGAACTATATTCTAACGTCATAATCCTTTAATTAATCTAAACATTTGGGCAAGCAGTTGGCAAGATGCAAATTCTGGACCTGCTACAAATGTCATAGATAGAGGATGGACAGATTTCACATGCAATACAACATGCTGCCCTTAACATCAAATAATGGACACACAATGAAAACAAAGACTTCCACAGTACATTCACTATTGAAGAAACCACAAGCAAATATACATTGTAATGAGTATTCATGTTTAGGGAAATGAATATGAATAATTCTTTATTTTTCAGAAGGAAAAGAGAAAAGAGAAAAATGATGGGACAAAGATACACTTGATATAATTGTATCTTTAAGATCAGTCTTAGTCTTCAGAAGAATTCTACTTATAATAGGAACTTTCTATGTTTCGTGAATTTTATCAGAAGCATTCATTCACTCATTATTTCAAGGACAAAGTGCTTTCATCTTTCACACTGCTGGTATCCTCATTTCTGTACACCTCTTGACCTAGAGTGTGAGCATTTCCCCTGAGTATCAGATGAGGTACTCATTTATTTGCTCCAGCGAGTTTTCTTAAAACTTAGTCCAATAAACCTGCTAAATATATGGTCAAGAATACTGTGGCTCCCTAACAAATGATAAAATGAATTCAGCCATACCGTACTTGGCAGCCAGTCAAAATCAGTGACCCATAGTTACAAATCAGTCGCTGTAAGACAGAGGAAGACAGTTGTTAAGAAGGACAGGAAGACTCTTCAAGGACATTGCTGAGTCCAGGGAGGAATTGGCAGTCAATGGCAAATCAAATTCAACATTTAGAAATAACCACAGCTCCCCAAGCACACTAGTTTATCACCTTCATGAACTCTTGTCGTGGTATTAGACTAATAAATGCACAAGAGACGAAGAGCAACTGGAAGGGATTATTTCTATCCAGAGGATAAATGTGCTTTATGATGGGGACCCAATGGAACACCTACATCATCTCTAATTCCTTTGCAAGTATGGGCACTATGAGGATGGACAAGTCACTGTCTGCATAGAAGGTGATAGGAAGCAGGAGGGAAAAAATTGGGAAGGAAAAGCAGAAGTTGTTGGCAGAAAGAGCAATAACTATAGTATTTGAAAGAAAAATCAATAATGGGAATCCACTTAATCAAATATTTACTCATTCAACAAATGTTTGAGCTCCCAATGTATTCCAGGCACTGGGGGTGTTGCTGAAGAAAATAATGAACATAATAGTGCCTAAGTTAGAGAACGTACAATCCAGGACAGATTCATGATGAAAAGAAGTCTGGAATTTTTGTTTGTGGGGACTTGAGGGTAGACATAGTTACATAAAAGATCTTCACAACCCAGATAATCACGATGGTGTGATCACTCATCTAGAGCCAGACATCCTGGAATGTGAAGTCAAGTGTGACTTAAAAAGCATCACTACAAACAAAGCTAGTGGAGGTGATGGAATTCCAGTAGAGCTATTTCAAATCCTGAAAGATGATGCTGTGAAAGTACTGCACTCAATATGCCAACAAATTTGGAAAACTCAGCAGTTGCCACAGGACTGGAAAAGGTCAGTTTTTATTCAAATCCTGAAGAAAGACAATGCCAAAGAATGCTCAAACTACCACACAATTGCACTCATCTCACACGCTAGTAAAGTACTGCTCAAAATTCTCCAAGCCAGGCCTCAGTGATACGTGAACTGTGAACTCCCTGATGTTCAAGCTGGTTTTAGAAAAGGCAGAGGAACCAGAGATCAAATTGCCAACATCCTCTGGATCATGGAAAAAACAAGAGAGTTCCACAAAAACATCTATTTCTGCTTTATTGACTATGCCAAAGCCTTTGACTGTGTGGATCACAATAAACTGGAAAATTCTGAAAGAGATGGGAATACCAGACCACCTGACCTGCCTCTTGAGAAATCTGTATGTAGGTCAGGAAGCAGGTTATAACTGAACATGGAACAACAGACTGGTTCCAAATAGGGAAAGGAGTATGTCAAGGCTGTATATTGTCACCCTGCTTATTTAACTTCTATGCAGAGTACATCATGAGAAATGCTGGACTGGAAGAAACACAAGCTGGAATCAAGATTGCCAGGAGAAATATCAATAACCTCATATATGCAGATGACACCACCCTTATGGCAGAAAAGTGAAGAGGAACTAAAAAGCTTCTTGATGAAAGTGAAAGCAGAGAGTGAAGAAGTTGGCTTAAAGCTCAACATTCAGAAAATGAAGATCATGGCGTCCGGTCCCATCACTTCATGGGAAATAGATGGGGAAACAGTGGAAACAGCATCAGACTTTATTTTTTTGGGCTCCAAAATCACTGCAGATGATGACTGCAGCCATGAAATTAAAAGACGCTTACTCCTTGGAAGAAAAGTTATGACCAACCTAGATAGTATATTCAAAAGCAGAGACATTACTTTGCCGACTAAGGTCCGTCTAGTCAAGGCTATGGTTTTTCCAGTAGTCATGTATGGATGTGAGAGTTGGACTGTGAAGAAGGCTGAGCACTGAAGAATTGATGCTTTTGAACTGTGGTATTGGAGAACTCTTGAAAGTCCCTTGGACTGCAAGGAGATCCAACCAGTCCATTCTGAAGGAGATCAGCCCTGGGATTTCTTTGGAGGGAATGATGCTGAAGCTGAAACTCCAGTACTTTGGCCACCTCATGTGAAGAACTGACTCATTGGAAAAGACTGTGATGCTGGGAGGGATTGGGGGCAGGAGGAGAAGGGGATGACAGAGGATGAGATGGCTGGATGGCATCACTGACTCGATGGATGTGAGTCTGAGTGAACTCTGGGAGTTGGTGATAGACAGGGAGGCCTGGTGTGCTGCGATTCATGGGGTTGCAAAGAGTCAGACACGACTGAGTGACTGAACTGAACTGAACTGATAGTTACATATGGGCTTACCTGGTGGCTCAGATGGTAAAGAATCCGTCTGCAACGCGGAAGACCTAGGTTCCATCCCTGGGTTGGGAAGATCACCTGGAGGAGGGCATAGCAACCCACTCTAGTATTCTGGCCTGGAGAATCCCCCAAAACAGAGGAGCCTAGCCAGCTATAGTCATGAGATCAGAAAGAGTAGGGCACAACTGAGCAACTAAGCTCAGTACAGCACATAGTTATATACATACATACATATATATATGAATGTGTCAGTCACTCAGTCGTATTTGACTCTTTGCAAAACCATGGACTGTAGCCTGCCAAGCTCCTCTGTCCATGGGATTCTCTAGGCAAGAATACTGGGAGTGGGTTACCCCCTTCACCAGGGGATTTTCCCGACCCAGGGATCAAATCCATGTCTCCTGCATTGCAGGCAGATTCTTTACCATCTGAGCCACCAGGAAAGCCTATATCTATAGGCTTGTTGTTGTTATTATTGTTGAGTCATTCACTCATGTCTAACTCTTTGTGACCCAATGGACTGCAGCATGCCAACTTTCCCTGTGCTTCATTATCTCCCATTTTTTGCTCAAACTCATGTCCATTGAGTCAGTGATGCCATCCAACCATCTCATCCTCTGTCGCCCCCTTCTCTTCTTGCCCTCAATCTTTCTCAGCATCAGGGTCTTTTCCAATGAATATATATATATATATATACACACATATTTATATACATACATACATATTCATGTCCAATGAATATATATAATATCATTATATGCATATATATATATTTAATGTATGGACTCAGCTTGCCTTAAATGAAGGGAAAGAGGGATGTTTTAAGGATAATTTTCCACCGATGGCAGATTGCCACCAGTAACAGCTATGAGCTTGGGTGAACCATATGATAGATCCATTTAAATATTTGGTCTTTTTCAAAATATGTTCTGTTTTACAAGATACATTTCATAAACTTAAAATTCACCTGTATTCACTTGGGACTCCCTATCCCAGATTCTTGGGAATATTATTCTGGCATGTAATTTTGTGCAAATTTCAGATACTTTGTTAATATCTCCTATGCACATTAATTGGTTATTACATGTCTAAAAGTACATCCATTCTCTTGCTTTCAAACAGCAGTTTGTATTATCACACAGGATGTTTCACAACACAGCCTAAAGGAATTGAATTTGCATCCCTACATCCAAATCTGGTGATCCCCAAGGACCATGAGAAGTTTTTCATACCTGTACAAACTTGAATGTTCTCAGAAATGATCCCTTCTAAAACTCTGTGTCTCACATAAGTTTCTCCTTTCATGCCTAAGATCAATGATAAACAGATTTCCTCAGTTCATTTTGAACAGTCATTTTAAGTTCATTTAAAGCACTCATTTAAACTATTTCAGGTCATTTAAAAGCAGAGACTTTTACTTTGCCAATAAAGGTGCATCTAGTCAAAGCTATGGTTTTTCAAGTAGTCATGTATGAATGTAAGAGTTGGACCATAAAGAAAGCTGAGCACCGAAGAACTGATGATTTTGAACTGTGGTGTTGCAGAAGACTCTTGAGAGTCCCTTGGACAACAAGGAGATCCAACCAGTCAATCCTAGAGGAAATCAGTCCTGAATATTCATTGGAAGGACTGATGGTGAAGATGACACTCCAATGTTTTGGAGCTGCGAAGAGCTGACTCATTGGAAAAGACACTGATGCTGGGAAAGATTGAAGGCAGGAGGAAAAGGAGATACAGAGGATGAGATGGTTGGATGGCTTCAAGGACTCTATGGACATGAGTTTGAGCAAGCTCTGGGAGTTGGTGATGGACAGGGAGGCCTGGCATGCTGCAGTCCATGGTTTTGCAAAGAGTTGGACACAACTGAGTGACTGAACTGAACTGTTCCCCCACCCAGTCATCAGTGGTTCATAAACACTGGCGTCCATTTTCAAAGGGTCATAATTTATAATCAAGACAATTTAAAAATATCAAAGCAGAATTTGCATGATTTTGCCTTTTACCTGACAGAAATGTAAAATATCAGATCATCTGTTTCAAAAATGGGTACCTGGCAACTCTGGTGTTCTATCTTAGAATAACAAATGTTTCCTCTTATATGACAACTCACTCCATCAGTACTAGCTGCCTGGAATACTGTGCTGAGAAGGCTGCTAAGTGCAGACAAAAGAGTTCTAGTCTTGATAAGGGAAGGCAGCTGTGGGTCCACCCTTAAGAAGTAGCTGCACTTCTGTCAGTACTTACTGATCCAGAGCCCAGCTCTGCCATTTACTGGCTGGGTGAACTTTAGTGATTTACCTAACCTCTCAAAATGTACTTTCTCATCTCTGGAATGAGGAGACAGACTAAATAAACAATTCCAAATTCTTGTCCACAGTTAGAGGAAGCATCAGGTTCACACATAGACTAGGATTGAAATAAAGATTCCTTTGGCTTGCTGCTGCTGCTGCTGCTGCTGCTGCTAAGTTGCTTCAGTCATGTCCGACTCTGTGCAATCCCATAGATGGCAGCCCACCAGGCTCCCCCATCCCTGGGATTCTCCAGGCAAGAACACTGAAGTGGGTTGCCATTTCCTTCTCCAATGCATGAAAGTGAAAAGTGAAAGTGAAGTCACTCAGCCGTGTCCGACTCTTTGCAACGCCATGGACTGCAGCTTACCAGGCTCCTCCATCCGTGGGATTTTCCAGGCAAGAGTACTGGAGTGGGGTGTCATTGCCTTCTCCATCCTTTGGCTTACTTAATCAGAATTTCTTAAGGGTTTGAAAACATTCATCCTAACAAAGACATTGAATGGTATTGATGCTCTACCAGGTTTGACAACCACTGGGTCAGGTGAGCTATCAAGCTTTTACTTCAGCTCTGAAATTTTCCCATTAGTGTCTAGAAAGAATGGAGGAAGTGTACAAGAGTTTAGTAGGTGGTCATAGGAAATACCTCTGGTGGAGAAATTGCTGTGGCATTCCCAAGAACATAGCAAAAGTTGCAAATAAGAACAAAGACTAAGGAGGTGACCCCCCTCTGCCTGATCCTTTTTTTTTTTTTTTTTGGCTGCCCTGGGTCGTTGTTGTGGTCCATAGACTTCTCTC
The DNA here is from genome assembly GCF_014754425.2 of Oryx dammah. Lineage (NCBI taxonomy): Eukaryota > Metazoa > Chordata > Mammalia > Artiodactyla > Bovidae > Oryx > Oryx dammah. Next base: position 60,274,989 of record NW_024070203.1, read on the forward strand.
CAGTTGTGGAACATGAGCTCTAGAACACATGGGCTTAGTTGCCCCACAGCATGTGGGATCTTAGTTCCCTGACCAAGGCTCAAAATCACTTCCCCTGCATTGCAAGGCAAATTCTTCACCACTGGACCACAACGGAAGTCCCTGATGCTTTGTGATGGTGGGGGGCTTCCCAAGCCTTCCTGCCTCTCCCGCATTCCTCATCTGGATGCCTGTCTGTCCCATGCAGCCTCTTCTGTGCAATGCACAGTCAGAATGTGCCTCAGGTTTGCTAGTGACCATTGAATAAACACATCACATCTTTTGTGTTTGAAGCTGAAAGGGGCAAAGAACCAAAAACTAATATCCTTGGAAGCTCTTCTATACAGAATGGAATAACACAAAAGGGGAACATCAGGTTAGGATGTGCCAAGGTAAAAGATTCACCTTGATTACCTCACTGTAACATTTCGGAACGAGGCCAAAAATAAATTATCTTTTTTGGGTAAGATTTAGTGGATGAGACTAATGAGGGTACGAAAAATGCTGAAAGGAGCAGTTCTCTCCCATTTAATAATGGCAGCGGGGATTCTGACAGAATCTCCATTAGCAATTCCTTTTTAAGATAACTTAATTTCCTGATTAAACATGCATTTCTAAATCATATTGACGTTTTAAGAGAGAAACAAATACTGGTGCCAATTCTCTTGGGCACAGGGGAAAAAGTTCTTTTAAGTTCTCTACCAACACCACATAACCTATTTTATCTCTCCTTATCTTAGTGCACAGAATCATACAGTTCAGAAACTGCCTGAATCTAGACACTGAAGCTTAACCAGCTTGTAAAACTTGGGTGGAAACTAATTTTAGACAGTGAAAGAATTTTCTCTGTTGACCTGTATAGCTCATAGCTCTGTGAGGCTGAGTATATGTGTGTATGTTGCATGTATGGGGGCTGAGGAGGTGCAGGACATGGGAAGAATATGTTTTCTTGGACTAAGCCAGGACTTGCCAAACTCTCCCCCTCAATCTGACCCACTGTTTGTTTTTATAAATAAAGTTTTATTGGAACACGGCCATTCCCATGGTATCTATGGCTGCTTTCATTGTTAGAAAACACAGAGTAGTGTTGCAACAGAGATTGCATGGTCCACAAAGCCAAGACATTTACTATCAAATCCTTCGCAGAAAACATTTGCCCACCACTGAACTGCTGATTCTATAATCTAGTCAGTATCCTATGCAAAAAATAAAAATTTGATGAATGTAGCGTCTTGCAGGCTGACGAATGTTCTACCAATAAAAGGGGTGAGCAAAAGGCTTCCCTCAAGGATGTTTGAGAGCATCTTGTGCACAGGTGGTTCTTCAAAAACTCTGGCTCCATTATGAACAATGAATATCTCAAAGCTCCTTCTCTGCTCATAAAACCAGGGGAAACCCAGATCCTCTGCTTTAAACAAAAAGCTTTCATTTATTTATACTTCAGCAGAAGTTCTGTACTCTTCCTCCCCACTAAGTTTGCTTCACAGAAAGGGACTATGTAATAACATCTTGAGAGATTAGCAGCCATCAGCAAGTCAAGATTTTTTTTTCTTAATTTCTCAAGTCATCTCCTTTTAGACACAATGCCATAAAAAAAGCATCTGGGATATTTTCTTAATGAGAAAATTCACTTCAGAAGAGGGTTTGATATCAAAAGCTTATTTATTTTCTTTAAAAAATTGACTTTAGCCTCTGGTTTTACCTGTTTTCCTCAATTAGTATTACATTTTATATTTAAAAAAATGAAATTTGAAATCTACTTCTATGTACTGTAAAATCTGCTTACAAAGAATGAAGTTGCTGTTCTAATTCAAAAATAAAAACAACAAAAAATAAAAGCCAATTCTTCACTAAAGGGTGGAATTATGCTTTAAAGTCAAGCCATGTGGCTTCTTATGGAAATATAATGAGTTAAAGATGAAATTCCGTTTCTCGTTTGCATACATCTTGCAAAGATTCTGCCCAGTAAAATGGTAATTGGAGTCCTTTTTTTATAATAAATATTATAATTTTTAATCCTAATATTGTAAGCTATGAAATGTCTTCCATTTCCCCAACATATGTTTTTTGTCTTGTTTCCCAGTCCAAGAGACAGAAAATAAAATAAACACCTTAATGAACACAATACTCATTCTCCTGAGACTCTGTACCTATCTTACGGACATAACATGGACCAGGGATTCTGAAGATTCTCCCCAGAGAGCAAAAACCTGCCTCACTGCTCAACCCAGTGTGGTCTGCAGAAGTATTCAGTCTGGTTTGTTGCTAAATTGGTGTAGGACCCTGGTAAATTGCAGTTTGCAATTAGAAGTATATTGTGAGGTGTCAATGGGTTAATGTTCTTCTTTAGAGCTGACACTACAAGATGGCAGAGGAGTTAGGGTGGGGTTGTTTCAGACTCTGGGAGGCTGATCGTGGAAATATGGCTTCTCTGTTGGTCTTTTTTGTTAATTGCAAAAACATGAGGACAAACTCCTGTTAAGGAATAATATTAGAAACAAAATATTTTGAATAATTCTCCTCAGTGATTACAGACAGATCATGAGGAGAAATGAGACTTTAGGGGAAAAGATTTTCAGATATTGAGTGTTTAAGTGGTTACTTGTCTCCAGCTCGCCTGGTCAGTGTGTGGACTTATTAAATGACCATTTATTTTTTTGTCAGTGCAAACATCCTGACTTTCCTACATTCCAATGAGTGGGAAATTCTGCAGAGATCTGGATAAACTCCTCACAGCTGCTCTACCATCTGACAACCTGATGGTCATAGGGGACCTCAACACACGTGTTGGCAGGAGTGCCAAAATGTGGAAGAAAAGTATTGAACCGCAGAAGATTAGTCTCTTCCTGCGTGGTGAGCAGATCCAGCAAAAAACTTGAGTCACAGACAGCAGCTTCGATCATTAAAGTTAGGAGAAAAATATCATGGATAAGCCATGAGTTAAAAATAACAGCATTTCACTCATTCTGCCTTTGTTTCACAACAGAATGCCAAGCAGTTAACCATCTGAATGATCCAAAGACCATTATTACCTGGTATGTTTCAGATCATAAGAGCATAAGATAGCACCTATAAAATGAATATTTGGATAAACTTAACTCATAGAAAATAATGATACCTCAAAGTAATTTTTAAAGGATAAAAGAGCATTCATCTCAGAACAGAAAACAACCTTTGGTAAACTCAACATAAATCACTTTATGCCATTGTATGCATGCATACTCAGTCACTTCAGTCATGTCTGGTTCTTTGTGACCCCATGGTCCATAGTCCACCAGACTCCTCTGTCCATGGCAAGAATCCTGGATTGGGTTGCCATGCCACATCCTCCAGTGGATCTTCCCAACCCGGGGGTCAAACCCACATCTCCTGCATCTCTTGCAATGCAGGCAGAGTCTTTACCACTGAGCCACCTGGGAAACCCCATGTTATGCCATTATTCACCTATAAATATACCAAGCCTCATACTGTACTACAAAACTTTTTATACTACAACATTGCTTTTAAAGGTTTTCCAACTTTGAAATACTATAATTCCAGTCATTCCATGAAATCCTCACCTTCTTAACCACACTATATACATCTGCTTAAATCTTGACAACTTCTAATCAACTCATCCCTCTCTCTTTACCATTTGTTCTGCTCACATTTGCTTGAAATTATTATTTTTCCTCAGAAGACTGTAGCATATTTTTGTAAATGCTGGGACTTAAAAAGTCTCATTTTTATTATAGTTATATGTATGTCTTGATTGACCTGCAAGATTTTTTGCCTTCTTTATTGCAGAGAACTTAATATATTCATTTTTGTTTACAACAGCAAAGGTATTTCATGTAGTAAGTTCTCAATTAATATTTTTTGAGTCAAAGATCCTTGAGTCTGGATCTGAGACTGATTTGGACATCATGATATGTTTTCCAGATTCCCCCAAAACTGTATTTTTCTGACCCCAATATGGTTACATAATTAAAAAAAAATATTTAACAGTAGACCAGAATCTATGTAGCAGAATCCAAGGATTTCAGCTCTGATTTATCAGGAAAATGTTGGCTATACAGAGTTCCCATGGTAAAAGCTAGCGGTGGCGCCACTTCATACCTCTGCAAACATTGGCTTACTTAAATAGCATGAAGAAACTCTTCTCTTGTAATTTCTATATTATAAAGAAACAATTGTTTCTATGATGTGGAATGAGTCTTTATATTACCCTTTTCTGGTTTGCTAGTTCTCATTGTCTACTTTTTCAAATGTGCTTTTTTCTTTAGAGAAGTCCACGTCTACCAATTAAAATTCGAGGGCTCAATGCTCTAAAATGGTAACAAAGTCAAGTATGGTAGGAAATTGCTTCAATAAAGGGAAGACTAAAACATAATATTTGTAAAAGGATCAGCTTTGATGATTGCTCTCAATTGGTCATTGTCAACTTCCAATGGCAGACCATTGCACTCCTCATCTTCAAGGCTCTCATCTCCTTTGCAAAACTTGAACCACCACTGCATTATGCTTTTGTTAGCAGCTCCTGGGCCAAATGCATTGTTGATGTTGTGAGTTGTCGCCACTGCTTTACAACCCATTTTGAACTTGAAAAAGAAAATCACTTGAATTTGCTTTTCATCTAACATCATTTCCATGGTCTAAAATAAATATAAAATACACAGCAAGTAATAAGTCATTAGCAAAAAAGCATGAAGTAGAAATGTGCATTAAAATGATGTATAACATAACCATGTTTATTTAAGAATGCATTCCAATATCAAATGGCAAAGTTTAGCAATGCAAAACCACAATTACTTTTGCACCAACCTAATAAGTTTCTGACAACACAGTGGTAATAAATGTAAGAAGAATGACAAGAATGACATTGTACAGAATGAGTTCTGTGACACTATGACATGGGTTCTAGTCTAAGCTTAGAGTGAGAAAGGTTAATAAACCCTGAGGAGGCTCCATCCTCAAAAATACATCCCACACCACATCTTGCTCCCATTACTGCTCTTTTCAACTTATGCTGACAGCTAAAGTTCAGAGGTGGCTTTGTTTCCCTTGTAGTTGATGTTAGTTCAACATTAGACCCTAAAGGTGGAACAAGCACAAAAATGAGTGCACAGGAATAGGACAAGAACTTTGGCAGCCAAAAATAACATGTGTTTTACACTTGGGGCAAGTATATAAATTAAAAATGGAAGAAAGTGGGCAAAAGTGAGATAATTGGCTAATATAAATACCTGTCAAACCTGACTTTCTCACAGAGATTCTGAGCCGAGAAACAAATAAAATTGCTCATTACTACCCTCAACTCACACTCTTTTTCTTCAAGAAAACATCAGGGTCGTTTTATGAGATTTGGCTGCAGGAATCTGGTGTATAAATGGGAAGGAGATAAGGATCAAGATTTCCTGAAGTATTTTATGTCTAAGAAGAACATAGTATCTGCACTTTTCGGAAATAACTCTGGGCAATTGATGAGAGCCTAGAAATCATGGGGATGTTGCTTTTCAATATTGTGAGGGTCTACAATTGAATCTACTACTTGGATTTAATGGATCGAGTTGACTCTACAACAGTAAATGGTGATCAAATTATAACCAGTTGAGGAATTTAAGTTTCATTTATGATTGCTTCTTAGGATGAAACAGATATTAGATATGACAAACAGAGGTTTGATAAATCATAGTATCCTTCTGTATTTAGGCAGTGAAATGGGTTGAAGGCTATATCAGATCACCTCATCTTTATCAGCATACTTTGAAAGCTTTTTGCTCTCTTTTTAAAAATATAATTTTATTTACTTATGTATTGATTTTGACTGCACTTGGTCTTCATTGCCGCTCAGGCTTTTCTCTAGGTGTAGGGAGCAGGGACTACTCTCTAGGGATGTGTGGGCTCCTCATTGCAGTGGCTTCTCCTGTTGGGTCACGGGCTCTAGGGCACTCAAGTTTCAGTAGTTGCAGCATGTGGGCTGAATGGTTGTGGTTTCCTGGCCTAGAGCACAGGCTCAGTAGCTGTGGTGCAGGGGCTGAGTCACTCTGCAGTGTGTGGGATCCTCCAAGATCAGGGATCAAAACTGTGTCCCCTGCACTGGCAGGCAGATTCTTTACCACTGAGGCACAAGGGAAGCCCCAGTTGATACTTGGGATGCTTCTATTTTTCTCCCTCAAATAACATAGGACCAACAAAGAGACCCCAACCGTGGTGGATATAGGGCATTAGTATGGAATTCATACTTACGTAGCATAAGACCTCATTAAAATAAACGGGGCTAATACAGTAAACAGAGGATCCAACCATATCATCTTCACTAAACTGGTAATTAACCACATTTTGACACTAACATAAAAACTAAACTTTGGATATCTTCTATATTCTACCTTATCCCCAAGACCATGCTTCCCTTCAAGTTTTCATGCTATTTTAAAATTACTTTAAATGCCTTGAAACCTGGTGCTGTCAGAAGTAAATAAATAAAATAAAATTTTAAAGTAAAATGTGTGAGTAATTTCAGCAAACCCTCAGGAATGTCTTTCTCTCCTTGGCAGACAAGGATCCTACAACATTCGTGCCTGTGTAGCCACCACATAACCTCGTAAAGATACTTCCAAGATGACAGTACCTAGACCTAGTTGGCTTTCTTCATGTTTTCTCTGTAAGAGGACTTTCCAAGGGTCTCTAGCAGATATCTGATTCTGACAATGCCGCCGTTAGTAACCTGAGAGTCTGTGCGAACCTTCCCTGATGATAAACTTGGCAAAACTTTGGTCTGATTTAAAGCAGCCAAAGAGCAGTATAAAGCAGTCAGAAAACTAAGTCACAGTTAGAGAATTTAAAAGCATCAGAGACGCTTCTTGAAATTAATTCCTAATTTTATTTTTAATCCAGCTTTTCACAAATTAGCTCATGTCCAATAACCACAAACAAGGCAAAGAATGGCTTTAACCTAATATAAATCAACATATTTACATCTTGTGGAATATCATGGTTAAACAGGTAGAATTATCATTTTCTTATAGTGTGCATGGCAACTGAACGTGAGCCTGAACAGAAACACTATGTTAAGTGTTCTATTCTACTCCAGAATAGAAATTACAAATGCTGCAAAAGCTGATTTTTTTTTTTTTTTTTTTGAGGGTAAAATCCCTGAAAGTGACTATCTTTCAGTTTTAGGACAGGTTTTCAGCATGTTTCAACTGTTTGAAATCCTTACTAGTAGATGCAAAGCCTTTTTTAGGAAATCTTAGTGAGAAATGTGGCTGATCTAGAATACAACCATATCTCTGCTCTCTTTAATTTGGACTTAAAGCTTAATTTTCAGTTAAGACAAAAGTGGATGTAGCAATACATTTTTTTTAAATCCCAAAGATATTTGTTTAACTGATACAATCATAAAACAGCTACATGCAAAAAACTCCTTAATATTTTGTCTTGATTATGATATAATGATGAATTAATCTCAATTGATTCACTGTAAATCCTTTCTAAGACAAGGTGATCTAGCAATAAATAAACAAACAAATCCCCTGCTTGAAAAAAATAATCCTACATTTAGATTCATTTTTAGCACAGGAATTGTATTATTAAACAGAACAACACATTCTTTTAGGGTTGACATGCGTAAAGTAAAAATGTGTCTTAGGCATTTAATTTTAAAACAATCCTGAATATTTCCAACCCAGAGCTACAGTGAAGATTTGCTTGGGGTTGGGATATGATCTAAGATTTTGACATGGTTTTCTGTGTTTATTATAGATACACATTCTCAAGGTACAATTTTCTAATAATAATTATCACAATTACAGTTAAAATTATATATTTAATTAGAAATTAATTTGTTTAATGACAATTCCCTAAGCAGGAAGATCTAGGAGAAAAACCATAAATATGTTTGAATGAATGAATGATTGCTTGAATAAATGTTTATTATTTTTTCAAGTTTTTAAAAATGAGAGCTAAAAGTCTCTAATGTTTTAGACTTATTAGATATGCCTATTAATTTAGTAGATAGAAACAAAATCATGAAGAAAGCAATTCAAATTCTAAACATGAAAGTTAAAGTCAGTTTTTACTTCATTTCTGCATTCATAAAAGGAAAAGGTTTTGTCTATTTATTTGATAGTTTTTTATAGATCAAAACTAAGGCATTTTCTCAGATAAATTGGTTCACTGATTTTTATTTTCTTGGCTATTCCTGACCCCATACTCTTCTAAGCCTTAGAGGTTTTCAGTTATACGTGAAATAGTCCTCAGCTATAACTACCAAATTATATTAAATTATTCTCTTTTCCACAAAAAGATATCTAGTGTATACATTGTAAAATACTTTTCTTGTTTGTAAAACATATAATTAATATTTAATTCTTAGATATTATCATCAATTACAATTTCTTTATGCAGTATTTGATTTGCTAACTATAGTAATAACTTTGAATTTAATTACTATTCTTTGCTATCAAATATTAAGTACTTCCACAAATGACTTATGAAGGTACCACTTTTTCGGCAACTGGTAATTACAACTAGTAATATAAAAGAGAATTTGTTTTTAACCTTTTAGAGTTTATATTTCAGATAAAAAGAGTTTCAAGAGACATATAATTCATGGAGTTATAAAAAACAAAATCTGTGGAAATTTTGTGCAAATTACTTTTGATTGTACATTTTTACTGACTTCTAGAACATGTTTTTAAATTCACTAATACCTTTTTTACCATAGACGCAAAGTAAATTTTAATATTTATATAATCATTACAAATATAGTATGTTCTTTATAACCAGCTTCTTTTCTTAAAATTCTCCGAGCCAGGCTTCAACAATATGTGAACTGTGAACTTTCAGATGTTCAAGCTAGTTTTAGAAAGGGCAGAGGAACCAGAGATCAAATTGCCAACATCCACTGGATCATCAAAAAAGCAAGAGAGTTCCAGGAAAAACATCTACTTCTGCTTTATTGACTATGCCAAAGCCTTTGACTGTGTGGACACAACAAACTGGAAAATTCTTAAAGAGCTGGGAATACCAGACCACTTGACCTGCCTCTTGAGAAATCTATATGCAGGTCAGGAAGCAACAGTTAGAACTATACATGGAACAACAGATTGGTTCCAAACAGGGAAAGGAGTATGTCAAGGCTGTATATTGTCACCCTGCTTATTTAACTTATATGAAGAGTACATCCTGCGAACTGCCAGGCTGGATGAAGAACAAGCTGGAATTGAGATTGCTGGGAGAAGTATCAATAACCTCAGATATGCAGATGACACCACCCTTATGGCAGAAAGCAAAGAAGAACTAAAAAGCCTCTTGAAAGTGAAAGAGGAGAGTGAAAATGTTGGGTCAAAACTCAACATTCAGAAAACGAAGATCATGGCATCTGGTCCCATCACTTCATGGCAAATAGATGGGGAAACAGTGGAAAAAGTGAGAGATTTTATTATTGTTTTGGGGAGGGTGTTCCAAAGTCACTACAGATGGTGACTACAGCCATGAAATTAAAAGATTTGTTCCTTGGGAGAAAAGTTATGACCAACCTAAACAGCATATTAAAAAGTAGAGACATTATTTTGCCAATAAAGGTCCGTCTAATCAAGGCTACGATTTTTCCAGTGGTCATGTATGGATGTGAGAGTTGGAATATAAAGAAAGCTGAGCTCAAAGAATTGATGCTTTTGAACTGTGGTGTTGGAGAAGACTCTTGAGAGTCCCTTGGACTGCAAGGAGATCCAACCAGTCCATCCTAAAGGAAATCAGTCCTGAATATTCATTGGAAGAACTGATGTTGAAGCTGAAACTCCAATACTTTGGCCACCTGATGCGAAGAACTGACTCTTTGGAAAAGACCCTGATGCAGGGAAAGATTGAAGGTGGGAGGAGAAGGGGATGACAGAGGATGAGATGGTTGGATAGCATCACCGACTCAGTGGAGAAGAGTTTGAGTAAACTCCAGGAGTTGGTAAGAGACAGGGAAGCCTGGTATGCTGCAATCCATGGGGTGGCAAAGAGTCGGACATGGCTGAGCAACTGAACTGAACTGAACTGAACCATAAGTGAAAGTGAAGTGAAAGTTGCTCAGTCGTGTCTGACTCTTTGCAACCTGTGGACTAGTCCACGGAATTCTCCAGGCCAGAATACTGGAGTGGGTAGCCTTTCCCTTCTCCAGGGATCTTCCCAACCCAGGGATCAAACCTGTGTCTCCCGCATTGCAGGCGGATTCTTTACCAGCTGAGCCACAAGGGAAGCCTGACTGAACCATAGAAAGCAAAGTAAATTTTAATATTTATATAATCATTACAAATATAGTATGTTCTTTATAACCATCTTCTTTTCTGGATTTGTTTCAAAGTCAACACTGCATTTGAAATGCAAGTTACAGAAACACTAAAACAATTTTTATCTTACTATATTGAAATTACACCACAATAGCAAAAATGTGAAGGCTTTGGATGAAGAAACAGCTTGGTTCTATATCTGAGTGGCAGTATGACAACCTGTAAAATATTTTATCATTTTGTCTAGTAATCATTTTTAAATTTATAATATGTGTATGTTGCTGTGATCAATTGTCTACTAAAAGCAGTTGCAGTGAAAACTCAGTTCATGAATGAGATTTTCTTTTAACAATTAGAATCTTCCAGTTCGAAGAAATAATTTCAAATTAAAAATACATTTAAAATTAAAAGTGCATTAATAAAATACTTCAAGAATTAGATTAATTAAATTCTTCTCCAAGGAGATAGGAATGGGAATATGAAGTCAAAGGAAAAAAAGAACAATGTAAAATTTCTGATTGTTAACAAAGAACTCTTTAATGTGATATTGTAAAATGCATTATAATCAGTATCAAATGGCCATGGCAGTTAAATTCTATTGGATTCTATTGACGTAGCCATTTTATTTAAGGATGTCAGTATTATGAAATGGTGAAAACTGAAAGTTTCATAACTATTTAAATCTGTAGATGAACAATTTTAGATACCAATCTTAAGATTTCTAAGAAGAGTCCCTGGTGGCTCAGAGGGTAAAGCATCTGCCTGCAATGCAGGAGACCTGGGTTGATCCCTGGGTTGGGAAGATATCCTGGAGAAGGAAGTGGCAGCCCACTTTAATACTCTTGCCTGGAAAATTCCATGGACGGAGGAGCCTGGTAGCCACAGTCCATGGGATCACAAAGAGTCAGACATGACTGAGTGGCTTCACTTTCACTTTCAGTTTATTATATGTAAATATTCCCTCATCTATTGTTGGAGCTACATCTTCCTTGAGGCTCCATTGAGGGTGGGCTGGACTTAGAACTTGATTCAAAAGTACAGAATGGGGGAAATAACTTTACAGTGGAGAAACCTGACAGACACTAGCTTCATCAAGTGATGGAGGTTAACGTTACCATGCTGTCATATGGCTATCATGTACTAGCTGATCTGATAAGCAGTTCATGTCACCCTTGTTTCAGTCTTTTCTAAAACCCTTAAACCTGGCTAATCATGAGGAAGATCATCAGAAAAATCTGAGTTTTACAGACTATTTAGCCAATATTCCTCTATGTTTCTAAAGTCATGAAAAATAGGAAAGACTGAGAAACTATTGCACACCAAACGAAACTGGGGCAACATGACAGCAAAATGCAATGTGGAAGCCTGGATATGGCACATACACACACACCCACACACATACACACGCACCCACCCACCCACACACACACACACAAAAGAGGACTAGTGGAGCAATAGGTGAAATCCAAACACAGTCTGGAGTTTAGTTTTTAAAAAGTGTATGAGATTCAAAAAGATTAAAAATTCTTGGTGGGGGGCATAAAGTCAAAAACCTTAAAGACAATTGATCACATGAAAAATTTCACATGCATACAAGTAGATATAAGGGTTTTTTTTTATTAATTTGAATGTGAATTTTAATAGAGACATTCTGGAAGTGCCTTCACTACTTACCAATGTTATAATGAACAAATAAATATTAGTAAAATTGGATAATCAGTAGTATACCTCAATTAACAAAAATGAAATAGAATTGTATCATCAACAGAATTAAATTTGAAAAAAAGTTCCATAGATAAAAACAAGTCAAATGACATATGCAGTGTGATGCTATTTATTAGAAGCTAACACATACTTAGAGCAATTCCATGAATTTTTTTGTGGATACACCCACATTTAAGGAAAAGAATACATACATGGAAATATTGTACATCTATTTCAAGTTAGTGGTTATTTATCACTGGAGAGGGAAAAGAATACAATTAGGAAAAAATATGCAAAGGGTTCTAATTTTATGTACAAAAATTTATTTTAAAATAGCTTTAATCAAATATGGCGAGATGTTGAAAATCCATTGTAATTACATTATAATTTACATCATTCTGAATAATTGCAATTTTTATCATTACATCTAAAGAAAGAAAGTGAACAGATGGGAGTTCAGGTAGGCCATCAAGGTAGAAGATTAATAGGAAGTTACTGACCAGAAGTCTTCAGGAACAGGTAGTGCTTAGAGGTCTAAGTAATGGGTGCAGAGACCAAACCAGTCACCCATCAGGTAACTGCCACCCAGCTGAATCTAAGTCAAGAGTAGAAATCAGTTTTATGAATGGTGACAATGGACCTGATGAGAAAGAACTTTAGCTCAGCGTCCACCAGAGTACTAGAAATCCATATATAAGGACACAACCCAATATTTAGCTGTTAGAGCTTAGATTCAGTGTTAGGAAGAAAAGACAAGCAGAAAGTAGGAACTAAAATCAAGTTCCATTAGGTTTGGCCAAGGAAGTACTTGAGAGTATTTTCCAAAGCAGATGACATTGTTAATGGTGTCACTTTGGTCAAGTTACTTACCCTTTCAGTGCCTTAGTTCTTCCATCTACAAGATGGAGATAAAATCAATATTTACTACATAGAGTAGTTATGAATATCGAGTGAATTATTAAATGTAAGGCATTTAGAACAATATCCAGTATCTATTTAGTGTGATGTAAGTGCTTATAAAAATAAAAAGAAATATCCCCCCCTCTAATAGAAGTACTTTTCTTTAAAAATGTTGATGTATTCCACTCAAATTCATTAATTATCTAATTTGGCTATATGCCAAAGCTTGAGTTGATCTACATGGCCTTTTCTCTACAAAATCCAGAATGGATCTCGTTTGTGTATGTTGACAAGCACTGAACAGTGAATTAGCTTTTCTTTTCTTCGTCTTTCATGGCAACACTGTTTGGCCTACATGTTCTGAATAAGTCGTAGTGTAAATAAGTATGGCAGCAAAGAATGGGAGAAATGTCAGAGGAGGCAAGTGTTAGTCATCTGTGATTTATCAAGATATGAGGATCTCAAGTTTTACATAAATGAAACCACCAATTGATATAATAGAGCAACACGGTACAGTTTGAAACAGCTTCTATCTGTACAAATTTGAATGCTCTATGACATATGATCTGGCCAAAATACAAATGTTTTCTTTTGAAATTTAATACAATTCCTTCACGTGCATTATTGCCTAAAATTTCATTAAAACAATTATTTCTCTTCCCTATGTCAAACAAATCTATATCAGTTCAGAAAATGTTATTGTTTCTTAAGGTATCTATCATTCTATAATTGAAGATTTACATATACTTTCATATATTGAAATGCCACCAGCCTTTAAAGTACATGGCATATCAAAAATACATAGCATCTCTTTCTCCTAAGATATTCATAGAATAGTCAGACAGTTTCAAACACTACTGAATGACGGTAGAGAGTTTGAAGTTACCAATACTGTTGAAGGAAACCTAATAAAATAATGCATTATTTAAAGCATATTAAAAGAAATTGTTTTATCTCTTTTATCACAATATCATGCAATTCAGAAGTATATGCCACTACCTGTCATTTATAACATTCACATATAGCACATACCCACAGCTGAAAACACTGGGGAATTGAGAATATTTATTTCTGCCCAGTTGCCCTAGGAAAGCCTACTTTAGGTATGAACGAAATAGATGTGTTACAGAAACCATCTGTATCTAAAATTTCAGGAAACCACTTGCTTTGTTTTATACAGCACATAGAATTATTTCATTTTAATTATTGCAATAATGAAGTGCTAAGCAGTAGATGAAATTTTTAATTGATTACTCTCACATTGCTGTTAGGGGAGAGAGAGAAAAAAAGCCTTGGTGCAAAGTTATATTTTGATTATTTTCAATGATCAAATAACAATAGTACTTCTTTGCACAGTTGTTTGGCTACTCATCACTTAATCTGCACTAATCATTGAACTGATTAACAAGTGACTCATCATCAAACCAACAATCATTTTAATCTGATTATTCTTTTCTCCAAAAACTGTCACACATTTAATGACTACAATATGGCAACACATGGAGCATATAAAAAATATACCTATATAGCCAGCCAGATGGTAAATATGTATCAGGTTGATCCATAAGAGATTGCCCTATGTATAGGTCAAAAATAGTCAAATATCAGTAACTTCAGCTGGTTCAATCTAATATTTGTGGGATTTGGGCTTCCCTGGTGGCTCAGATGGTAAAAAGTCTGTGTGCGGTGTGGGAAACCTAGGTTCAGTCCCTGGGACAGAAAGATTCCCTAGAGACGGAGATAGCAACCCACTCCAGTATCCTTGCCTAGAAAATTTCATGGATGGAGGAGCCTGGAAGGCTCCAGTCATGGGGTTGCAAACAGTCAGACATGACTCAGAGACTTCACTTTCACTTTCTAAACAGAAATGATCAGTTTTGATTTTCAAATATTTTAAAATATGTACTTGTATACTTGAAATTAGAAATCTGAATTTTCATGAATAAAATAGAATGGTTTATCAATAATATTAAAGACATAATCTGACATTGACTTCCAAATGAAAGGAAGGTTGAATGATGCATCAAAACTAGATTGTTTCCATTTTTATTACAATTGACTCATCCTTGACTAAAATATCATGTCCAATATATTACTCTAGAAACCAAGAGTGAAATAAGACATAAAAGATCTTCCCAAATTAGGAAAGATAGCCAAGATTATGCAAAATAGAAGGGTTTTTTTCCCCCTTTATGGTGACATTTATCACTTATTTCAGTTTTGGAAATCTATTTTTATTGTAAAACTTCTGTATACTTCAGGTAAATCTGCCAGTATATTTTTACCCGTTCCCTGCTAGGGGAATGAGGCATGACCTAGGGTCAACCAACCAGGACCCTCTGTTCCCCTAAGTAGAATTGCTTTGGAGATAGGTATGTTGCAGATGTTAAGTTAATTTGACATAGAGCCTCTTCTAAAGAGATCATCTTCTTTTTGTCGGGAATAACAGGCAATAGGTACAATGTGATTCTGAACCTGCTGGTGGGAGATTCCTGATATGGCAACCTGGCTTCCCTGGTGGCTCAGAGGTTAAAGCATCTGCCTCTAATGTGGGAGACCTGGGTTTGATCCCTGGGTCAGGAAGATCCCCTGGAGAAGGAAATGGCAACCCACTCCAGTATTTTTGCCTGGAGAATCCCATGGATGGAGGAGCCTGGTGGGCTACAGTCCACAGGGTTGCAAAGAGTCGGACACGACTGAGTGACTTAACTTTCAACTAACTTTAACTTTTCCTAATAGTGAAGCCAACAGGAGAAACAGAAACCCAAAGAGGCATTGATATGGATATGAAGTGGTGGGGAAGGAGACCAAAGGTGAGGCTGTATCAAGCATCTCAAGCATTTAAACACTGGTCATTGGGGTAGGAAGAATAGAAACAGAACCTGAAATGGATCATGGACAAGGATACTGAGAAAACAGTTGGGTGGGGATCAAACTGAAGTTGACCTACTTTATGATTTTTCTCAGGCCAACCCTGCTTATGCTACAGACAGCATTTGCCTGAAAAATATTTCTAATCTGAGATGCTGTGGCTTAAGCCTGTTTCACAGGGAAGTAAAAGTAGACAGAAAAGCCTGGGGTGTAGCTATCAGGAACAAGCTGGTTATTCTTAACCAAAGGCTTGAGCTTTATTTCTACAGTTTCTATGTCTCAGTGATTGAATTGGCCATGACACACCTATCCTTTCAGTATCCAGCTGAGTTACATTTCAAATATGAAATATTGATAGGGCTGAAAAGGTTGATTCAATGGCAGGTTCTAATCTTGACATCTGAAATAGGAATTAAAAAAAAATAGACATGAGGCATTGTTTAAAAAAACAACAACTGAAATTCAGAGTGAAGCTGAGAATGGACAGGGGGTAGGAAAAGACTTGATTGTGAAACAGGTTTTCAAAATTATGTTTCAAAATTAAACTCTGACATTTTTCAATATGGAGGTCAGTGTTACAGTGAGATTGAATGGGACCCTGTGCGGCTCCCAGGCATGGAGGCTTTTCTGTCCCTCATTTCTTGTAGGCAGAACTCCAGCCTCCCTGACCTTTCCTGAGTTCCAAAGGGTGTATTGTAACAGTTGCTAATCAAGGAGGAGCAGCCAAGAAAGGACCTGAGGCAAGATTAAAGGGCCCAGGGAAGCTCATCAGGAGATGAGATTAGGAGACCAGACCACCTGAGGTGAGATTAAGTGAGTGCACACCCTGCTCACACCCTAATCTTGTCAGACTCCCTGCCTTTGAACACTGTTATAAAAACCCTCCAGGGTGGAGACACATAGTTCTTGAGGCAGAAACCTGATGTGTCTTCCTTTGCCTGGCAAAGCAATAAAGCTCTCTTTTTCTAAGTGTTAGTCACTCAGTCAGGTCCAACACTTTGCAACCCCATGGGGTATAGGTCACCAGGCCCCTCTGTCCATAAAATTCTCTAGGCAAGACTACTGGAGCTGGTAGCCATTCCCTTCTCCTGAGGATCTTCCCCACCTAGGGACTGAACCCAGGTCTCTAGCATTGCAGGTGAATTCTTTACTGTCTTTGTCCTTTTCTACTTCACATAAAACTCTTGTCTCTGGGATTTGATTGGGCACTGGCATACAGAGAGGCTGGGTTTTTGGTAACAATCATGACAGTACATTTACACTTAACGGTTAAAAATTTAAGGTTGGGACACAGGTGATCTGTGATCAAGTTTCAGCTCCATCCCCTGACACCTTGGGCAGTTTAGTCAGCCTATTTGAACCTATTCCTTTGTCTGAAAAGGCTAGTGATACTAACCTTCTAGGGTCACCCTGAGAATTGAATGAAATAATGAATATAAAGTACTTGGCACCTGGAAAGGGCTTGAAGCTTTGTAGCCATGACTTTTACTACAAAAGCAGACAAACACTGAGAAAATACATGATCTGGCCTCTTGCCATCTTATAATCTTACATAAATAATATCCAATGTAGAAGGCTGTTTCAGTGTCTTTGGAGATCAAGAACCCATGACCATGAGTTAGAATTCAATTTTTCTAAGTGAAGAAATTCTTCCATATGTCAACCCACATTCTTACTAAAATCTAAACATTCTCTTCAAGTTTTATCTTTTCTGAGGAAAACAGAAAAGGAAACTGGTTATCTTCACTCTGATGTATTTAAGCATTGTTATCATTTTCTCTCTCCGAGTTAAGCAATCTCGATTTTTAAAAATGTTCTTATAGCTGCCATTTCTTTTTGTTCTGTCATTGTTTTTACAAAGCCTCGTCCCTGAATCAAATTGTGATAAAGCTTTCTGCCCACCAAAACCTAGACAGCTTATCTATCACTTACTGAAGTTGGCTGAAGTTGAGGGAATATACAATGTTTTTGTGATTTCAATACACTAGAAGTAGTGAATATATATACATTTATGCCTTTTTTTTTTCTGTTCAGAAGAAATAGCTTTCATAAAACCATAAAGTGATGAATCAGTCTTCTGTCAATAAGAAACTTTTGTGTTGCAAGGAAGAATATTTGGACATTAAAGAAAGTAGGCAGAAAACTCAAGAAAAAAATGGAAACTAAAAATAGTATAAAAGGAAGTCTTTAAGCTTTATCCAGTTGAACCACAATACCATAATCCTCAATCAGAAATTGAGCTAAGTAAACCCTTCAGACTACCAATTCCTGATTCAGCAACACTGAAAAATTTATTGATGGCTCTTCTTGGCTTTGTTTCTTTCTTCCCTGCCACAGAGATCCTATTAATGGAAATTGCACATAAGTTTTCTTGACTTGGTTCCTATAGATTTATTCCTATGTCAGCAGGTAAGAATGGCAACTTCTTTTGAATCAAAAAGCATTAAGAAGATACCATTCCCTGTTTCTTTGAGTCTCACAGAGTTGCTGTATTGCTGCTTTGAAAAGTCAGTGCCTAAGACATGAGGCAGTGACTTGTGTCTGATCAACTGACAGGAATCATGATCTAGCCGGTGTATCAACTGCTTTCGGCTAAACTTAAGAAGGGCAAGTATGTCTGAAGATAAAATGTTCTTGGAAAATATGGAGAAATGGTACATGACTGTTTTCTCTGCCCTTCTTCTTATAGCACTTGGAAGCACACAGGACTGAATAATAGTTCAGTTCAGCTCTATTGCTCAGTCATGACCAACTCTTTGCAACTCCATGAACTGCAGAATGCCAGGCTTCCCTGTCCCTCACCAACTCCCAGAGCTTGCTCAAACTCATGTCCATCGAGTTGGTGATGCCATCCAACCTTCTTGTCCTCTGACGTCCCCTTCTCCTCCTGCCTTCAAACTTTCCCTGCATCAGGGTCTTTTCAAATGAGTCAGTTCCTCACATCAGGTGGCCAAAGTATTGGAGCTCCAGCTTCAGCATCAGTCCTTCCAATGAATATTCAGGACTGATTTCCTTTAGGATGGACTGGTTGGATCTCCTTGCAGTCCAAGGGACTTTCAAGAGTCTTCTCCAACACTATAGTCCAAAAGCATCAATTCTTCGACACAGCTTTCTTTATAGTCCAACTCTTTCATCCATACTGGAAAAACCATAGCCTTGACTAGATGGACCTTTTTTTGGCAAAGGTCCCTGCTTTTTAATACGCTGTCTAAATTGGTCATAGCTTTTCTTCCAAGGAGCAAATCTTTTAATATCATGGCTGCAGTCACCATCTGTAGTGATTTTGGAGCCCAAGAAAATAAAGTCCAAGAAAATAAAATAAAGCCCAATAAAATAAAATAATAATAATATTTAGAAGAGGGCATTATTTTCAAGTAACTTTGGCAAAGCACACCTTTAACTCATCAATTCATCATTCATCAATAATTCATCAATTTCTCCATTCCAGAACCACATAAGTAAAAAGTCTTCAGAAATCAACCCTAAGATATCATCCTGCTCCATTCTAAGGCCTAATCTCTTCAATTCTTCAGCTTTTATTGGACCAGACAACACTGATTACAGTAGAATGAGACAGGCATAGAAGAGGAGGAATCTGGACCTGTCCTAAATACAGAAGTGTCAATTCTAGAAGACAGTAAGACATAGGAGAAAGAACATGGTATAGGAAGGAAAAGAACAACAGAACAACATCTAACATGATCAAATACTTAAATCCGAATGGAATTTTACATCCATTTGTAGCATAATTTCTAATGAGAAATGAATGATGACTATTTATTGAAAATGAATAATTATGTACTTTGATGACATCAATTCATTAATCACACCAGCTTTATGAGATGGGCACAGTTATTATTACCCTAAATTTTCTTCTAGCCAAAGATACTAAGTTATAGAAAGGAAATGAATTTTCCCAAGTCACCTGCCAGGAAATGGGGAAACTGCAAGCCCAGAGAGTCTGAACCCAGAACCTGTGCTGTGATCCATAGATACCCGTGCAGTAAGGCAGGTGATATTTAAAGGTCAAACCTGGTATCCAGAACTGAGTGGGTTTATTGCTCTAGTCAGGCTGGTGGGACATGTTGATAAAGAATTCAATCAACAGCAGGCCAAGAGTACCTAATGGTATTTAAGAGCATAACTCTCTTGTCTGAAAATTTAAGGGAGTTCCTAGGCTTATTGATCTTAGGGGATTGGAGAAATTATTAAATGTGAGACTCAGGCACAGATCTAATCACCTGAATTGGATAACAACATGGCTGGAGACTGAGATTCCAAGGTCAAGGCTGAAATGGCAGTGAGAGTGACTTGAGATTAAGTTTGACAACCTTAGAATGATGTTTCTTAATTCCAATTGCCTGGGGCAAAAACCGGTTCAGAGGTGGGCAGGATGAGAGGGTCTTTTTCAGCCTGCAGTTGGTGGTTTTGACCACTGTCTCACCATCCAGGGTGAGCTGGGCAGGGCTTGGCAGTGCCAACCTCATCATTTCAGGATGGGCAAGTTATCACAGATGAGGCCAGAATCTAAGCCAAGATTAGAATAAAGCCTAGATCTCAGGCTGCTTTGAGGTTCATTATCTTATTTTGCACATCAAGCAAAGTCTCCTTGGGATGGCCCAGACCTGCTTGTGAATCACTGAGATAAAATGACTCAAGATACTCTATTTGACATTGATGGCTGGTTCAAACACACCCACATGTGGGAGCTTGGATTCTTCACTTTATCTGGAGGCTCCTGTCATGTTGGCATGTTGGGCTGTGCTTGTCTTCCCAGGTTTTATGGGTCTTCCTGATTGATATTTTGTATCTCCATTTCTACTGTTTAATCCTCTGCCTTTTTAGAGTTTAAGTCATCATAGTCATTGGTGGGTTTCAGCTTTTGGTAAGTGATAAACATCATCGGGTCACAAGCGTCGGACATGACTTAGCTACTGAAGAGAAAGAAACATCTTTGAAACGTTTGCTGTCACTCACAACATGGCTTCCATCTTCTTCAAGCTACACAGAGTTGGAAAAACACTTCATAATTTTCTGCATTTTTCCTTGCATTTGTATTTTTGGAAGCAAAGTCATCAATAAGAGTGTATCAGAATGAGTGTCTAAAAAACATCTGATACCATAAAAAATGATTCTACTTATCTGGACATTGCAGATTCGGTGGTGAGGCCAATAAAAATTTCTCATCCCTAGCCAATGGCATAGTATAAGGTCATAAAAGCAGTTTGTGCTAAAACCAGTTCAGTACCAAGCACATTAGTGAAGCAGAAGAGAGAATAGTGCCTTTCAGCAGCACTGTGAAAATCGTATTTTGAACAGTAAAAGGATAATAAAAATCCATTATTATTATTATAACTACTACTGACTACTGACTATTGGGTGAAAGTTGCTGTGGTTGTCAGAGTTCTAAAGTGAGGACTGTGTATTATTTACATTAAAGTTTCAATGTGACCTTCCTGATGGTGAAGGTTGATGTGTGAAAATTTCCATGAATTCTCAAAGGAGGTTGTCAATTTTAGTTGCTCATGGGTGTGCGATTGCAGGGGCCTCCTTTGCCCTACTAGCGTTTTAGAATAGATAAAGGAGAACTGGCCCCAGTCAGACCAGCACTGGAGTCTCCTCTCTCTGGTCTTTGGACCTTACCTCTTGTTTTCTCCAAACTTTATGTGGGGGGAAAAAAATCCAGTGATTGAGGAATATCCTTTCATCTGAAAAATGAATACAATGAAAACTGATAAAAGGGGTATGTAAGGTCAAGAAATTCCATATATAAACTCCCCAGTAGAATGTCTGCTTCAATGTGTATGTTCAGTAAATGGATCTATGTATGTTTGTGTCCTTCTGTGTGAAAGCAATTTAGTGCTACAATTCAAGAGCATGGAATTTGGAATCAAAACAAGCAGGTGCCCATTCTGTTCTTGCTCCACACCTTACCATGTGCCTCTGAGCAAGTTAAACAATTTCTTTAAGCCAAAATCACCACATACTCAAAATGGAAATAATAACCCCTGACTGATAGAGCTATGAGAGGATTAAGATGAGAACATTTCTCTAAAGCACTTAGCACTACCTAGGATATGGTAAACACTCATTAAATGATACCTCTTTTATTGTTATCCTCATTTAGGAAAGATTATTTCTGTGTTGGATTTTGTGGAGGATATGTTCCAAGACCCCAGGTGGATGCCTGAAACCACAGATAGTACCAAACCCTATATGTACTGTATTTTTTAATACATATTTCCTATGATAAAATTTATCTCATCAATTAGGCACAGTAAGAGATTAGTAACAGTTAACCATAATGACTAATAATAGAACAATATACTGAAATAAAAGTTATGTGAATGTGATAGCTCGCTCGCTCTCAAAATATTTTGTTGTACCGTACCATGCTTCTTGTGAGGAGGTAAGATGATAAAATACCTACGTGCGCGATGAGCTACATTGTGGCTACTATTGAGAGGATCATTTCCTTCAGGTCACCCTGAATCATCCAGCCGTTTTGTCCATGGTTGGATGTCAGGAGCAGAAGATGTCAATGGTTGGGGATCCTGGGCCAGACAGAACAAAACAGCACAAAATTTCCTCAGGTGACTTAGCAGACAACTTAAAATTTAACAATTGTTTATTTCTGAAATTTTCCATCTAATAATTTCAGACCATGGTTGAGCACAGGTAACTGAAACTGCAGAAAGCAAAACTGTCGATAAGGTGGAGGGACTGCCATAAGTCAGTTCTGATACACTACTGTGAGAACACACTTGGGGGTATATTATTTGGTTGGGCACCACCAAAAATCTGTAGAGGCAGATTGCAATTTTTGCATTGTGTGCCTTAAATATTTGTGAGAGCATAGCATACATGTTATAAGCACAAGTGATAAAGTCTTACAGTCTGGTGTCTAAACCTAGTTACACAGCCTTCGATCTGTGTGATTGTGGGCAACTTTCTCAACCTTTGTGCACCTAAGATTCTTCATATGTTAAATGAGATAATACTAGTAATTCTATAGGTTAATTGAAAAGATTACGAAAGATTACCCCTAAAAAGAGCTTAGCACAATGCCTGGCACAAGTTTGTGTAAGCTGTTATAATTATTGACAGACATGACTTCATACTTGGAAGCTGCTATCTGGAGAAACTTTCAAAAAGTGTAATTGTTAGAGTTTAAAAAAAGTTGGTTAAAAATAGAACATATTTTCCTCTCAAACTGCTACTGTCTTAAAGTATGTTACATGTTTTTTTAGATCATCACATTTTAAACTTATATTTCTAGATCCTTTCTTCTGTTGGATGTCACTTTACTTTTGACTCTCAGCAACTAAAAACTGAAACAGTCTCAATGTGAAGTTTATCCTCTAATTAAAGTGCCTGATCTCCTTTAAAATCCTTTATGTGTGAGGTTTGGAATCACGAAAGTCTGGAACCCTTTCTTTCTTTAGATAGTAAGGGAGCATGCTACATAAGTATATTTTTAGACAATACTGAGATTTTCACTATCAAAATTCAAAGATGCTCTTTTCAAAAGTCGAAACTGCCAAAGCCTCAGGCCAATCTCAACATGGTAAGATGCAGCCACCAAGCTAGCCAGTGGTATTACTGTGGATGAGTTAGAGGAGAAATCACCCCGAAGCAGTGGTAGCTCTCAGAAGGGGGCCTGCCCTTCACAAGTTAAGCCTTTTGAAGCTGCATTTCCTTCAAGAAATGAGAAGTCTTTGTGGTGATGGGAAACATACATTTATAATTATAGAAGAACATAGTGTACACTAGACATGGTAGAAAAAAATGCAGGGGTTTGAAGGGAAGTCTTGATATACACATGACTCACTCACACAGCCTCTTTCCTGTAACGTTGGGTATTTCAGCTTGTACCTAATTAAAAGAGCCAGGAGGCAGCATTCCTGCATGGCTCTTCTTTTTCCAGCACCTCATTTGGCCTGACCCAACCATGCTAAGATGGTGCTGTTGTGTGCCCTTTGTAAAACCAATTGACAAAATAAGATGTATGAAAGTCATGAAATTGTTTCAAAAAATGCCAAATATTTTCATTAGTACAACATCTGAGAAAATGAACAATATGGAATTGAATGGTGCCTATAACATTTTAACTCCTTAAAGCAAAAGTTGAACTGATTAGCCCATTGTATATGAATCATTACTCTTTATTACACATAGAAGTTAATCCCAATATTCCTACGTTATATGTGCAAACATCCTAGGATACAGAGTAAGAGATAATCATATTTGACTAATAGGAGAAAAAAGGCAAAGTGAGCACAGGGATCAGAAGAAATACTTGTGAATATAGTAATGCATCAAATTAGTTCTGTATTTCCATATTTTTTTAGTAATTATCATTAAAATGTTATATTTTGAAGTCTCAGTGGAGAAAAACAAAAATATAAATGAAATAATAAAGCATATAAATAAATTTTGCACAAGGGACTTTAACCATAAAATAGATGGAAAAAAGAAGCCCACGATTTATTCCACAGTGAGAGAGCCAAAGAATTAAAAAAGATCCAGAAAAAATCCTCAAAGAATTTTCTTTTGGATGCCATGTTATAGATAAACTACTAGAGATCTAACATATTTCTGAAGCATTCTTTCATTTTTAACCTGATAGTCAACCCCCACCTATTCAACAAGCGCAAAAACAAAACCCTACTATTTTGTCCTCATAGTTAGTCCCCATTACACAGTATGGTAGGAAAGGGAAAACATGGGCTATGGAGTCAGTTAGACATGAGTTGTGCATAACAGATTATCGCTCACTCACTACATGGATTTTAGCAACTACCTAATCTTCCTTTTTTGTAAACATGTTTTGTAAACATAATGAATATAAGAGCTATATCAAAGTGTCTGTATAACAAGCCTACCTCAAGTTCTGGAATATAGTTGGTGCTTCTTTGTTAGTCCTTCCTTTTTCCTCTGTATCTCAAGCCTTTTTTTTTTTTTTTTTCAAAATAAGCTCTACAGAGAAAGGGCATTCATTCATGGAGTCAGTCTCAGTCCTTTGAAAGACTGATTTTTTAACCATCCGCTTCTTAACTGTTTCTCTTCTTTCATGTGTGAATGTTCATATACCTGTGTGTGTGTGTGTATGCGTATGTGCAGGCGGAAACTGCCATTCTCTGTATTGCTTCCTGCCGGCAATGGGTAAAGTAAGTTTGGGGCAAAGCAGAGTCTGTTTTATGCCTGAATTGTTCTAAAGTTCAGTAGGTGACTCATTATTTAATCCTGGCTTAATAGCCTACATAGATCATGGGAGGCAGAACTCAAAGATAATGAAGCAAGTGATTCATTGAATTGACATTATTGTATTCATATATTTCAGTTTCATTTGATGAAGTAAATGGCACATTTGACTGGAAATCTTGACTACAGTCCCTCCTTGACAGCACTACTGATTTGTCATTTGACTGTAACTGAGGTGTGTCCATTTCTTATCTTCAAAATACAAATCAGAATACTTGCTCTCTTCCCCAGTTGGAGATCCCTAGTACCAATTCAAAATAACATTGTGAGCATTTCAAATGTACTATAAAAATCACCTGTCTCTCATTCTGTGTACTGTCTCCCTCTAATATTTTACTCTATCTTACTCTAAAGTACGTTTGGTAAAAAGACATGGTGATCATGTCTTTTAAAAAATAAAAATAAGAGTAAAAAGACAAAAAGAGTAGTGCTGATATATGGCCAGAAACTCGAAGGACAAAAATGTACAAAAACAGTTTTGGGGGGGATTATATACTTTGATTTAATCGCTCCTGAGTTTTGTGCCAAACCACTGAGAATAAGTGCTAGTGTTACGCGGTATTTGGAAGAGTTGACAGCAAAAGTAGACATCAAAATAAGCATTATAGAAGCACCAGGCCATTTTCCAGGTTCTTACCAAAGTTATGACGAAAAACAGAGCAGAAATGGCTCACATTTGAAATGATTCTTCCATTGTATTCAACCTGTGATGATACAAATGCAGCTGGCCAGTATCCAATTACACAATGTATTCCTTGGGGAAAAATTAGTCATAAAATAGTTACAGAGGTCATAGATGGGAACTCCCTGGAAATGAGTATCAGTCCTAACAAAGGATTAAAGAAACAGATTTGATAGGAAACTCTATGAAGGCAGAAGATCTTAATTCTTTTTATCATGGTACCAAACATAATGTCTGACCTGTAACAGGGGATCAATGAATACGTATTGAATAAATAAGCAGCATTAAACAGGAGGTCATTTTTGAACTCTTACTATGAAGAATCTGGTGTGCAGTGCATATAATTTGAAGGATATCAATTTATAAGAGTTCACTCTAAGCATAGTTACCTCACTCTTATAACCAGAGAAGATGACAAATCAAAGTCTGATTAATCCATTTCGAAAATGTCCCTTCCTCTCTGGTCCATCCCTGAAACCACCCCACTGCTGTCTCACATTAGGTGACTTCAGCTGTAACACTCTCCCTGAAGGAGTGGTTTCATTGGCAGCTACTCCTCCCTTCAGCCATCAGGAGACCACAGGATCTAAAACTATTTCTGCTCATTTGAAGAGAATGAAATTGACCAGAGGAGCTTGCCCTGGCATGGTTCTCTCAGAAATGTTCATCAATAACAGTGACTACCATTTATTTAGCGTCTACTGTGCATCACCTACTTTCATGAGAGCTGTACACAAGTGGTGTTTTTAAGCCTAAAATAAGTTTGCAATTTGGGTTGTATTTTTGTTTCATTTTAAACATCAAGACACAGAAATACAAAGGTCAAGTAACTCACCCAAAGTCGGTCAGTTCTCAGAAGACAGAGTTGGAATTTGAATAGAATTCTGTTTGACACTAGATTAATTCAGGGTTTAAAATCACCTGTCTTTTTTCTTTGAGAATCTCCAACAGGCACATCTCTTGGGACAATGAAATCCTCTTCATCTCAACAAATTGCAGCTTTTCTCTTAGACTTAGCACCCTCTTGAACTGTCTGCGTTCAACTTTTATCTCATTCAGGATGCCTTCATGATAATGACAGCAACTGTACTGAACTAATCAAACTGAAAAAAGAACTAAAGTGCTTCAAACTCTGCTTGGTCATGACTTGAATTATTGCTGACTCTTTATGAACGTCCTGTAAGTTTCCAGAGTCAAGTGTGGCAAGTTAGGGTTTCTCCTCTGTCTTGGGCTCAGTTTGAGGCAAGGAATACTTCCATCGGGACCCTCTCCTCTGCTTTCATACCCCCTTTTCTGTGAATAGTTGGTTTCATTCTCAGACTGGCTTCCTCCCTATTACAAGGAACATGGCCACTGGAAAGGGACTGCCTCTCTTCATTTAGGCTCATTTGATAAACAAGGCATGACTAGCCACCTCTGCCTGGGCCTGCATATGGACCTGTCAGCTGTGGCTTGCATAGCAATATCATCAGAACCGCATGGAGGATGTGGGGAAGAAACAGGTTCCTAAGGGAAGGAGGGGCCTAGGCAGGCAAACAGTACACTTCCATTAGTCTCATCAGGAAGGATGCTTTGGTAATACAATTTTGTATTAATAGATAAAAAATGAAAGGAAAAGGAAAGTAATACAGACTATTTCAATTTAAAGTCAAATTAGAAAGGTGCTGGATAAGCCTTCTGCAGCCCCTCTGCTCAGGGAACAAATAGATAGCTGGTGACACACTTCCTGGGATCACAGAAGTGGTCTTATAATTCTCCCCTAGCTTTTCTAGTAGAGTATTGTGCGTTCAGTCCTTATTTAATACATAAGAAAGGAAATAAAAAAGGAGAGGGAAACAAAGGAAAAAAGATAGAACAAGAAAAGGATATATAGAAAAAATAGGGGAAAAAAAATAAGAAGTAGGTAAAAATAAAATCCTATTGTCATAAAGTCACAGAGATTTGGCAGGAAGTAGAATACCAAGAAAGATAAAGATGTATACAGATGGGGAATTTTACTCTGTACTTGCTCTTGTTGATTAGATATTATGTAATCATAGTCTTATTTTTTAAGATTAAATTCTGTGTCATCTGATAGCATTTTAGGGCCTTCCAGGGAGTCAATAATGAATGTTAAATTGGATTACCTACATATATCCTTTACATTCTCTCTTCATTTTTGTTCATCAGCTGGCAAGCAATTGTAAAAGCCCAGCCAGGAACTCAAGCTCTGAACAGGAGTTGTCCTGTACTCTATTTTTGCCCCACTTATTCTTGTGGGTACAGAGTAAGAAGTGTCACTTTGAGAAAAAGTTTTCTGAAAGTCCAAAGTTATCTGAACCTATAAGAACCTAAAAAAATCTTGGGCTGGGCTTATGGTTTGAGGTTTGAATTAAAGCTTAGGTTATTCTTATTTTATCTGCACTAGTTTTCCATCGGTAATTATACTGTTTCTATATCTCTGTCTTTCAAAGTAGGGCGTTATCATGGGTTTGGATACAGTAAGAATAAACTAACCAAATGTTCTGCCCGTATGTTGAAATGAACCTGGTCTAAACATGTCTGCAGGTTCAAAACCCTCTAACTACATGCACTGCCTGTTTATTTAGTTCCCTTTGGTTAGTTTCCATTTCTTAGTTTCAGCATGTCATATGTATATACCAGTGAAATACTAGTAAGATACCAGGATCTCTCAAATCCCAATATTACATAAATAGCTAATCATAGGATAAGGTACACTTATTTCACAAAAGAGTATCTTCTGAATTCTTTCTTGGTAAATGAACTCAGTGTGTCAATTATACCATAAATCTATTACACCCACAGCTCTTCTAAGCAAAACAGCCTTGTCTTAGGTTTCTACTACAGGGTAAATCTATGGGACTATATTTTACATTAGTTATTAGAACCTTAACTTTATGTCCCTTCCATAGTGATTAGGACAAGACTGGGTAACTTACCCTAAGACAGCCAGTTTATAGGCTCACTATATACCCATGAAATGTCTTGCTATGGGAGGTGATAGTGAAAAGATAGTTTCCTTTGGAATTTAAATTAGTAATATGGAAATACAGTTTCCCCAGTGGCTCAGTGGTAAAGAATCTGCCTGGAATGCAGGAGCCGCAGGAGATGCAGGTTTGATCCCTGGGCCGGGAAGATCCCCTGGAGGAGAGCACGGCAACCCACTCCAGTATTCTTGCCTGGAGAATCCCATGGACAGAGGAGCCTGGTGGACTACAGTCAATAGGGTTACAAACAGTTGGACATGACTGAAGTGACTTTAGCATGCACACAATATGGAACTAATAAAAGAGTAATAAGATAATGATCAACTGTATTGACCACTGCAAGAGAGAAGCTATTTTACTAGCATTATCTCTTCTTAATTTAAATTAATTATTATTTTTGAAAATTTAATGAGGTAAATTTTATTACATATGTCTGAGCTGTTGACTATTTACAGAGGTTGCAGTCAAATCCAGATCTATATCAGTACAGAACCCATGATCCTTATTATTATGCTATATTGTGAACTGGAATTGCAAAGAAACAGAAACGATGAAGAAGCAGAAGTTTAACTGATACATAGCAAAGCAAAAAAAAAAAAAAATATGCCAATAGGTATTGAGAGAAAAGTAAAGCTATAGGGTAGAAAGTTATGTTAACTTATGGGTCACTATTTTACAAATCCAGATTTTATTGCCACCGTGGCTCATGAAACTAAAACCTATATCCTGTTCTTTTGAGGAAAGATCCTTCTACAGCTTTCCTATGGGGTGATGGTAAGATTCTATCCCTCAATTGTCCCTCTGAAGCATTTCTAAGGGAAATTCCCACATTTTTTTCATTTTATTGAACTATGGTTGATTTATAGTGTTGTGCTAATCTCTGGTGTACAGCAACATGACTCAGTTATATACATATATACATACATACATATATGTATGTATGCATATATGTTAGTTGAAAGTTAAGTCGCTCAGTCATGTCCGACTCTTTGCGACCCCGTGGACTATAGCCCACCAGGCTCCTCCATCCATGGGATTCTCCAGGTAAGAATACTGGAGTGGGTTGCCATTTCCTTCTCCAGAGGATCTTCCTGAACCAGGGATTGAACCCAGGTCTCCCGCATTAGAGGCAGACACTTTAACCTCTGAGCCACCAGGGAAGCCAGGTTGCCGTATGGCTTCTTGGTTGGTACAAGTGGTAAAGAATCTGCCTGCCAGTGCAGGAGACACAAGAGATGAAGGCTTGATTTCTGGGTCAGTAAGATCCCCTGGAGAAGAAAATGGCAACCTACTTCAGTATTTCTTGCCTGGAAAATTCCATGGACAGAGGAGCCTGACAGGCTACAGTCCATGGGGTCGTAAAGAGTCAGACATGACTGACCACACCACAAATTTTCATATTCTTTTCCATTCTGGTTTGTCATAGGATATTAAATATAGTTCCCTGTGCTGTATCATAAGACTTAGATGTTTATCCTTCCTATATATGCTAGTTTGTACCTGATAATTTCAAACTCCCAATCCTTACCATAAGTACCCCCCAACTAGAGGTAGCATCCAGTGTTTCTAAAGGAAAGAAGCTAATTCAAACAGCAGACTGCCACCTTAGCATTTTATTCATTCATTTGGAGCTGCTTCTCTACTTAGACATACATTCGAAGGTAAGAGACTGACTCACTGAAAGGAATGCCCTTACACATATAAGAGCATTTCAAATGTATTTCAAAGTATGCTAAATAGGATATAGTATGAAATTAACAAGGTAAAAAATATTATGTGATCATATAGTAGAAAAGAGTTCTTACAGATCGGTACATGGATTTGTGCTGGTTTTTAAAAGAATAACAGAATGTGAAAAGTAAGGAAAATGTGGCAAACTTTTCACGAAAAGAATATTGATTTAATGGGGGTATAAAACTGTCTTTTGATTCATGAAAAAATGACATTACTCAGACTTTTTGTAATATGTGAATTTGCAAAATAAAAGATTGTTAATTTCATGTTGCTTTCCAATTTTTATTTATGTATGAAGTGACTTCTCTTAGGTAAAATCCCAAAGGTCAGGAATCACTGGGGCAGTGATAAAGTTGATAGTAAATCTTGGAGATTAAGAAGGAAATCTGTGAATAAAGAGGGAGTAATGGCTTCCATTGTATTTATTCTCTGGGAATAATAATTTTTAAAAATAGATAAGAAGGAGAATACCTTTTAGAAATTATAGGCTAAGAACTTTTCAATTTATAAGCTTTTTAAATATACACCCAAACTTTGGGCTACCGATCTGTAATGAGTTACAAGAATTTTTGAGGTCTTCTCATGATTGATTGTATTTATATTTATTTATATTTCATGTGAATGAATAGCTATGATCAGTAAGGCAGCTCCCATAAAGTAAACGTCTAGAGATATTTCCTTTAAAAAGACAGAGCTAATCTTACCACAGAGGCTTATTGGCAGGATAGAGAAATATTGCAGCTCCCCACAATAAAGTAAATCTTTCAACAAGACTGATATCCATTTAAAAATGAAGACTGCTGAACGGTGGTGAGTGGGAGCCACTAAACCTTTTGATACATGTTTCAGACAGGTTCTAGCCAAACCACTGAACTGTCCCATCAAGTCTGGGCATTAACTTGAGGTTCAGAGAGGAAGAGGGCCTGGTTTCTAAATGCAGGAGAGAATAGGAATGGGTTTAGATGTCAAAAGTACCTAGTAATCTCTGTGTTTCTTTCTTGATATAAAAGGCATGTTTTCTGAATGCAAAAAGACACGTTTCCAGTTTCAAGAGCTATTAGATTCCAGTTATTTTCAGGTACTAATTTTTGCTTTGCTATTTGCCCATTGTTTTCTTACCAGTTTTGAGTAGCATCCACTGTCATCCATTTTTCTCCTTTCCCTTAGTCATCTTTCTTCTGAAATTTGTTTATATTCAATACTTCCTGTAACAGACAGAATGAATGAAATGATGTCATCTGATCTGATGATGATTCTCACATTACTGAGAAAAAAGGAAGCAGACAAAATGGTTCAAAATTGCATTGGGATGGCCAACATTTATAGTTTTGGAAATAGACACTGAACAAATAAAATTCACTCTGACTTTATTCTTAATACAAGTTAATAATTCAGATAGGACTAAATTTGGAATTAAGATCATTCAATTATATTGATCACTGAGGCGATGTTTGAGCCCTGTCATTTTCTTTTGTTATGTCTGCAAAGAAAGTGAAGTCTTAATTCTAGTGTGCCTTCTGATGAGGTATGAGCATCTCTGGACCAGGAACCAGTGACCAATAGAAGTCAGTATAACACTTAACCCTGCACTTTAATTTCCTTTAGGAAACAATTTCTCTAGTCAATTTAACATAACATGTGACTGACTAAGAAAGGGAGCTGATGAAGAGATAGGACCTACGCAGGCACAGCCCTGTCTTTCAGAAGTAAGACCTGGAAGGGTGAAGACTAAAAAGGAAGTCTGTTTTTCTGATGACTGCTGCTGCTGCTGCTAAGTCGCTTCAGTCGTGTCTGACTCTTAGTGACTCCGTGGACTGCAGCCCACCAGGCTCCTCCGTCCATGGGATTTCCCAGGCAAGAGTACTGGAGTGGGGTGCCATTGCCTTTTCCGTTCTGATGACTAGGACAGGTAAAATTGTTACTGAGAATATTTAAAAGTAAGTCAACTTATTACTAAATTGAAAAGAAAAATTAAGGTACCAAAAATTTTCAAAAAGCATATGTGTCTGAATTACCTAGGTGGTTTATATGTAGCAAACTTTTTGAGTATCTATGCATTTATCTATCTACCTATTATCTATCTCCTGTATCTAATAAAAATTTTGGTTTGAAAATATGTTCCAAGCTTGGAGAACTATTAAGCTTCAGTCAGTTCAAGCTGATCCTTGAACAATACAGATTTTAACTCCAAGGGCCTGGTTGTGTGTGGATTTTTTACTATAAATATTATAATAGGGCTTCCCAGGTGGCACAGTGGTAAAGAATCTGCCTGTGCCAGAGACTCAAGAGACATGGGTTTGATCTCTGGGCCAGCAAGATCCCCTGGAGAAGGAAATGGCAACCTACTCCAGTATTCTTTCTGGAGAATCCCATGGACAGAGGAGCCTGGCGAGCTAGAGTAGATGGGGTCGCCAAGAGATGACGTGCACGCACACACTATTACAACACTTCATGACTGAGTTTGACTATATCTGCCCGTTGATCTAGAACCACAGACATGGAGAGCAGACTATAAAGCTGTACTCAGATTTTCAGTTGCACAGAGAGTCGCTACCCTACACCCCTGTGTTGTCAAAAGGTCAGCTGTCATAGAGGTTCCGTTGTTGTTGCAGAAAGAAAAATGAATGGTGAGTTGATAGAAGTAGACCAGGAGGGAGTATCAAGACTTCCATTCCACAAATCATATGGTCCATTCCTCAGCAGCCCAACTGCCTAGCAGGATTTGCTTTCCAAGCTCCATCAGTGGGGCCATGCAGATGAGTAGCGGCTGTGTCTGACTTTGTGGCTGAGCCTATTCCACCCTCTCGGCTCTGTCTCCGACGTAACGCAGGTGATCCTGACAAGCTTGGAAGCCTCCTGTGGAAGATGGAGGAGCCAAAACTGAGGAAGGGCTTGGAGGAGAGCCATCTGCTGATTAGAAACAGACATTTGGATTCCACATAAGCAATAAATTAACTTCAGTCATACAGGTTTCTTTGGAAGAGTACCTAGCTCTTCCCTAATCAATATCTAAAGCATCTTTTTACTTGAAATGGGAGTTAGCTTGACTCAGGATTGAAAGTGAACATTCAGAATAAATTGCCCCTAAACTCAGAGAGCATTCTGCCATCAGAATCTCTGTAACAGTGACTTTCTGGCCAACTGTGGTCCACATTCCTATTTCTCTGTAGTTAGCAACACTATGCTCTACATTTCACACAACAAAACAGGTAGGCGTTTTGTGCTGTTCAAACGTTAAAACCTTATTTACATTTTGTATTCTTATTAGTAGCCCTGTGTAATGTGCAGTCCTAGGGCCTTGTTAACATCTTTTTTTTTTCATCCTTGATACTTCACCTTTTTTGTTTTCTGGAAGTTTACTATATCATTTGATTCTCTTACTCTAGTAAATTTATACTGAAATTGTGAAAACCAAAAGCAAAAAAGTAACAATGGATTTACTACTAGCTACGAATAACACATGAAATCAGCTATGTCAAGCTATCAGATTATTAATGATATAAAATTCTAGAGTTAGGAAGTCAGTTACCTAAACTGTTCTTTCTATTAAAATGCTGTTTTATATCCACAAAGACCTCGTGAGAATAATGTGACTCTCCACTTGAGAAGTACTACACGCCCATGAAATCAGTACACCCTAATAGCCTACTTTGGGAATGGAAACTTCTGAGTTAGATGATGAATACTGGACATATTGTATGTTTGTGAGTTAAAATAATAGTTCTCTCTCATTCTTGAATGTAATATCAAAGTGTCAAGTCAATTTTATCTGATGATAACTCAATCCCTAATCTTTCCTTCCTTCCTGGCCAACATGTCTTCTTTTTCTTAGTACAGTCACTTCCTTTATTGATCAGTTTCAATGAACCAAAACCCTTAGCTTAGCAATTCTCCAAGACTACTCTGATTCCCAATCCAAGTTTCAAATCATCTCACTTTTCTTCCCCCTCATCCCAAATGACCTTCCTCATAAAAACTTGTATTACCTCAGAGTCAGATGTTAGGAGGACCACCATTGAATATGGGAGAGAGTTAAATGGTGCAGCAGTTCAGAATCTGGGATTAGACCTCAATTTCTTCATATTGGCTAAATAACATTTGGGTCAGTCTTGAGTCTCAAAGAAGATCAGGAAATGGCCCAGGCAAGTTGACCAGTTAACAACGGCTCACCGCTCAGAGTTTAGTATAAAATAATTTCCTTCAGCAGACATCCAGTGACTTCCCCAAACTATGTCCTACTGTAGATTTCTCACCTTTTTTTCAGTTCTAGCACAAATCATCCTTTACTGCAACTGTTCTCCATCTCACACCCTGGACTATAAGGTACATGAGAAACTGAGTTCTGTCTAACATTATATTCTTCATGCTTAGTGCAGTTCTTAAGTCATGCGTGGGCATGCTCAGTCACTCAGTTGCTCAGTCGTGTTTGACTCTTTGTGACCCTATGGACTGTGGCCTGCCAGGCTCTTCTGTCCATGGGATTTACCAGGCAAGAATGCTGGAGTGGGTCGCCATTTCCTTCTCCAGGGCATCTTCTCAACCCAGGGACCGAACCAACATCTGTTGCACTGACAGGCAGATTCTTTACCACTGAGCCACCTGGGAAGACTTAAGAGACACTTAAACTTTTATTGAATGAATGGATAATGAAATGAAAATCTCCTAAGGGAGAGATTGAGAAAGACAGGCCACTGAGGGGGATAGGGTGGGGAAATGTATAGGCGAATAGGTTGAAAGTAAAAATAAAAGTATATTTAAACATGTTGGCCCAGAGATGTGAAGACAACCAGGAACATCTTCTCTGTCTTTAAAATTTGGAAAGCTACAATTTTATTGCATTATATGTAGTCAGTTATCAAGGCTTCCCTGGTGGCTCAGACGGTAAGGCGTCTGCCTACAGTGTGGGAGACCCGGGTTTGATCCCTGGGTTGGGAAGATCTTCTGGAGAAGGAAATGGCAACCCACTCCAGTCCTCTTGCCTGGAAAATCCCATGGACGGAGGAGCCTGGTAGGCTACCGTCTATGGGGTCACAAAGAGCCAGACACGACTGAGCAACTTTACTTATCAAATGGTAGCCAGCTGTTTCCCATAGGTTCTGAAGACACAAAGGAAGAGAAAAAAGGTTCCTAATCACACAGAGCTTGAAATATAGTGAAGGCAATACAGATGTTAACAAATAATAACAATAGTATGTGGTTAGTGCAACACAGTACAAAGGATGTTCATCTAACTCAAGAAAAATAGACTCAAGAAAGTGTTCTCAGACAGCATAATGCCTGAGTTAAATCTGAAAGGTGCACACAAAGGGAAGTAAAGAAGGAGACAGAGATAACCTCTGGTAAACATGCTCAATTTGTATCATGGTTCTCTGAGTTCAAAGTAAAGTGGCTGCAAAAAGAAGAGGAATGTATTGACTCCCAGAATTGAAGAGTTGAAGAGTCTGGTGGAGACTTAAGAAGGAGGTTAGGTCAGGATAGGTCAGGAGACTCAAATATTATCTTCATCTCTCTCTCTCTCCCTTTCTCTCTCTCTCCCTCTTCTGCTTCTGCTGTTCACTTGGTTGACTTTCTCCTTTACTCTTGGGAATGAGACAATCACTGGTAGCTGCAGATCCTTCCTCCTGATTGCCATCTCACACATCCTCAGAGAATGAGAAAGTTCAGCCTTCCTAAGAGCACCAATAAAGCCCAAGATTCAAGTTGCATTGATCTGGCTCAAAATCTGCCCTTTTCCTACCGAGTCAACGTGACCACAGAGATAAACTGCTCTATTCAGATACCTTGATTCACTTGCCCACCTCTGTTATCCAGGGTAAGGTCAAACCCATGAATTCACATGGCTCAACAATGAGGGGCTGTGTAAGTGACAAAACTGGGGGAAGAGCTGCTGCTAGAACAAAGCAGGGATAAACATCAGATGGGTAAAAACCGTGTGTTCATCTCTCTCACATATGTGCGTACGCACGCACACACACACACACACACAGAGAAAAGCATACACCAATAGGCCTTAGAAAATATTTCTTCCATATGTGTCTGTCTCCTATAATTAATTTATCAAATGTTTTCATTTTATTTCTACATAGATATCCCCCATATTATACCACAGAGTCATGCACATAAACACAAATATACATGGCAAATCACAAATTTTAAAACATGATGAAAAATTAACAAGAGCAACAGATACTTGTATAATGCCGTAAGTGTCATTATGCTTTCTGGTTAAATCTACTCACTGGAAAAGACACTGATGCTGGGAAAGATTGAAGGCAAGAAAAGGGGATGACAGAGGATGCAATGGTTTGATGGCATCACCGACTCAATGGACATGAGTTTGAGCAAGCTCCAAGAGTTGGTGGTGGATAAGGAAGCCTGGCTTATTGCAGTCCATGAGGTCACAAAGAGTCGGACACAACTGAGCGACTAGATTGAACTGAACAAGGTGCTTTAGTTGTTCTCTTGAAATAATGTTGCTGGCTGACCCCTGCCATGGCATGACCTACAGCTATCTTTACAAATCTGATGAGCAGGGCTCATGCTCTACGTGGCTATGAGGATCTGTTTGTAGGGATCACCACTTATTTTAAAAACTGAGAAAGACCTTAAAGATCATACTATATAATTATCCTCTTATTCCATAAGTAAGAAATTAAGTCCAGAAAGGTTCAATATCATGTAAAATTTACAGATTTGATGGTGAACCAGTCTCCTTAAGTGAAACACCAAATGGTACTTCTCAAAAAGAAAAATATACACCAGACCATCTCCCTCACCACTTTTTGCACATGAAAACCAGAGGAAAGAAAAGAAGAACCAGGTGCCCCCTTTTCTGCCAATATGAAAATTCTCCATTATGAAACACCTGAAATGCTATAAAACACAGAAAAATAATTTGTTTCATTATTTTAAAGCAAGAGGAGAGTTTTTTTTTTTTTTTCTAGTTTCAATATGAGTTAGGAAATATTGTGGTTATTTTAGGGACTCTATTCAAGATTCATTTATGGAGAAACTTGACCATGTTCAAAACAAAGCCCAGTACCTGAATCGTCCCTGCAAATTCTTGAAGAAATATGACCTGATTTTTATATAATAGATTCTCTTTCTAATTCACATATCACATACATTTTTAAAAAATATTTAACAGGTCAATAATTAAAATGTAACATTTGGTTTCTGTGTCTCAAATCCTAATCAGGACATTTCATGGGACTAACTCAAGTAAGTCTCTACGCAGAACTATCATGGCTCATGTGTCCTTAGTCACATAAGAGAAGATGCAGCATGGTAATCTACATTCTTCAGCATTACGGGTTGGGGCATAGACTTGGATTACTGAGATATTGAATGGTTTTCCTTAGAAATGAACAGAGATCATTCTGTTATTTTTGAGATGACACTCAAGTGCTGCATTTTGGACTCTTTTGTTGACTATGAGGGCTACTCCATTTCTTCTAAGGGATTCTTGCACACAGTAGTAGATATAATGGTGAGTGAGTAAGTGAAGTCATTCAGTCATGTCCAACTCTTTGCAACCCCACGGACTTTAGCCCACCAGGCTCCTCCATCCATGGGATTTTCCAGGCAAGAATACTGGATTGGGTTGCCATTTCCTTCTCCAAGATATAATGATCATCTAAATTAAATTTACCCATTCCAGTCCATTTTAGTTCACTAATTCCTAAAATGTCGATGTTCACTCTTGCCATCTCCTGTTTGACCACTTCTAATTTACCTTGATTCATGGACCTGACATTCCAGGTTCCTATGCAATATTGCTCTTTACAGCATCAGATCTTGCTTCTATCACCAGTCACATCTACAGCTGGGTATTGTTTTTGCTTTGGCTCCATCCCTTCATTCTTTCTGGAGTTATTTCTCTACTCTTCTCCAGTAGCATATTGGTCACCTATCGACCTGGGGGGTTCATCTTTCAGTGTCACATCTTTTTGCCTTTTCATACTGTTCATGGGGTTCTCAAGGCAAGAATTCTGAAGTGGTTTGCCATTCCCTTCTCCAATGGACCACATTTTGTCAGAACTCTCCACCATGACCCATCCGTCTTGGATGTCCTTGTCATCACAGGGGACTGGAATGCAAAAGTAGGAAGTCAAGAGATACCTGAAGTAACAGGCAAACTTGGCCTTGGAGAACAAAATGAAGTAGGCCAAAGGCTAACACAGTTTTGCCAATGGAATGCACTGGCCATAGCAAACACCCACTTCCAATAAAACAAGAGAAGACTGTATACATGGACATCACCAGATGGTCAATACCGAAATCAGATTGATTATATTCTTTGCAGCCAAAGATGGAGAAGCTCTGTACAATCAGCAAAAATAAGAAAAGGAGCTGACTGTGGCTCAGATCATGAACTCTTTATTGCCAAATTCAGACTTAAATTGAAGAAAGTAGGGGAAATCACTAGACCATTCAGGTATGAGCTAAATCAAATCCCTTACGATTATAGAGTGGAAGTGAGAAATAGGTTCAAGGGACCAGATCTGATAGACAGAGTGCCTGAAGAACTATGGACAGAGATTCGTGACACTGTACAGGAGGCAGGGATCAAGACCATCCCCAAGAAAAAGGAATGTAAAAAGGCAAAGTGAATGTCTGAGGAGGCCTGACAAATAGCTGTCAAAAGAAGAGAAGCAAAAGGCAAAGGAGAAAAGGAAAGAGATACCCATTGGAATGCAGAGTTCCAAAGAATAGCAAGGAAAGATAAGAAAGCCTTCCTCAGTGATCAATGCAAAGAATTAGAGGAAAACAATAGACTG
The DNA here is from genome assembly GCF_014754425.2 of Oryx dammah. Lineage (NCBI taxonomy): Eukaryota > Metazoa > Chordata > Mammalia > Artiodactyla > Bovidae > Oryx > Oryx dammah. The sequence goes on from NW_024070203.1 coordinate 60,314,188, forward strand.
GGGAAGACTTGAGATCTCTTCAAGAAAATTAAAGATACCAAGGGAATATTTCATGCAAAGATGGGCTCAATAAAGGACAGAAATGGTATGGAGCTAACAGAAGCAGAAGATATTAAGAAGACACGGCGAGAATACACAGAAGGACAGTACAAAAAAGGTCTTCACGACCCAGATAATCATGATGGTGTGATCACTCACCTAGAGCCAGACATCCTGGAATGCAAAGTCAAATGGGTCTTAGGAAGCATTGCTACGAACAAAGCTAGTGGAGGTGATGGAATTCCAGTTGAGCTATTTCAAATCCTAAAAGATGTTGCTTTGAAAGAACTGCACTCACTATGCCAGCAAATTTGGAAAACTCAGCAGTGGCCACAGAACTGGAAAATGTCAGTTTTCATTCCAATCCCAAAGAAAGGCAATGCCAAAGAATGCTCAAACTACTGCACAAGTGCACTCATCTCACACGCTAGCAGAGTAATGCTAAAAATTCTCCAAGCCAGGCTTCAACAGTACATGAACTGTGAACTTCTAATGTTCAAGCTGGTTTTAGAAAAGGCAGAGGAACCAGAGATCGAATTGCCAACATCCACTGGATCATCGAAAAAGCAAGAGAGTTCCAGAAAAACATCTATTTCTGCTTTATTGACTGTGCCAAAGCCTTTGACTGTGTGGATCACAATAAACTGTTTAAAATCCTGAAAGAAATGGGAATACAAAACCACCCTACCTGCCTCCTGAGAAATCTGTATGCAGGTCAAGAAGCAACAGTTAGAACTGGACATGGAACAACAGACTG